>NC_138204.1:146800923-147203423 GCF_964194415.1 Vipera berus
TTGACACCCATGTTATAGAACATTAACAACCTCATACTGATGAGCTGCCTGATGTTGCTGGAGGTGTTTTACAAAAACTGGAAGAATTCAGGTGTCATACCTTGTGTTTACAGGAAATCTCTGATTCACAGGAAATCAGAGAGGAATCTATTTGTGGTGCCAGAGATTAAGTTTGAATTTTTTGCATGCATAATATTGGTTTATTCCTCTGGTTATATTTTTCTTAACTCAACTGGTCAAATATAGAACCCTGAATGTAAAAAAAATCGGTGAAATTAGAGAGATATGTGTTCAGTTCATAAGAACTCATCTAATTCAACACAGCTCTTCTCATTTCATCATTATTTCTGTGTTCATGTATACTACAATCCTTGTAATCTGTAAGGAGCTATGAAGTTTCCAGTTCTCATTGTAAAATAATGACAAATTTGATTTATGTCTTATCTTTTAGCAGAAACATTTTAGTATGAAAATCAAAGCAGGAATGCTGCTCTGATCTGAGTGTTTTGAAGGGAACACCACTTTGGCATGGCATTTTGCTGTGAAAGGGAGTTTCAGCTGAGGTTTCACTGAGTTCAAAAACCTTTGAAGTTTCCTATATAGTCATTCACTACTTTTATAATACAATATACATTTCATAATATAAACTGGTAGTCATAAAGCTACAGTTACAGTTAAACCTTTCTGTTATAGAAAATAAATGTACAGACTAAATGACATCTTGTGTAAAAAGGGCAAATTGTCTGGAAGGAGAATTATACACATTTCCTATGCTCTGTAGCACATCTTGATTCAACAATTGTTTTAAAAATGTATTCAAAACAGTGAAAAGAATCTGTAAAATAATAGTGAAAAAGTTGACACCTAAATGGACATATAAATATAGGCCATGTATGGAGAATGGAAGAGGTCTTAGGTTTTTTATAACTAGTTTGCAACATTACAAAGAAATTAGCACTGTTGGAATTAAATGACTTGAGTTCGGAAATAAACAGGATCGGGATTGAATTGTTTGCAATTCATATTCATACTATCAAGACATGTAGTAGCAATAGCACTTTTCTTTCTGGAATGGCTATTTAGTTGTGATAGGATTAAATGAATGATCTTCAAAATTTAATATTAAAAGAAAAATTTTAAATTGAACCCGCTGTGCAGTGGAAACTTACTGAGTAGACAAACAAGCTTGCCAAAGAAACTACAATGGATGAGAACCAGGAAAGGGTAGCATAAAGGGAGGAGGTAAGATAAACACGAAGGCAAAAATTATCTGGGTCTTCAGAGTGGGAAAAGGAAGGAACACAAGCTGTAAAATAAATAAAATAAAATAAAATAAAATAAAATAAAATAAAATAAAATAAAATAAAATAAAATAAAATAAAATAAATAAAATAAAATAAAATAAAATAAAATAAAATAAAATAAAATAAAATAATAAAATAAAATAAAATAAAATAAAATAAATAAAATAAAATAAAATAAAATAATAAAATAAAATAAAATAAAATAAAATAAAATAAAATAAAATAAAATAATAAAATAAAATAAAATAAAATAAAATAAAATAAAATAAAACTGCTGCAAGAGGAAAGGGCTAGCTAGGGAAAACTGGCTGAATGAGATAACAGGAAAGACAGATTAAATGGAAAAACAGTTCTAAGAAGTCATAAAAAAGGGGGCCCAGTACTCAAAATAGACAAACTGAACACGTGTAATTAGCTGAATAATATTAACTGACACACCTTACATAAATTCTCCTAATGTACATATGATGTATGATTTAGTATGTAGCAGGAAATATGTTGGAGGCAGTCGGAAAGAGTGTAACCTCATAGTGCCTCAGCCAATGGGGAACAAGGAGGGATGTGGTGGCTGGGACAGGATCATATAAAGAAGGGAATATTTTGGGTTGGAACTTTGGAGCTTTGATAGCTTCTCTCTCCGCTTATTGCAATAAATGAAACAAAAGGCCTTCACTGTGACTTGGCTGGTTATTGGTCAAGCAAGCTTCCCTGTGGTCACAAAAGAAAGTAGCCAGGAGCATAGAACAGTTGGTATAATATAGTTTCATTTAATTCACCACATATAGTGTAACTAAATAGGGACGTGGTGGCTCAGTGGGTTGGGACGCTGAGCTTGTCGATCAGAAGGTCAGCAGTTTGGCAGGTCGAATCCCGAGTGCCGCATAACAGAGTGAGCGCCTGTTACTCATCCCAGCTTCTGCCAACCTAGCAGTTCGAAAGCACGTAAAAATGCAAGTAGAAAAATAGGGACCACTACGGTGGGAAGGTAACAGCGTTCCGTGAGCCTTTGGTGTCTAGTCATGCCGGCCACATGACCACGGAGACATCCTCGGACAAGCGCTGGCTCTTCGGTTTTGAAACAGAGATGAGCACCGGCCCCTAGAGTTGGAAATGACTAGCACGCATGTGCAGGGGAACCTTTACCTTTACTTACTAGTGTAACTAAATCCTATTATTCATTCAAATCAAAAGGCTAATCCAATATATATATATGTTTTAACAGGAAATAATTTTACATATTTTAGTGAAAAGGTGACTACATCATCTAGTTTTATGTAGCAATACAAATTATGGTGTTCATGCAATAATGTTTTTTCTTTTTTATCTTATATTTCCAATAGCTTTCCATAGAGCAGTATGTACAATTGCACCAGAAATTCCACCATGTTAAAAACTTTATTGCATAATGCCCTATCTAAACTATTAATGACATTTTTCTGGACAGCAGTCTTGGGTTGGGAAAAAAAAACACCCTAATGAAATACTAGCAGAGTTGCAATAGGCCGTAATCTACTCCAACCTCCTACTCTCTTTCTCCTCCTAGCCTTGTATCGTGTATAAAAAATATCTTCAACTACCTCACTGAAGTCACTGATAAACATGTTGAATATCATAGGCCCCCAAAACACAATCCTGTGGCTCTCCACTTAAAATGTCCCTCCAAACTGAAATGAAATGATTAATGAGCACTTTTTGGGTGAGACTCTTTAGCTAACTAACAGAAGGTTTTTTTTTAATCCCATTTATATCCCGCCCTTCTCCGAAGACTCAGGGCAGCTTACAATCTAAGGAGCACAAACCAATGTGCTTAGCAATAGCCTTCATTCTATATATATGTCTGCTTATTAGGGCTTTCGTACCCCCCCAAGCGGCATTATTACAAAGTCAGCTTATTGCCCCCAACAATCTGGGTCCTCATTTTACCTACCTCGGAAGGATGGAAGGCTGAGTCAACCTTGAACCTGGTGGGACTCGAACCTGCACTAATTGCAGGCAGCTGGTGTTACTTAAGGAGGCATTAGCCCACTGCTCCACCAAGGCTCTAGCCCATATTTTAGCCCATTCTATTTCATGAAAGAGAGTATAATGAGGCATTTTATTTGAATTTTATTATTTTATTATTTATTATTATTTTATGTTATTAATTTATTATTTTTGTATTTTATTATTATTATTATTATTATTATTATTATTATTATTATTATTATTATTATTATTATTATTATTATTATTATTATTTATTGCTGAGTTCCAGGTACATTATATTGTGCAAGATTTGAACCTGGATTTAATTCATTCATTAGAAAAAAAGAAAAAGAAAGGATAAAAAGGAGCAGCCTACTTCTGAGGAATGCCTATTCAGTTTTAAAATACTTTAATTGAAATATAAACTGGAACATTAGAAGTCCATTTATATTTCTAAAAGAGATTTTCATTATTTCGAGACTTTTCACAACAAGGAAAAATATTTCTTACCTTAAATAACCTTGCCTAACGATGAATGAATTGAACTATTTCCAACTTATGTCAATTATTTATGTATTTAATTATGTCCACAATTACACTAGTGATTTCTTTCTTTTAAAAAAAAGTCTGCCTCCCAACTGATTTTCCTCAATATAAAATTGTACAACCTTTCCTCTAACAGTTTTCCTTAACATTTACATTTTTGTTTGCAAGAGAACATTGCAGAATTCTTGAAACCAGAATTGTTAAATCTAATTCTCATCCCTTCATCTGAAAATGTTCCATTTACTAAACTACTACTAAAACTGTGCCTTCGAGCTGTTTTTCTTTAGACTCCCAAGACTGCCTCTGTTTGAGCCAAAACCAAGATATGCTTTCCATATCCACGCCTCTCATTTTGAATCAACTTTCTCTAATCCCTCACTTGCCACTTGTTTCTAAAAGAAAAAAAAAACTTGTCAGATAGAGGCGGCCTGCACCTGTTTCCAGTAGCTGAAATAGCCGTTGTTATAATTTGCCATAATTCTTATTTCCAACCATTCCATAAGTCCAGTAACCAAAATTTTAATTTATCACCAAAGTGACACAGTATTGCTTTGCTATTATTGAAGCCAACAAAACAGACATGACATTCTTGACTTGAAATGTTACAGGAAGTCTGAATATTTTGTAGAGTCATTCCAGACTAAAGGCCAGGTTTATGTCCAGTTTTGACATTTATTTAGTTACATTTCTCTGCCTGGACAGGGACATTAATATAGCCCTTGCGGTCCATGTCCTAGTAAAACTGCAACCGGACTATTGCAGTACTTTGTACATGAGATTGTCCCTGAAGATTATCCCTTGAAGTTGCAGCTCGTGCTGCAGTTGCTCATTTATTAAACAAGGTTTCTAACTGATATCAAATAATGATCTTTGGCTGCTCATTAGCTGTCGAGTTAATTGCAGGTATTAATGTTAGTCTATAGAACCATAAAGTGCACAGGACCTAGGTATTTCAAAAATGACCTTGCCTAACAACACTCCCACTATGCTAAGATTAGCTGGGGAGGCCATGCTTGCACTTCTGCTCATGAAGGACATGGCTAGGAGTAATGCCTTTTAGACCAGTGTGCGGTGGAATGACAACAATGAGAACTGCTCACCAATTGTGAGTCTCTTTTCTGAGGGAATTATATCTGCTCCAACAAGGTATAACTTTTCCAAAACCAAATTTCTTTTTCGTCTTTTAAGAAAACGTTTTCGGATTTTATTGCAGTTTTATTATTTTGTTTTATCATCAATTGTTTTTACTGAACAGTGTTTTTAGCATTCCTCAAGGAGAAAGAGCAATAGATGAATGAATGAGCCTGTGAATGAATGAACAACCAACCAATGGTATGCTGTCTAAATGCCACCCATTCCCACTTGGAGCTGAATTTGGAATGAGTCGTGCTACTTGCGCATCTTGCCAAAAATGTTACCTCCTCTTCTGTATTTTGGTATAAATTGCTGATTGCAGAACAGTAAGCATAAAGCAGTGATACATGCTAGTAGGCAGTCTCTGTTAGGGAGCAGTAGTTCTGCCCTGTTTTTGTAGGGAGGACATGAAAGAAGGAATTGCAGGAGATGCAAGCATGCAGCTCAAATAGCTTAGCATTTCTTAGCTCAGAAAAAAGTAGGGTGTCACACTAACTTCAAAGGAATCCCATTCTATAGATGCGTGTTTTACATTTGCAAAGATTTAATTAACTTCTTACAGTAAGAAGATTCCGAACTGTGCTCATAGCTCAGGGAGTATTGCCTTATGCAGTTCTGTCAAAAGAGAGAAGTAGGCAATTGCTGTAATACTGTTCAAGATTGCCAGTCAGTCTCAACAGCAAAACAAAATTCTCTGCTTTAAAAATATATGATTTTCTATGAGTTGATATTATAGCTCTCCAGGGGCAGAGTTTCTGATAATTGTGAGAAAGAAGTTAGACTCTTTATAAAAGTACAATTAATAATTATGCATTTTGAAAATAGTCAGATAGGAAGAACATTTCTGGGGGAAATGTCTTTGAAGATTTTGAGAAAAGAAAACTGGAGTGTCAATCAATACAGTTGTTTTGCATTTTTTCAGGTTTGTGCAAAGTCCTTGCACACAAGGACTTCTGGGGATTGCCTTTAGCTCTTTAGAGATAAAAAATGCAATCTCATAAAATGAATGAATCTTTATGGTGACAGTCTCAAAGCATTGCAACCCATGAATCATTTAGTAATGTATTTAGTACCTTTTTGGATCCATAAATGGCAAAAAAAATCACTGCTGCTGAAGCTCAAGGGTCATATATGGTTTTATCTGAATTTTCATAGCACAATAGCCCAGAGCATGCAGATTGAATAATTAGTAGTTATTTCAGTAATTTTCTTGACTAGGAATTTGAACCCAGGTATATGAGCTCTTAAGGGACGCGGTGGCTCAGTGGGTTAGGACGCTGAGCTTGTCGATCGGAAGGTCGGCTGTTTGGCAGGTCGAATCCCGAGTGCCGCGTAGCAGAGTGAGCGCCTGTTACTCGTCCCAGCTTCTGCCAACCTAGCAGTTCGAAAGCATGTAAAAATGCAAGTAGAAAAATAGTGACCACTACGGTGGGAAGGTAACAGCGTTCCGTGTGCCTTTGGCGTCTAGTCATGCCGGCCACATGACCATGGAGATGTACTCGGACAAGCGCTGGCTCTTCGGCTTTGAAACGGAGATGAGCACCGGCCCCTAGAGTCGGAAACGACTAGCACGCATGTGCGGGGGAACTTTTACCTTTACCTTATATGAGCTCTTAATCTGGTATTTTGATTATTAGTCTTGGCTGTGGCCAAAATTCTGTGAGATTTTATAAAGGAGTTTTCAGTATTGTGTTGAAAATTTTTTGTTTTTAATTGGAACAGGTTATATAAACAGAAAGATAATGACAGTACCTTTAACACCATAAAACAACCACATCTGCCTACCCCCGGTCCTTGGGAAAGATTTGATAGGTGGACAAAAAAGCCAAATCCAGTCTAAACATCTGGCTGACTGTATGATCAACCATAGTAATAATAAGAATCTCCAACGAGGTACTACCTTGATGTGGTTGTGAGCCTTGCGTGCTCCTATAGAAGATGAGAGTTGTGTCAGAGATTCACCATACTGGAGATGTCTTATCAGAGGAGCCAGATGAAAGGGTGTCTCTCCCATAAAAATATATATGGTGATAAATAACTTAAAGAAATCTGTACTGGATTGATTATTGCTTGGGTCAGCAAGGACTATACTAGCTGTTGGAGTTCCTAGACATCTAGAGACAGGTGGGCTACAAGACTTTAGGACTCTTTGCTGAGCAATCAAGGCCAGCCTCTGCAGAACTACTGGAAGAAAAGTCGCTTACCTGTCACAAATTTACAAAGATTGAAAATAAAGAAATATTGTCCTTGCTGTTACAAGTATAATGAGAATATGATATCTGAAAAAAAATGCATCAGTACTGGAAAGAACAACATTGAATCATGCCCTTCATCTTGACAGCAATGTTGACACATTCTATTTACCAAGGAGCATAAGCAGGTGTGGAATGTTGCATGTATACTTGATAGTTGAAGAAGGAAAAAAAAAGCCTTTGGAAGAATATATGAAGGACAGTGAAGAAGATGCACTGAAGTTAGTACACCATGAAAGCTTATCGAATACCAAAGAGACCAAAGTAGCCTATAAGAAAGACCAAATCTAAAATACAAAAGAGACGTGACAAGGCAAAGTATTATACAGCCAGGGCTTTTTTTGTCATAGAATGCTCAGAACGGAGTTCCGGCACCTTTTTTTGGATGGAACCTTGTAGGGTATGCAAGGCGGGTTGTATGACATGTGTGAGTTCCGGCACCTTTTTCTTTTACAAAAAAAGCACTGTATACAGCTAATATGTTAAAAAAAAAACAAAACTAGCAGACAAAGTAGATAACCTGACAATGGCTAAGAGCAGGAAAGTTGAAGAAAGAGATTCAGGGGCTAATTCTGTCTGTACGAAACCAGGCCTTAAGAATAAATGCATATAAAGTCAGAATTGAGAAGATAGCAACAGACAGCAAATGCCATCTGTGTAAAGAAGCTGAGGAAACAGTGGACCATCTAGTTAGCTGCTCAAGAATTTCACACACATTGGTTTCAAACAATGGCATGACTGTAGCAAATGAAAACAAGATAGTACCAATAATAACAGGCCCCAAAGTTCTGGAGCATCACCTGGACACCCCTGGCATTGACAAAATCATCATCAGTCAATTGCAAAAGAGCTTTACTTGGAACAGCTTTTATCCTGTGACAATACCTTTAATATTATTAATCAATAACTTTTGCCTATTCCAGGTCCTAGGGATGGACTTGTTAAGTGGACAAAAATGGCAAATCCAGTCCAAACATCTGGCCAACAATAATGATAATAATAACTGGCAAGTGCATAGTTTTGAAGTAAAAAAAAGAATCATTTTAAACTATTGAAGGTGACTTTGGAAATGTGTACTCAATTAGCAAGCATTTACAATAATACCTTTTTTCCCTTTCTTAACTTTATGGCTAGATGCCCATGTGAATGCATTATCTTTTCTAAAAATATGTTGTGGTTTTTTAAAATCTCTTATCAGATTTAGCAAAATGAAATTAGTCTAGAATGAAATAAGGTAGGAAGGAAATCAACTCCTTGAAAATCAATGAATCTGCTGTATTAACTCAAGTGCAATGGTTACAGTGGAGGGGATGTTCAGTTACTAATCTCAGAGGGCAAGTTTGACTTTTCCTAATTATAGTCAAAGTAGGTTTTACTCAACTTATGCACTTTTACACTCCAAAGAGAAAAGCCAGATTTGTAATGTGATTTTTTTTTATTCCTTGTTAGTATAGTCACAACCTATCATACGTTTCACGTGTTCCTGGATAATTAAAGTGCAGCCCATCTCTAAGCAGGGTGACGAGGGTTGATCAAATGATCCATTATGAATTTCACAAGATATGCATTGGCAAAGCTGTTGTGAACAAATTTATTGTAAATTCTATCTGTGTAATAAACGTTTTGGTTCTCTTCACAAAATGTGAACAACTCAGTCATTCCTTCCCTCAATCAATAATCGTTCATTTAATGGAGGACACATTCTGTAGATGACTAGGTTGATCCCAAGGTGGTAGGCGGTGTCAAGCATATCATCAGTTTGGTGTCACTCCACCATATGAGATATAAGTACAGCCCACCGCCTCCTGAATTCCCTTAACTCTTATCTCGCCCCAATTTGCCTTAACTATTAGTAGATCAAATTCTTGTGTCTAGGTAGCAAGGAACAAACTCATAGTGCTTTTGAACTCTATCCTGGGTCCTGATTTCTTGCGCCTGATGTATTCAATATGAAGCAGGTAGGGTTTTTTTAAGCCCTCCCTAACAACAGTGGGAAGGCATCATTTCATTCACCAAGTCCTATTTTTTTAAAACTTATTGAATTAAAATAAATTTATTTTCCCTTTCAAGATGGGAATGGAGACTTGTGATGGTGCAGTGGGATTTGGTACTCCTTTAAACAGTTTTTGGGGGCATGGGCTTATCTACTCCTATTCCTTTATGCTTTTTCAAATCTTTTGCCATTATGGCAAGAGACCTTGATGTAAATAAATTTCCACCTCAGTCTGTGTTCTTTTATTTTCCCCTATTATACTATTGGTGTTAGAAAGAAATGATATGGTTCAGGCATGCACGCATATTATTTGATTTCTTATTATTTAGTGAATAAAAGTTTTAGATCCTTGTGGATTGTCTACACAGCACAGCTTTTCCTTAATCTTTGCTAGGATTGGCCCAATATTTTTCCTTGGGTTGTGTTGGCAATTGAGACTGGAATTTGCATTGCTAAATGATGCCTTAGTAAAGCACAATGTCATGTAATCACATGACAGGTAGGTGCTACAGAGTGAGGGCCATGAGTAGGCTGGCACTGAGTGGATGCTATGAGCATGGGTAGATGGTAAGGTACTATGGAATATGAGATCTCTGGGAGAAAAAGTGGCAGAAATGACTTAGGGAAGTAACTTGCAACTTTTCTTGCTGGCTTCTACATTGATTTTACTTGTGGGAAGCCAGCAGGGGGTTGCAAATGACAATTGCATGACTGTGGACCACTGCAGCATCATACTCACAAACTGGGTACCTGATTACCTGGATCATGATCCTGAGACCTTGGGGATGCTGTGCTGGGGACAAGTTATTAGTTCCTCATATTTAGTGCCATTGTAACTCTGAACAGTCACTTAAACAATCGGTCATAACTCTTATGTAGCCAAACCTGTATGTTTGGTCAATTGAGGCAAAAGGAAAGATGGTGTTGCTTTAATTTCACAACCTTAACTAGTTGATATTCATAGGCTTCCATCTAGATTACATGATTATGTCGAAATTTATAATGGCAAATCCTAAGATTGCTGAGCACCATAGACATTTAGATTCAGCACATTTATGCAACAGAGCTTTTGCATAAATAATTTAATTTAATTTAATTTAATAATATTTATATACCGCCCTTCTCCCTGAGGACTCAGGGCGGTTCACAGGGCAAAAGTCAAATACAAAGTACAAACATTAAAAAAAGATTAAATAATTGCCCAAGTTAAAACAATTAATACAATAATAAAACCCCAAAAATAAAATTAAAAATACAAAAAAATAAAAACCCCACCAATCCCCATCAGGCTAGGCCGGCTTGTACAAACAAAAACGTCTTGAGATCGCGACGAAAGGAGCGAAGATCGGGCGCCATCCGGAGCTCTACCGGCAACTGATTCCACAGCTCCGGAGCGCCCACAGAGAAGGATCTCCCCCTGGGCGCCACCAATCGACATTCTCTGATCGGTGGCACCCTGAGGAGGCCCTCTCTGTGGGAACGCACAGGGCGCAGGGAGCTTGATGCCGGCAGCAGATGTTCCCTAAGGTACTCCGGCCCCATGCCATGAAGGGCTTTGAACACCATTACCAGTACCTTGAATCTCACCCGGAAGGCAACTGGCAACCAATGCAGCTCACGGAGCAAAGGTGTAACGTGGGAGTATCGGGAGACTCCCAGCACAACTCTCGCGGCTGCATTCTGTACCAGTTGGAGCTTCCGGGTGGTCCTCAAGGGCAGCCCCATGTAGAGAGCGTTGCAGTAGTCCAGACGAGAGGCCACGAGCGCATGAGTGACCGTGCATAAATCATCCCGGCTAAGATAGGGCCGCAACTGGCGCACCAGGCGAACCTGGGCGAAAGCCCCCCTAGTCACAGCTCCTATATGATCTTCCAAGGTGAGCCGTGAATCTAGGAGGACTCCCAAGGTGCGAGCCCTATCTACGGGGGGTAATAGTTCACCCCCCATAGCAAGAGGTGGAATGTCCGAATAGACCCGGGATGAAGGTATGCAAAGCCACTCAGTCTTGTCGGGGTTGAGTTGAAGTCTGTTCCTCCCCATCCAGACCCGAACCGCCTCCAGGCAACGGGACATCACGTCGAGGGCATCACTAGGGTGGCTTGGGGTCGAAAAGAAAAGTTGGGTATCATCCGCGTACTGATGATACCCAACTCCAAAACCACGAATGATCTCACCCAGCGGTTTCATGTAGATGTTGAACAGGAGAGGCGAGAGGACCGACCCCTGAGGAACTCCACAAACGAGAGACCTCGCGGTCGACCTCTGCCCTCCTGCCAACACCGACTGCGAACGTCCCTGGAGATAGGAGGAGAACCACTGTAAAACTGTGCCTCCCACTCCCAGTCCCCTGAGACGCCGCAGCAAGATACCATGGTCGATGGTATCGAAAGCCGCCGAGAGGTCTAATAGGACTAGAACAGAGGAATATCCCCTGTCCCGAGCCCTCCAGAGATCATTCACCAGCGCGACCAATGCCGTCTCCGTGCTGTGCCCGGGCCTGAAACCCGATTGGTACGGGTCTAGATAATCCGCTTCATCCAGGACCAGAGGGAGCTGATGCGCCACCACACTCTCAACAACCTTCGCAAGAAAGCGAAGGTTGGAGACAGGACGAAAGTTGTTCAATACAGCTGGGTCCAAGGCAGGCTTCTTGAGGAGAGGCCTCACCACCGCCTCTTTCAAGACGGCGGGGAAGCTACCCTCACCCAAAGAAGCCGATATAACTGCCTGGAACCAGCTGCGTGTCCTCTCCCGGGCTGCATAGACCAGCCAGGAAGGGCACGGGTCCAGTAAACATGTGGTGGTGCTCAGCCTCCCCATCATCCTGTCTACTTCCTCCGGAGTCACAGAATCAAACTCATCCCAGGTAGTATCGACAAGACCGCCCGTGTCCTGATCGCCAGACTCTGCCCAGTCAGAGTCCAGACCGGTCCGAATCCGAGCGATTTTGTCCGACAGATGCTGATTAAACTCCTCGGCACGACCCTGCAAGGGATCCTCCCTCACCTCCTGATTTAGGAGGGAGCGAGTCACCCTGAACAGGGCGGCCGGGCGATTATCTGCGGACGCGATAAGGGTGGCGAAGTGGTTAGACCTCGCCTCCCTTATCGCAGCGAGATAAGACCTAATGTGGGCTCTTAGTCGCAATCGGTCGGATTCGGATCGGCTGGATCTCCAACCGCTCTCTAGGCCCCGTCTCCGACGCTTCATCTCCCGGAGCTCCGCAGAAAACCATGGAGCTCGACGGGATCTGCACCGGGTCAGGGGCCGCAGGGGTACAACTCGGTCAAGAGCCTCAGTGGCCGTCCTTTCCCAGGCTTCCACTAAGGCATCTGCCGAGCTGTGAGCAAGGGAGGCAGGTGGGGACCCCAGCGCCGCCTGGAACCTCTGGGGATCCATTAAGCGTCTGGGGCGGTACCATTTAATTGGTTCCATACACCCACGGCGGGGGGTGGCAAAACGGAAGACCAGGCGCAGGAGATGATGATCGGTCCATGACAGGGGCATAATAATTGGAGAGCCCCCACCAAGATCATCTAACCACCGTCCAGATAAGAAAACTAAGTCAAGGGTGTGGCCTCCCTCATGAGTCGGTCCCAAAATTACTTGCGTCAGGTCCATGGCCGTCATGGAAGCCATGAACTCCCGAGCCAACTCAGATGATCCTCCCAGCGATGGTAGATTGAAGTCCCCCAAAACTATAAGTTTCGGGAACTCAATCACCATCGAGCAGCTCAGGCAGGGCTGCTGCTGCGTGACTAGGCGAAAGGTACACCAGCAGCAAGCCCAACTGCGCACCAGGGCCGCATCTCAGAAAGAGAGACTCACACACGACTATCTGGGGAACGGTGGCCTCCCGCGGACATAAGGTCTCCCTCATAACAACAGCCACACCCCCACCCCTACCCTGAGCCCGAGGCCGGTGCAGCACCCGAAAACCAGGTGGGCAAAGGTCAACCAGAGGAATCCCGCCCTCTGGGCCCAACCAAGTCTCCGTGATGCAAGCCAGGTCCGCCTGCTCACCCTCGACCAAATCACGGACGAGAGGAGCCTTATTAGAGACAGACCTGGCATTCAAATACACCAGCCGGAGCTCAGGAGGCTGCACACCCTCACTCCCGGGACCTTGGGAGAGAGCCAGAGGGTCGGAGTGCCCCACCGCTTGTAACCAGCGGAGAGGCCTTCCCTGAGATCGATACGGCCCTCTGCTCCTACATCTGCTGCCATTCCCTGACGTTGTGGGGATAGGTCGCCCCACGACCAGCCCTGGAGCCCCGGAGGTAACCGACCCCCGCTCCTCCCCCCTGCGATCTGCATCGGCCCTAGCCAGAACAGAGGTTGTTGGATTGCCCCCCTTATCCAAACAACCAAAAGAACCCTCCCGCCTCCCTAACCCCCTAAAAAATTTAGACAGAAAAATAATCAGGGGCCTCTTATTAGGTCTACGTCGGAGGCCCCTACCCGTGCCCAGCCAACTCTCAGGGTCCCAATAAATGGGCCCTTCCTTGAGGTTATAATCGGCTAGAGAGGCAGGTCGCACCCAGGAAGGGGGAGCACCCCTGAGGGCGAACAAGTCCGTGGAAGAATATTTAAAGGAAGGCATAAAAAGCAGTCCGGATCGCAGGCAGTCCATAGATAATAGTCCATGAGGAGGATCTGTTCAGAGGATAGATAGGTGTCCCAGACCTCCGTCCAGCCGCTGCCACTCAGCTGGATAAACCCCCCGGACAGGCCTACCACCGTCCTCTCACGACAGCCGCAGAGCCAATTCTCAGGGGGATGGTAGTCTGGAACAACCGCTCTGGGTATAGCATGCCCCATAGAGCTCTCACCTCTAGGGGCAGCAGATGTAAGTTCAAGCCATCCTCTCACGATGGCTAATACCCAGAGTTCTCTGAATCCTTTGGGGGTATAGTGTGAAGGGCAATGCACAGTCAATTGTAAAGGCAGCAATAAAACCAGATAACAAACCATCATAATCAAGTCTGCTAACCGCCAAGTCCCCCCATTGTTCCGCCATTCCCAGAGGTAGTAATTGACCACCACTCCATGGGCCCTCAGTTCATAATTATTAGGGCCTTCCAGACTGTGGTCGACAAAAATTGACTCCCCCAGGTCCATTAATACAGTATATAATTTAATTGTTTCTTAGTTCTTTTTAAACATGTCATGCTGAAAATACTTTCCCTGTAATATCTGAACTGTATGGAACTTGAGCAATTCCTTTTTAGTCAACACAAAAAAATATTTTACCGTATAGCAATTAGTTCAGAGGATACAAATGTATCTTACCTGAAGCAGCTGAGGTGCCTAGAACTGCTTCTGCATGAGAATTTGTAATGCAAACCTATCGGCTGAAGTAAAGTGAATTTGAAAGGAGAAACAGGACCTTTCACTTGAGTGAAAAACAAAAATGGCCTTGCTTGTTGTTGGTTTATGATGATTTTAATTCAACACTGTGTGCTTCCATTAATGTAATTCTGAAGTTTTGTCGGAAGAGACCAACTAATTTGGAATCATCCAGAGACTTCTTCAGTGTGCCAAGATGCAGGTTTAATGGCTTACAGCAATAGAACATAATTTAATGAATTGAAATGCATGCCACTCATAGTGGGATTTAGGCAACAAATCGTTCAACTTCATTTCTATGGGAAAAGTTTAATAGAAGTGTTCCTTTCTTTGTTTGCTAGCCTAAGGATCAGGAAAGGGTATTAGAAAAAGAACTTAAAGAGTAGTGCACTGTTCTTTAAAATCATCTATAATATGGAATACATCACATTATCAAATGTTTAAAGAAAGCAAACTCCTTTTAAAGATATATTTATAAAACTACTTAGAGGTATTTTTTTGCAGGAAACAGGAAAGATCTAGAAATGTGTCTTGCAATGATATAGACACCATTTTAATCTTCTGGGAAAGATAGCCATGAGATACTGTGTGACTTTTATAAACAGGTATGGACATTCTGAGCAACACTGAATATCTCAAATTAATGCAAGAAAGAGTTCTGTGAGATATCATTTGAAAGACAGTCAGTCTAGTCTAGTAGCCTTGGTGGAGCAGTGGGCTAATGCCTCCTTAAGTAACACCAGCTGCCTGCAGTTAGTGCAGGTTCGCATCCCACCAGGCTCAAGGTTGACTCAGCCTTCCATCCTTCCGAGGTAGGTAAAATGAGGACCCAGATTGTTGGGGGCAATTAAGCTGACTTTGTAATAATGCCACTTGGGGTGTGTGTGAAAGCCCTAATAAGCAGGCATATACATAGAATGAAGGCTACTGCTAAGTTTGTAAGCCGCCCTGAGTCTTCGGAGAAGGGCGGGATATAAATGGAATTAAAAATAAAAAAAATAAATAAAATGTAAAGTCTATATATCAGGGGTGTCAAACTGCCAGCCCGCGGGCTGGAGCGTCACGGAGAAACCGCGCCCATCCCATTTTCGGCAATGGGAAAAAGTTCTGATACGTCGTGCGATGTCACGTGACATCGCGAGTTGGACATGCCTGCTATATATGGAAAAATGTATGTTGATACTTTTTTTATTGAAAAGTTTTACAGTACATTTTTGAATACAAAACCCCTCCCCTCCCCCTCCCCTCTCCCCAAACCTCCCCAACTCTCCCCTCCCCCCTCCCCCCTCCCCGACTTCCCAGAGCTAAATACAGGGTATAAAAATACAAACAAACATAATCTAAAATATGCAAACAACAATAAGATGTTAAATTCTATCGCACTTTAACTCTTAATAAAATAACTACAAGCTAATTATACATCATATAAATCCGCTACTTATTCAAATGCTAAGTGAAACTTTTTAGTCCCATATTTATTCTGAATATAATCTATCCATCTCTTCCACTCCACAGTATATCTCTGTTGCGATTGATCTTTCAAATACGCTGAAATCTTTGCCATCTCCGCCAAGTTAGAAACTTAAGTCCATTCTTCTATAGTCGGCAGTTCTTCCTTCTTCCAATATTGCGCTACTAAAAGTCTCGCTGCCGTAATTAAATTCAACATCAATTTAATATCTACAACGGTGGTATCTGTGATAATACCCAATAAAAACAATTGCGGAGAAAACTTTATCCTTTTCTTGAATATCTTTTGCATATTCCACCAAATTTTAATCCAAAAAGTTTTAACCTTTTTACAAGTCCACCATATATGAAAATACGTTGCATCCTCACAACCACACCTCCAACATTTTGGCTGGCAGTTTGGATACATACTTGCTAATTTTTTAGGATCTAAATGCCACCTATAAAACATTTTGTAAAAGTTCTCTCTTAAATTTTGGGCCTGTGTAAATTTCACATTGTTGATACTTTTTGTCCATGCATCCATGAACAAGGATTTGCTTAATGAAACAGTGGTATATAAACAAAACATGTACTACTGCATTAAAAAAACAGCTATTCCAATATAGCTACTGTTTAGGTATTGAACTGGAATTCTTTCTGCAAAAGTAATCGGTTTAAGAAATGTAAACCTGAGTATGTATTGTTTGACTGTTTATTTATTTAAACAACTTTCATGGCCGCCTCTCTCATACAGTGATTCTAGGCTGCTCACAACAATCCATAAAAACCTAGTTAAAAACAAAAGAACTCACACACCCCCCACTACCAGACCAATCATTCTCATCGCTAACTCCTCCCCCCCAATCCTACACCAGTCTTTAGCGGAAGATCCAGAAGGCTAAAAGAGTAGAGAATCCCTTGAAACACAGGTGGGAAGCTATTCCAAGGGGCTGGGATAGCGTAATCGTATGTCTCAGGTATTATTTTTTAAAAAAATATTTCTATTGTTACTGAAATAAAAAGGAAAAATAGATCCACATTAGACAGTGACAGGAGAATATAACAAACAGTAACAACTACTAAATCTAAATTAAAAACATTATGGGAAAACTTTTTTTTCCCCTTCCCTTCGATTTGTTTTCCCTCAATTGCTGACCGTAGTTTAGATATTTACATTTTGAAATTGAAGGTATTGGATGTTACAGTCTGACACCTGCAAATTATGTAATTGTATCATCTGCATGCTGAGGACATGAAAGTCGTGTTGTCAAATTAATGTAATCATGGTATGTAATGGAAGCCCATGGTTTCCATAAAAACAATGTAATTTGCATCAATCTGTTTCCTTCCTTTTTTCTAAATTTCCCCTATCTTAGCCTATCTCAATGTTTATTGGACTCCATGAGTTGTCAAGGCATTATTTGTAAGTGGAATTTAACTGTATGTGAGCTGTACAAATGTAATAATATTAGCCAGCTCTTGTTTAATTTGGAAAGCTCCATTCTTGACACTACAGCTCATAACGGATAGTTCAGGCTGAATTATCCATTATTGCTCCCAAAGTCTACAATTAAACTATCGATCAAAGCTGGCAGAGAGAGAAAGAAAAAAAAAGGCTCAAGCAGGCTGGGTGCTGAGACACCAGCGATTATGTCAGACACATAGCCTTCAGCTAATCCTCTCAGTTACAACTATACTGGGTGGAATCCTGATTATGTATTGCGCTTATGCAGCTTTAATAGGATGGGTCTCATGAAATTTGCAGCTTTCAGTTTTGCACAAGAATATTGGGAGCTTAACAGGTTCAGCTCCATGGGGAATCAGCACTGGCTCGTCGACTTCTTCAGACACAGCAAAATGCATCTTTTCTGGGGAATTCCACAATAAAATGACTGTTATTTATCATTACAAACCTCTTTATCATTTAGTCAATAAAAGGCCTCTCTCCCTCACTTTTTTTTTCCTGTGGTGTGCTCAGAGTCAGAAATCTGTATTAGTCTCTACTGGCCTCAAGGCAGGAGATGTCAAAAGCTAAATCATGATCTGCCCTGGCTTTCTGGCTAAATTGTGTATGAAGGCCTGAGGCAAAAAGGTGCACATGCTCATTATTTGAAACAGAATGATTTCACCCCCTCCCCCTTTCTTTTTCTTTCCTTTTTCCCTTTTTTTAAAAAAAGATATTGAGACATATATGGTAACACAAATACAGTATATGTGCTCCTCCAAAGTATCAACCTTAGGAAGAAATAAAAAGCAAAACAATAGCCTAACGTGGGCTAAAGGCACAACTCTGTGTTTTTTTTAAATGGCAAAAGAGAAAAGGGAATATCAGGAAATAGTCTCCTTTAACCTTTCCAGGTACTCACAGTATATATATACTTGGAATATCTAGGGGAAAATGCAGTGAACATATCATTTACACCTATGGTGAAAAATCAGTGCACCCCATAAACCTGGAGTTGCAGTTTTCCTGCAGCTATTTTATTCCCACTGCTGGCAGAGCTACAACACCAAAGTTGCAAGTGTTGTAAGAGGTGAAGCACAGTTTCCCCAGTAGCTGCGTGTTCTCACATTCATTGCTCACTTGTTACGTAAAACGACTATCGTCACTTGTCACAGGCATATGATTGGACAGCATCAGTTGCACCAGTGATGATGTAATTCAGTCCTTCATCATTTCTCCTTCTACCCAATATATTTACTTCACTAATATAATTCTTTGCATTTTATTTTCTTTGTTTTGGTTTTTCAGTTGATCTTTTTTTTAACTTTTCAGTTTTAGCTCTAATCTGCCTATGGACAGTGGTAGACAGTATAGTGATTTTAAGGTCAATTAATCTTTTTTCATGTCAGTGATCACTTAGATTCTTGCCATAGAGTTGACTTCTCTTCTCTTCTCTTCTCTTCTCTTCTCTTCTCTTCTCTTCTCTTCTCTTCTCTTCTCTTCTCTTCTCTTCTCTTCTCTTCTCTTCTCTTCTCTTCTCTTCTCTTCTCTTTTCCTCTCCTCTCCTCTCCTCTCCTCTCCTTTCCTTTCCTTTCCTTTCCTTTCCTTTCCTTTCCTTTCCTTTCCTTTCCTTTCCTTTCCTTTCCTTTCCTTTCCTTTCCTTTCCTTTCCTTTCCTCTCCTCTCCTCTCCTCTCCTCTCCTCTCCTCTCCTCTCCTCCCCCTTCCCTTCCCTTCCCTTCCCTTCCCTTCCCTTCCCTTCCCTTCCCTTCCCTTCCCTTCCCTTCCCTTCCCTTCCCTTCCCTTCCCTTCCCTTCCCTTCCCTTCCCTTCCCTTCCCTTCCCTTCTCTTCTCTTCTCTTCTCTTCTCTTCTCTTCTCTTCTCTTCTCTTCTCTTCTCTTCTCTTCTCTTCTCTTCTCTTCTCCTCCCTCCCCTCCCCTTCCCTTTTCATAATCTTAGCCCAAACTCAGGCATTTTCCTTTGTTTTTCTGGCATATTTTATCTGAACACATATATACATACAGTAGATACATACATTATATACCGGGAGAAAGATTCTTCATAGTACTGAACAGCATTGGGGCATCACACTTTTGCTTCCCTCAAATATTTTATTTTGTAATATTTTGTGGGGATTTCTTCTATTAACAGCTGATTCTAAAAAAGCTGCTTCCTGTTCCAGTAAATTATGAAGATCAATAATCTATACTATCTAAATGACAAATAACTGTAGCCACCACATACGAGAAAGCACTGGTTACAAGGGACTCCTTTACTGTGGTTGAGAGGGGCAAGCTTCCCTATTTGAAAAAAAAATCAGCTCTGAGTAGTGCTATGGAATGGGAAATGCATTGTTTTGGAGCCATTTTGTCAGCTTAGAAATAATTTAAAGAACAATTATACATCAGAATTAGTTAGATCTAACTGAATGTCTACAATAAATTATCAAAAAGTTGTGCTGTATATGTAAGACATTCCCCTCCCCTCAACTTGTATATTGAGAAAAGCTGTGTCTATGTTTAATTAATTTTTTCAGACTAAAAGAGCTATGCCTGATAATTATTCTTCTATTAAAGTTATGACTTTAAATATATTTCTAGAAGAAAGCTGCAAATAATATTTGTATCTTAAAAGCGGTCTTGCCCTCTTTCACTCAACTTTTAATATTACCTTCTAATGACTTGATGGTTATTATCACTTATCTAATAATGATAATGAAGTGGTTAATTCATGATGTAACAAAATATATGTTAACTACAAAATCCTAGTTTTTGCTCAAATAAAATGGCTAAAATATCATATGACAGACAACTAAAGAAAATTTCTAGAAAGAATGTAAAAAAATTGAGGATGGGATGAAAAGACACCTCTCTAATATTATAAATTGCCAAGAGATGGCAGTACTGATGTGGTACAAGCTCTGACATGTTCTTTAGCACATATTCTTTCAGTTCAATTAGTGGGCAGTTGTTATGAAAAAAGATTGTACTGTATTGCTATTGTTTATGATCTGGAGACCTCTAGTGAATACCTGTCATGCTTAAAGCAATGTGGTAGAACTGAATTTTTGACTACCGAAGGAATCCAATTGAAATTTACTGTGAAATTCAGATTGTTTATGGTGATGATTGTGTTGATGAGAATGTTGTGTGTCATCAGGGCAAAAATGTATTTATTTAGCCATCAAGATAATAAACTGGAAAGAGCTAATTGGTATAGCTAAGAATGAAATAGGTGACTTGTCACAGCAACATGTGAGAAATGTTGATGAGCTGATTAAGAATCACTCAAAAGGAAATTATTGTCAAAATTAGCATTTCACAGGAATGCTTTGGCCACTTTATTGGTATCTTCAATACCAGGTTTGTAGAAGATGAGTTTCTTGCATGCTGACAGCAGAGATGAAAGTTTGAAAAACTGCATTTCTTCACAGCACCATGACAGCTGACAAAACATGAACTCATCATTACGATGACCTAAAAATGAAGCAGTAGTCCATGGAATGTAATCACAAAGATTTACCTGCAGGAAAAAAAATCAGAATCTTGGTTACCACAAGAAAACTAATTGCTACAACGTTTTTAGACACCATTATTCTATGGATATCTTTGAACCTGGCACCAGTATCAACTCAAAGTGCTTCACTGCAGCACTGCTAAGTTTGAAACAATGATTAGGTACAGTTCAAAAGCAAAATAAAGTGATTTTGCAGCAATTGGAGAATGCTAGGCCTCATACTCCATGAGCTTTTCAAGAGGCAATTGTGAAGTTTGATCTCACTGTGTTACCCCATATATTTTTGTAATTATTTGTAAATATTTGTCTGACTCAAGTGAAGGAACGGTGGACAGGGTTGTCAGAATCTGTGTGAAGACATAAAATATTGAGCTTTTTCATGACAGCTTTGTGAAACTTGTCCATCATTGGTAAAAGTGTTGTAGGAATAGTAGTGAATGGAGAAATAAGCAAAAGTTAAAAAAAAATCTCAAATCTTTCCTGTTTTGTGTATTAACATATCTCTATTTTAAAAATGTGAATGTAGAGACATTACATTTCATTCATCTCTTAGGTGCTTATTTCCCTATACAGATTTCTTTTAAGTAAAATGAAAGTCAGATGTTAGTATGAAAGTACACTTTCCTGTACTTCACATTTTGTTCAACTTCACCTAGGCTACATTCCTTTAAATTTTAGAAAAGAAAAACAGAAATGAAACTAATTTCAACTCAGTCTTTGTTATTTTTTATGAAACTAACAAATACATGAGCTAATAAATGTTGTTTACACATATATTTGGGATATTATTCCATTCCTAAGCTTGGACTGAATATCTTACATTTGGAATTTCTCTCTTTACTCCTTTCTCAATCTTATGAAATTTATCTAGACTGTTAAGTGAAACTGGTTGACCCCTTGACTTTGCTTGTCAGAAGGTCACAAAAGGAGATCACATGACCTTTGGGCACTGCAACCGTCATAAATATGAATCAGTTGCCAAGCATATGAATTTTGATCATGTGAGCATGGGGATGCTGCGGTGGTTGTAAGTGTGAAAAATGGTCATAACTCACTTTTTTTCAGTGATGTTGTAACTTTCAATAGTCACTAAATGAACTGTTGTAAGTAGAGCACTATCTGTATCTATTATTCATAAAAGACTCCAGGAACTATGATATTTAGACTTGTATAAGATTTGGGCACAACATGTTAGATTTTAATTAGTGTTAGAGCAGGGGTGTCAAACTCAATTTCATTGAGGGCCGCATCAGCATTGCGGTTGCCCTCAGGGGGCCGGGTGGGTGTGGCCAGGGTGGGCGTGGCCTACTGGGTGGGCGTGGCTAGAGTGCATATGTCCTACTGGGTGGGCATGGCCAGCTCTACATCGTTCGCATCAAGGGTGCCTATGGGGGCCTGGGCAGGAGTGGGACAGATCTGAGGGTCTCTGGCAGAAGGAGGGTCTCTGGGCCAGGGCCAAGGCAGTGGGGGCCGTTCCCTCACTGTTTCCAGGATGGCTTTGTGGGCCACATGAAACCACTTCGCGGGCCGCATCCGGCCCCCGGGCCTTGTGTTTGACATGTCTGTGTTAGAGGAATGAATGAGTGAATGAATGAATGAATGAATGAATGAATAAAACAAAACTACTGATAATAAATGAATTGCAGCATGACATTGGCTAGAATCATAAATGTAAACAGGAGAGGCTCTGCAAGTTTATACCAAAGTCTGTTCTTACAACTTTTACTACTATTGCTATTCTGCTGATATAAATGCTCAAGCAGATCCCTTGTTTTTGTAGTGTATGCAGAAAGTATGTATATAAATCCTCATTGGTAACAAAATAGTTTATCCTCCATCTGGGATATAATTAAATTCATGACACCAGTTTTAATACTATAGGATTCCTCACAATAAGATACATAGAGAGAATGAAGAATCCTGTACCAAGATACTATCTTATGCAATCTTATTACAAACTATTGCAGCTTAAAGTTACTATATGTTCAATTTTTCACATATATAATATAATATAATGTAATATTTCTTTTTCAAAGGCAGACATCAATTCCACAGTAAGGGTGGATTACTGTTTCTTCATATTAATATGCTTTATGAAAGAAGCAGTTACATAGAAAACATTTCTTTGATATTGATTCTCATATGCTATTGTATTACTTCCTTGTTTAATATTGGGATACAATAGTGGATCTTTGCTTTTTAAAAGCACCCTAAACTTTACCAAGAACTGGACTTTGCTTGGAAATGCTGCCCTTTTCCTCATTTCATTTTCTCCCCTTTCTGCCAATTCTTAGCACTTTTATGCCTCCCTGATACTGGCTTTGTTATTTCCCTCCCCCATTCCCCCTTCCCACAAAAAGCCCATAAAAATCTCTATCAAGATATGAGGGTAGAGTTAATCAAGAGGTGTTTGTTCAGTATTAAATTTTAGAGAAAGCTACCAACTTCTTTCTGAATAGTTTGACTGTTTGGAGTAAAGACGGGTAGAGAAGTAGCAGTAGTATGAATTAGTATGATTGCAATGGAATTTCTAACTGTATTGGCTTATTTACACATATAAATCATAATTGCATACTTTGTTTTCTCTTCAGATAGTATATGTCATATAATTATATGCTACATAAAGTGATGCACCTTTAAATATAAGTTGAGGAGTTGCTCTTTGAATTGCAGACCTAATGCATTTATACAGGTAGCCCTTGACTTATGACCATAACCGAACCCAACATTTTTGTTGTTAAGTGAGACATTGATTCAGTTTTGTCCCATTTTGTGACCTTTCTTGCTTCCGTTGTTAAGTGAATCACTGCAGTTGATAAGTTGGTAACCCGGTTGTCAAGTGAATCTGGCTTTCCCACTGACTTTGCTCGTCAGAAGGTCACAAAATGTGATCACATGACCCTGGGATATAGCAACGGTCATAAATATGAACCAGTTGCCAAGTGTCTGAATTTCGATCACTCGATCATGGGGATGCTGCCAAGATCGTAACTATGAAAAATGTTCATACGTCACTTTTGCAGTGCCGTTGTACATTTCAGTGGTCGCTAAATGAGAAGTTGTAAGTCGAGGACTCCTGTCCCAAAGTATCTGTGTCTGCACAGGATAGCAGCTTTTGCAACATTTTTGAATCACAGACACAGAACATAAAAGCAGGGTTTTGGGTTTGCTTTCCCCTCTTTTCACAGTGGAGATTGACTAGGTCTCTCAGGTAAGGCGCGGGGTAGAAGGATGATAGGTTGATTACTCTGCTATTGTGTTTATTGGGCTGTGCCGATGCATCTTTCATAGTTTTTACTATCATAGTTCTATGTTGCTGGGGAGAACAAGCAAGACCCATAAAGATGACATGTTTGCCATCCTGCTCCCTGATGGGACTTCAATGTATTACCTGGATCTAATTATCTCATCTTCAGCTGACAGAGAGGCTACCATAGAACATTATCCAGCACTGGGGTGGGGGGGCTCAGCAAAGCTTCCAATGGGCTGTCTAATATAATGATATATTTTCGAACCTCTTGCTCATTGGATGAACAAGCGGAGGTAAATCATGTACTGACCTTCAAGCATTTATAAACTGTGGAACATCACATTCTCATCAGAGCCATAGGGGTAGTAAACTATAGTTCCTCTGCTGTGAAACATGGTTTTAGTTATGCCCTGGGTAACTAGGGTTTGTGCCTAAACAATTATATATCATTTGTGGCAATTGTCGCCTCCTTTATTGAAAGGCAAAACAAAGAGTTGAGGACAAAAATCATTATTACTTCAGCAATTTTTCACAAAATGCTTTTGTTTTATACTTGACATACAGATGGGACATAATACCATAGTATGAATGATGTATGGCACTCTGACAAATGTAATTTCTTTTATAAAGCAAGGATCAGAAGAGTATACCAATGTGGAGGAGCAGATTGAATGGGGATGCTTTAGTATTAGAAGAATGAATAGATAGACAAATATAGATTGATAGATATGCAAGGTTTAATTGGCTTATTTAGTTGGTCAGTTAAAATTTAGCTGTATATCAATTGTGCCCAAGTTTATTTAATTTTTACTGCAAATTAATAGCATACAAATGTGGTTTAGTATGTGCTATTTTTCTAGTCTATATTAACAAAGAAAGGAAAGAAGAAAGAATGATTAATGTATGCACATTTCTTCTACTTTTGTTTAATTGATGAATTATTTGTTTTAGGTGTATTTTAATATTTCAGAAATAGAAATAAATATTGAGATTGTAATATGAAATATTAAATTGAATAATTTGATAATTATGTCAAAATATTAAGCAATGAAAATTATGTATTGGCTAGCAGTATTAATTTGCTTCGTGTTTTTAAGTGGGATTTAAGAAAAAGAAACATGTCCTAAGATATGGGTTAAAAATATTTGAGGAGTTTGTCTTGGCAGATATTGATTAAGGTACTTAAAGAAAATATTGGAAACAGTAGATGTGGCTTAAATTAATACCTTTCTATGACTTTGATAGTTATAAACCTTGGCTGAAAAGGAAATTAATTTAAAATGACTAGAACTGAGTAACCAATTTCATGTATATAAAGAGTGTCCTAAGTAACAAATTGATTTATGTTCTGTAGGTGATGATTTAAAAAACCCTGTAAGTTTGTAAGCACATATACACATATGCCTATTCACTGGAAACCCAAGTTCAAGTCCCCACACAGTCTGGCAATACAGTAGTGTCCTTGACTATTTATTTCAGCCCAACCAATCTGACAGGGTTGTTATGAGAATAAAGAGGATGTTAGTGAAGGCTATGAGTTCCCAGAAAGAAAAAAAAAAACATTTGTTGTAGAAGTCTAATATGTATGTGTGTATATGTGTGTGTATATGTATGTTATTACACACAAAGAGGGAGGGAAAGAAGAGAAAGTGAAATATTTTTTTTTCTATAGGATGGTTATTATACTGTAATTTCATCATTGTATAATATAGTATCTCATTTTAAGGAATTAAGATGATAGTATACATAATGTAGGGACGCAGTGGCTCAGTGGGTTAGGACACTGAGCTTGTCGATCAGAAGGTCGGCAGTTTGGCGGATCAAATCCCGAGTGCTGCGTAACAGAGTGAGCACCTGTTACTCGTCCCAGCTTCTGCCCACCTAGCAGTTCGAAAGCACGTAAAAATGCAAGTAGAAAAATAGGGACCACTCAGGTGGGAAGGTAACAGCGTTCCGTGCGCCTTTGGCGTCTAGTCATGCCGGCCACATGACCACGGAGACGTCCTCGGACAAGCGCTGGCTCTTCGGCTTTGAAACGGAGATGAGCACCGGCCCCTAGAGTCGGAAACGACTAGCACGCATGTGCGGGGGAACCTTTACCTTTACCTTTATACATAATGTATATTTTTGTTTTGTATTTTTTAAATTTTTGTTTTATTAGAATATATACATGAATAATCTCCTTTGATTATCCACACAATAGATTATGTTGGTGATCTTACCACCACCCCTTTAGTACTATTTTTGTTCTCTTTTGCCCTCTTGCCATGGTACAAAGAAGCCTAGTCATTTTCTATGGGACACAGGTGACTGAACTTATAAAAATCACTACAGGACAAGATGTATTGAGGCTTGGAATGGAATGACAAATTCTGGCAAGGTTCACTAAGAAGAGACATATTGATTTTTAAATGATTAATAAGGAGAATATAATTGTATTTCATTAAGATGGATGGGATTTCATTTAGTCCGTCTTTCCTCCTTTTTCCACTTCAGATGCAAAAGGAAATCAAGTTATCATCAGTCGAGCCTCATGTTAGCCTTCCTTAGCAACGAGGTCATTGATTGAATAGAGAAGTTTCCAAGAAGCTAACTTCTCTTTTTAATAGAAAGTACTGTAAATGTGACAAAGATAATGGGAACTCTTAGACAGTTTGGAGAATCTCCGGGGAAAACTGAATGTTTTGCAATAATTTTCTAAAACCAAGTTGCAGATCCCGATTCAGCCTTCTGTACTTTCAAATTTAACTTGTGGAATGACTGAGAAGTTAATATTTTCTTCCAGTTGATGATTTTTGTAGTTGTTCAAGATGGCTTCTGATTGTATTTAGCATCTTCCCCCACCTAAATGTCCCATCCCATATACCTGTATTGTTTTAAAGCAGACTCCATTGAGGTCCAGATTATTTCAAATCTTCACTGTAGATTAGTGAGAGGAATTTTTTTTTTGAAGAAAGAATATCATAGCTTTCTGAATGGCAGTGTAGGAGACGAGCGGGCTGAGCCCGAGGTAACGCTCAAGCACATCATCAGTGGCTGAGAAATTCTGGAAGTAGAAGTCCACAAGTCATAAAAGGGCCAAGTTTGGAGACCCCTGGCCTAGATAATCCCAGCTCCAGTAAAATAAAGTCCAATGTACAGGTAGTCCTTGACGTACAAATCTAATGGAACCTGCCCATTAGGCTTGTAAGTTTAAAAAATTCATCAAATGAATCGGAGTCAATTTTACAAATTTTTAAAGTCAAATTCATTAAATCAATCAAATGGGTCATTAAATGAATGAAGATCTGACTTACTATTTCCTCCGATCACTGCTGCCTGAACTGTTGCTGCCAGCAGCCACCCATCAGCTGTTTCTGGTGCAGCCCTCAGCTCAGGAACTAAATTGCTCCCAAGGAGGCTGCAGAGCTCTCCATTTGCAAAGTTTTTTTTTAAACGCCATTTGTTGCTAGTCAGCTCAAGCTTCTTCAGGCAGCTGCCCAGAGGGGGATGGATAAGATTGCAGTTGCCACTAATTAGCTTAAGAGTCTCCAGCCAGGCACCCAGAGGGAGATGGGGGAGGGGTTTACAGAAATGTTGGCTTGCAGCAGTAACAGAGATGGAAGGGACTTTGAGGTCATCTAGGCTACTCTCAAAAGAGAGTATTTCTGATAAATGCCTATCCAATCTCTTCTTAAAAGCCTCCAGTGAGAGGATACCCACAACTTCCGGAGGCAATTTAAATTTAAAATCTTCTTTTTTAAAAACAAACAAAGCAAAAACAAAACACTGCCCCTGATCAGCACAAGCTCTCCAGGCAAAATCCAAAATTGGGTGGGGAGAAGATTTCCTTCTAAAATGGAGAGTACAAGCCTCTCCAGGTAAAATCCAAAATGCTGAAAAAAATAGAAGTGCAAATAGTTAAAAAGGTCAAATATCTGGGAATATATTTAACAGTAGGATGTTCAACAATAAAAGAAGATAATTATACAAAACTATTGAATCAAATAAGGCTGGATTCGGAAAAATGGAAAAACTTGCAATTGTCAATATTAGGAAGAATTGCTACAGTGAAAATGAACATACTACCGAAAATCTTACTCTTATTCCAAACAATACCTATAAAACTTGACAAAAATTCTTTGAAGACTTATATTCATCAATCTTGAAATTTATTTGGCAAGGAAAGAAAGCTAGAATTAAGATGAAAATGTTACAAGATGCCAAGGAAAATGGAGGTCTTGGTTTACCAGAGTGGGTTTTATATTATCAAGCATCTGCATTAACATGGGTAAAAGAATGGATAACTCATAGAAATAAAAGGCTGTTATATCTGGAGGGGCATGATTTACAATTGGGGTGGCACGCTTTTTTATGGTATGGGAAAAATAAAATTCATAAATATTTCCAAAATCACTATATAAGAAATGCAGTATTAACAACATGGGAAATAATAAAATGTAAAATATATCTGAAAAAAATCTGGACATATAGAAATATTCTAAACTCTGAAGGGAATTTAAAATCTAAACAAGAAATGGAAAATCAGGGTATCAATTTATCATGGTGGGCACATCAAGTTCCCTTCGACCTGTGCGCTCCCACAGGGAGGGCCTTCTCAGGGTGCCCCCGGCAAAGGATTGCCAGTGGGCAACACCCAGGGGGAGGGCCTTCTCTGTGGGCGCACCTGCCCTCTGGAACCAGTTACCCGTAGAGCTTAGGACTGCCCCTGATTTTCGTTCGTTCCGCCGGGACCTGAAGACCTGGCTCTTTGAGCTTTCCGGCCAGGACTGAGGATTTTTTAATTTTTTAACTTATTGTAATTGGGTTTTTAATCAGAGTTATAGGGGTTTTAGATTTTAATTAAGGAAAATTTAATCTATTTTAATTGCTATTAATTTTTGTATTGTAATGTTGTTTTAATTGCCTTGTGAACCACCCTGGGTCCTACGGGAGAAGGGCGGTATATAAGTTTAATAAATATAATATAATAATATTTACAAATGCAAGCTAGATATGATAAAGATGTTAAACTATGGATTTTATAAGGAACAAACTGTGTTTGATAAGACATTGTTAACTTCTGATGAGAAACTAAGAAAATGTATAATTTTCTATTAACTTTGAAAATGGAAAGTGAACAAGTTAAAGAAACAATGATGAGATGGGTGAAATTTTTTGGATACAATATAGAATTAGAAAAATGGCAAAATTTATGGGAAAGAAATTACAAACTGACAATGTCAACTTCCTACAAAGAAAATGTATATAAAATATTTTATAGATGGCACTTGCCACCAGCAAGACTAGCAAAAATGTTTTAAAATATGTCAGATAGATGTTGGAAATGTAAACATAAGTCAGGCACTTATTATCATGTTTGGTGGACATGTGACAAAGTAAAGAGTTATTGGAAAAAGATACATGCTTGTTGGGAGAACATGTGGATTTTAAACCTGAACTTTTTTTATTAGGTATAATGCCAGAAAAGGCTGATAAACAAAGCATATATTTGATTTTGCATGTTACAACAGCGGCAAGAATTATATTTGCGCAATATCGGAAAAATGAAGGAATACCATCAGATGAAGAAATGATTAAAAAAATACTAGAATGTGCAGAGATGGATAGATTGACTATGAGACTGAAAGAAAAAGAAGAAACGGAATATTACCAAACTTGGGATTTATTTTATCGATGGCTAGAGGAAAGAATAAAGGATTAGGAATTAAATATGTAATAGTGAATGCAAACTCAGACAGCACGTTTGCTGAAAAATTATTACTGAATGTATGGGAAAACCCCCCAATAAAATCTTATATAAAAAACATCCAAAATGGGATGGGGGGGGGGAAATTTTCTTCCAAAATGGAGAGCACAAGCCTATCTGGCAAAATTCAAAATGGGGTAGGGGATTTCCTTCCAATAAGGGTTAGAAAATCTCTGGTGGGTCTGTGCTAAGGAGAGGAGGCAGCAGCAGCCACATGGAGCTACGCCTCCTTCGATGGATTGATCCATTAAATATTTTAAAATATTTACAGAAGTAATTCTAGCTCTCCAGTCTTCAAGCTCAGGTAGCAGCAGATCTTTCACGCAGCACCAAAACCCCAAAACCAAATGTCAGCACCAGCTGCAAAAATCACGTATCTTGTGACCAGGAACAAAAACCCCCCAAAACCTTTCCTACTTCAGGAAATTAACCAGAAGGGCCCAGGCAAGTCACAGAGTTAAAAATGGCCAATACTGCAGCAGTAACTGAATCCAAGTCAGATGGCTACAGAGGCCTCTTTTTGCTCGCAGTTTTCAATTTCTAATGTTCGCTAAATGAACATTCATACCTGGGGGATTACCTGTACAAAATTGTATTTATATGTTGGTTGTTGGAATTTTATATTCATTCCTTTATTTACTAGCTCCTGAAGTTCAGCTATTCTAGGAGTGGAATGCTGGCTCAATTTAACAGCTTAAATTGATAAGAGTTCCATTTGTTTCCTGCGTTTCCCTGGTACTCTTATACATTTAATTACTTGGGTGATTTATTTATTGATGAATCAGGATGAGCAGTTGTGGTTACTTTAGTGGAGTAGCATGGAAGTGATTTTACTATTAAAGTCTGGAGCCTTTCTGTAGTCTAAAAAGTATTTATTTTGTGTAGAACCTGCCAGTCATTTAGCTGTTATTGTAACCTACAACAGTTATGGTTAGAGGCTTTGAGAAAAGCATCTACTGCAAAACTGATGAATTACGTTGTACTTCATTGGGATGTTTAGTACTATAGGAATGATAGCTTGGTAACCGGGCATCTTCACTCTATATAAATGCTTAGATTCTTTTTGTTGAAATGATAAGACTAACATACAGAAAACATGAATGAGAAGGCATTAGTAATTTATTTTGTTTCTTTTTTAATCTTCAGAGCAGGTAAAGAGAGTTATTGGGTACAACAGCTCAGGTACAGAACTGAATGAATGAATGAATGAATGATTTTGCTGGTTCCTGTTGGTCAGCTGGAGGGAGACAACTGACAATTGATTGGATCATGTATTCTCACTGTGTTCTTAGCATTTGACACTGAAAAAAATCAAGATGATAAGCAGCTTTGATTCAAAATATTTTAGAGTGATTGAATGTTTCTTCTCCCAGTCACCTATATATTGTTACATAATTTTCCTATTTGTTCATTGACTTTTTTCTCTTTTGATCTAGTAAGTAATTAAAAATTCACTTTTAGCAAGGACTATACAAACATGTTCCTAAACTCTTGCCTCTGTTTGATTGTAACCTTAAATTGAGTGAAATGGTGCATCCTAGGGCAACACTTTTTGGATCAGTGTACATCAAATTGGCTAACTTACAGAATGCATCCAAAATTCAGGATTCACAACTCCCATGGGAATGAAATTTGGCGATGTCTTTGAGAGGTTTTTTTAAATAATATTTTTTGTTTTTTTAACTTTGTAAGCCACCCAGAGTAATATATGTAAAATAGGTGGCTACGTAAATTAAATAAAAATAATAAAAACAAATAAATATGGATCATCCTAAAATTGCAGCTACCTCTTTGAAACTAGCCATAGAATTGCAAAACATCTTCCAAAGAGGTTATGAATGCAATTCATTGTGATTTCCTTTCTTTAGGGCAGACATGTCAAACACAAGGCCCGGGGGCCGGATCCGGCCCACGAAGTGGTTTCATGTGGCCCGCGAAGCCATCCTGGAAACAGTGAGGGAACGGCCCCCACTGCCTTGGCCCTGGCCCAGAGACCCTCCTTCTGCCAGAGACCCTCAGATCTGTCCCACTCCTGCCCAGGCCCCCATAGGCACCCTTGATGCGAACGATGTAGAGCTGGCCACGCCCACCCAGTAGGCCATACGCACTCTAGCCATGCCCACCCAGTAGGCCACGCCCACCCTGGCCATACCCACCTGGCCCCCTGAGGGTAACCACAATGCTGATGCGGCCCTCAATGAAATTGAGTTTGACACCCCTGCTTTAGGGCAAAGGAACTTTTTCAAATGCCCAATGACCATTGAGCCTTTCTAGTTTAATTAGAAGTCAGACTTATTTTGCAGTGTTGAAAATGTTTTCAGCAAGATTGTTTATGGACCGTGCTCCTTGGTTCAAAGTTACAATCTGGAATTCCTTCAGTGCTCAAACAAAGTGGAATGAGACTGAAGAATTATAGCAGCTGGGCTGTTTTTCTATTCAAACTATGGGTAGCTTATCCTTCCACCAAGCATCACGCAGGAAATCCATGTACAAGTGTAACTTGAAAGAATGAAATTGAGCATTACAATTGTTACTTGTACACCTCAGTTACATGGAATATTTTTTGAAAAAAAGAAGTATGAGAAAATTAGGATTGAGTTCTGTCAGGCCAAACTGCAATCAAAAGATTTTTTTTTAAAAAAAGGAATAGGAAAAGCCTAAGGGAGCTCTATTGCAAATTGTTGTACATATTTTTTGTACAAGCATGTGGAGTTCATACCAACATTAATAGTTAAGTTCAAACGCATTACTGTTTCACTTACAACTAATAGAATTAATATTGTGCCATAGAGAAAAAAGGCTCGGGGAAAAGAAAAAAAACAGAATTGGGGGAAGACCCCTTTCATAATTAAATTTAATTTCAATACAGTTTATACTGGCCAATGAGGCAATGGAAAAGCTTTGGATATAGTGAATAAAAATCTATCAGCCTTCCCATTTATGCATAAATATGTATTGGTACAGATTATTTTTAGTGAGCAAACTATATCACCAGAGGCTTGCAGTTGTACAAATTTTTTGATAAGGCCCCATTGTATCAATGGATGGGGCACTTTTATTTTAAGGCAGTTACTTTCTCTGAAATTGACAAGACATGGGGGGAAAAAGTTTTTAAAACACCAATGAGCCTTTAGCTGTTCTGGTGGTCCTTGATTTACAACCACAACTGAGCCCAAAATTTCTGTCACTAAGTGAGACAGTTATTAAGTGAGTTTTGCCCCATTGTACGACCTTTCTTGTCATGGAAATTAAGTAAATCACTAGTTAAGTTAGTAACACAGTTGTAAAGCGAATCTGGCTTCCCCATTGACCTTGCTTGTCAGAATGTCGCACAAGGGAATCTCATGACATGGGGACACTGCGACCATTATATAAATATAAATCAGCTGTATAAGTCTGAATGTTGATCAATGTGGCCAAAGGGATGCTCCAATGGTCATAAGGGTGAAAAACTGTCATAAGTCACTTTTTTCAGTGCTGTTGTAACTTTGAATGGTCACTAAATGAACTGTTATAAGTTGAGGACTACCTGTATACGCCAAAAGGCTTTTTTCTAGTATGCAGAAAAAAAGGAGTTCCAGGTGGAATATTGCTAAGTAATTCTAATCAATATCACCCTTGCAAGGGCTACTGTGTTCACAGGAAACATTGTAAGAAAAAGACACAGAACAGATCTGCAAATACAATCAATAGATCTTTTCATATTGGAATCAGAATGCTTGGCTGAAAGCTATCCAGAGTGATTTGAATGAACTGGCAAGTACTGATAATTCTCTCTGTTTATAATTGGAGTCCTATCTTTGTTATTTAAATTGAGCTGTAGATCCATTTCCTACATTCTGATCCTAAGCAGCAAATTCTGACGAGAATGTCTATGTACATTCAACTATGTACAACAAGTTGACTTCTTTCTCTTTATTGCAGACTTAGTTGTAGTAAGATCCATAATCGAAAAGAAATCTCTCCAAAGAAATTTCTTTTCTTTCCTCCCATTCTGTTTCAAGAAATAGAATTTTAAAATATTTGAAAGAAGAATTTCAGAGGAAACTCATGGTAGAGTAGGGTGTTCTTCTATACTTAATGACAAAATACCATAAACTCTAAAGCTTGCAACAGCCTGGTGATGGGTTTCTCATGTTTTAATTGAAGATATAATTTAGTCATGACCAGGTTCAGGCCAAGGTAAATGGGCACTGGCCTAAGGTGCCAAAATTTAGGAGTGTCAGTGCTACCCCTCCTTCTGAACCAGTCTAAAAATGCAGATCTTCACATTGGTGGCAGGTGACGCAAACAGTCAATGCAGCATAGGGCAACAGATACTCTTGAGCCAGCACTGCAAATGCTACAGTGATACTGCTATGATCAGTACTATAGACAAACAGGTTGCCACATTCAAGAGAGCATTACCTAAAGCTGCAAAATAATGTCATCGGTGAAGAGTCCCATGTCTTCAGTGAATCAGAGCAAAGGAAGAAAATCAAAGTCATTGCAATAATGTACATGGGGATATATTGGTGCTAAATTGGTCACAGTTCAGTTCCTGGGTTTTTTAAACTCCAATCTCATTCACCTCAATAGACCTTGCTGGTGACAACTCTGTGAAAATCATGCTTGTAAAACTTTCAGGTTTAGATAGTCGACGAAGACCCTGAGAATTTCTATTTTTAACAATCATTCAACATTTTCCACTTTCTGTGGGGGAAAAAAGAGAGAAATCACAATGTCTAATTTCACTAGGCATTGCCATAAAATGTATGAATGATGCTGCTTAGGAAACAATCAGACAAGAGAGGCAGGAGCCTGCAGTTGTGTAGCTGTCAGAGAAAGAAACTTAGCAAGGACACAGGTTGATGCAGCGGTGTCAAAGGCCAGACGCATCACATGCAGGCCAAGCCCACCTCAGCTCTGCAAAGGCAAAAAACGTCACGATACATCACGATATGTCACGTGACACGATCAAGTTTCACACCCCTGGCCTAATGGATCAAATAGTTAAAAGTAGAGGCGGGAAGTTTGTGCCTTCAGATTTGCAAGGTTCTGTTCATGCAGCCCTACAGTAAAATAGAATTACTTTATCTTGTAATGTTTCCTATCTGGTTTGCCTGTGGGGGTGGGGGGAGGAAACGGGCTTCTTGAATGTTTTGTCCTCCCAAAGAAGAGATTTTCTACCATAATTCTTTTTCAAATATTATTTTTTGAGGTAAATTTATTGCTCAAGGGTTATGGAATGATATTAATAATTCACCTGATTGCACAATTTCTTACTATTTAAGACTTTGTCATAATTGCTGTGGTTCCCATACACGCTTGAAGAACTGGCCCTCTCAATCAGTTGACTCTCTTCATACTTTCAAAGTAGAGACAATGTCATCCTTCACAGTTACTGTTAAGCTATTTCTTCAATAACTTCAAGCATTTCTATGCTACCTCTACCTTAATGAAGTTTGCTACTGTACTATTGAATTTCTACTTATGACTATATTGCTGTTGCTGTTAATACTCTTGTTAATAGCCAATGAACAGAACACAGACAAAGATATACTTACCTCCTGAGAGTGATTTTGAGTGCCAGTATTGCCAGTGTGATGTTTGCTTTGCGCACAACGCCTTGGGCTATGCATAAAATCACTTGATAACCAAAAACTATGCATGCAGAAGAAATTTGAAGTACCAGAATTAGACCATCACCCCCATTTAATTCTGCAGCATTAAGCAAACAATTGTTTTATTGCAAATCTTTTTAATTAAACATTAGTCACACATTCTCCCCAGCCCTTGCTTTTCCATGTTAAACCTCCAAATCCTAGGGGGGAAAGAAATGGTAACGGAAGCCTGGATGTTACATGAATAGTGTAATTAGGCACTAGGCTGGCCTTGAGAAAACCACTACTCAAATAAAAGATTAAAAACTCTGCTCTTTTTGCTACAATGGTTCTCAGCAAGGCTTGCCACATTCGTACCAAGGGCATAAAGTGTGTGAGTGTGTGTGTGTGTGTGTGTGTGTGTGTGTGTGTGTGTGTGTGTGTGTACATGATATATGTAGCAACCTCTGTCTGCAAACTGCAATTCAAACATGCAGTGGGGAATGAATGAAGAGATTGTACCAGAGGAGAGGGATTCGGGGTGGGGGGTGGGACGAGGAGGGGGTAGAGAAAGGAAAACAATAGGTACAGATTTCTACTAGTTTCCTCAGGCATCCATAGCAGCTGCTTAATGATACATGTATCATTATATCCTGGAGTAGTTGGAGGGCAAAAACAGAGTTGATTACACTACAGACAATTGTTTCACAATAATTCCAGGCCATTTTTCATTAGCTGCCTCTCCTCACAGCAAAAGCAGGGATAATTTTTTAGGGAGGAAAAAACTTCTACCTCTCAAAGGTTGTCCAGCAGTTAAAGATTTTTAATAATTCATCATGCAAAACATTGAGAGCTAAATGCTAAATTCCCCAGCAATAACAACAAAAAGATGAATGGAAGGGAACTGAGGTTAACTTGCTTTGATAGAAGCAAAGGGGTAAATAAAAGGAATTGTGCTATCGCTTTTCCCATGATTTATTGGTACATTTCTTTTTTATTACTCTGCTCTGGTTTGAAATGTGTTGTCATTCAGTCTGTGCAGTCAAACCACTTCATGCTGAGCAAACTGATTAAGTAACTGATTAAAAACAAAACAGAGTCTGCCCTTAATCACTTGTGCTCCATGGCAAGTGGTGGCATCACTTCTAAATTTACCTCTGGGAAAGGTAGGGAGTTTTCTGTGCCAATAGACTTAACTCATAAATTACTTCATTAGATGTTAATGTTGACAATTACCTTGTTTGCAGGGAAGTGGGAAATCTGCCACCTGACTCTGTTGCTCTTCTCTTCACCCCCAGCAAAATAAATTTCCCACTGCAGCCTGACCCACCCCAGCACTCTCCAGATGTGCTGCAGCAAAATTCCCATTGCAATTCCAGCATGACCAAGGCATGTTGAGGATGACCTGACTGGGGAAGTTGCTGAACAATATGAATAGAGTATTCCTGGTTAATTCATAGCTAAGCATAGTCTATAAGACTATAAGACATAGTCTATATGACTATAAGACATAGTCTATAAGACCAACCATTTTGCCATCGTCTTTGCTGAATAACTGTTCCTTTGAATTAAAATAAAAGGATCATTTCAATATTATTGGACCCTGAAGTTGTCGCTTTGGAGATAACTTTTGTATGATCATAGTGTTTTTTTGCACTAGATTGGGAGAGAGACTGAAGCACAATTAAGACACTTCCATCCCACCCTTATTTTAACTCTCCAGACCCTGTGAAATGGTTGGAAGTGACCTGTAAGCTTACTGCAACTGACTTTGAAACACTGAGAAGACAAGCTCAACTGTGTGGAAGTGTAGAAAATATGGCACTGCAGAAAATGTTTTGTCCATGATGAAAGAACTCATTTGCCACTTAAAAAGCACTGTTTAAACTAGAGAGCTGCCAAGGCACAGTTTTCTCTGATCAGATGAAAACAATTACGATGTGTTGATGTTAGGAACAAAACTGTATGACTAATAAGGAGAGATGGGGAAAAAGGATTCTCACCAGTGCAAAACTGACCTAGCCCCAAAATTTGACTGCTTCAGAAACCAAGAAGTAAATTATTCTTGCTGAATCATTTCTGAGACAGCCATTACAGAATAATCACATAGGTGTGACACTGATATAGAAATGGTATCAAAGTCCCACCAAGAGCATTTAGCATGGGTACTGTTAGATATTGGGTTCGTTGCGTAATCGATGAGACGAGGCGAGTGAGTTCAGCAAAGAACATTGTTTATTGCTGGGGCCGGATCTGGTTCGATTTGCGGCAGTGGAAGCCTGCTCAGGCCATCTGCGTGGCCCATATCCTTGCCGGGTTTGTGAATTAGCTTAAAGCTGTAAGCTGATAAAACAATGGACCATCTTAGCATCCTAGGGAATAAGATGTGGGGTGTATGTCTGTCTGTAGTGAATAACCCCAATAGCAGTTTATGGTCTGTGAAGATTGTGAAGTCCCTGCCGTATAAGTAGTGGAATTTTTTTACTCCAGCTACTATAGCCAGTGTCTCTTTGTGGATTTCAGCGTAATTACGCTTGGTGGAGGACAGTGTCCTCGAATAAAAAGCAATTGGAACTTCAGTTCCATCTCTCTCTAAGTGACATAGGACTGCCCCCACCCCATATGGAGACGTGTCACATGCTAGGCATACTGGCATTGATTCCTTGAAATGAGTGATTGTGGAACTGACCAACAGAAGAGCCTTCAATTCCTGAAAACTTTCTTCGTCCACTTCCATGCAGCATTTTTGTCCAAGAGCCGGTGTAACGGCTCTGCCACTGCGGCCTTGTTAGGAAGGAAGGCGTGGTAAAAATTTAGGAGGCCTAGGAATGCCTGCAGCTCTCCCTTCGTTTTGGGGCTGGGTGCCATCTGAATGGCTTTTACTTTAGACTCGGCAGGATGGATGCCGTCAGCATCTATATGGAAACCCAAGAACTCAGTTGAAGGGACTCCAATACTGCACTTATTCTTTTTAAGCTTGAGGCCTGCTTCGCGCAGCCTTTGAAGGACGGCTCTGAGCCTCCTTGCAAGCACCTCAGTGGACACACCGGCGATGAGCATGTCATCAAAATAGGGGCAAACCCCCGGAATGCCACTGAGTGTCTGTTCCATAATGCCCTGAAAAATGCCAGGGGCTACACTGACCCCAAATTACAGGTGCTTTACTTTAAATGCCCCCCTGTCTGTGCCGTGGCTGTGGCCTCATCAACAGGGAGCTGTTGGTAGGCCTGAGCCAAATCTAATTTTGCAAAAATGGTACCACCTTGCAAAGATGCCAGGATGTGGCTTACTACTGGCACCGGGTATGCATGCTGTTTGAGTGCACGGTTAATTGTGCATTTGTAATTGACACAGATTCTGACCTCGCCATTGGCTTTTAGTGGCATTGCAACTGGAGTCTCCCATTCACCCCCATCTACTGGCTGCAGTATGCCCTGTTCAACAAGTTTATCTAACTCAGCGTCTATCTTGTGTTTGAGCAAATGGCACCCTATGAGGTTTAATCCTGACTGGCACTACAGTAGGATCTAGTTTAAATGTTATTGGTGGGCCCGTGTATGTCCCCAGAGCTGAATCAAACACATCTGCGAATTCCTCACATACTGTCGCTAGACTCGCGACTTGTATCCGGTTGATTCCGGTTACTTAGATGCCTAGTGCATCAAACCAATTGACCCCGATCAGACTCGTTTGCTGACCCCCTACTATGACAACGTCCAGGTACCCAGAAAACCCCTTAAATTTAACAGCTAGTGTGGCCTCACCCTTGACTGTGACTCTGGCATTCTGGAAATCAGTTAGTATAATGTCAGAAGGACTCAGCCTGGCCCATCTCGTACTGCAATTACAGACAAAATTTAATGTCTCTAGTGAAATAATAGATACGGCGGAGCCCGTGTCCTGATCCATCTTGCAGGGGACCCCTTGCAACTCCACCTGAAGTCTAAACTTTGGCTTAATGGGGAGGCAAGCTCCTGTACGACAAATGCTTCTGTGACTGGAGCAAAACCCTATGCTATACTGTCCCAGGGCCCCGGTACCTCTCCTGGCTGTGATGTCTGACTGGTGATTTGATGGCTGGTCCCTCTGGCGACTTCTGCAGACAGACGCGATGTGGCCAGTCTTTCCGCAGGCCCGGCATGTGGCTGTCCTGAACCTACAGTCCAAGCGTTGGTGGCGGTCGCCACACCCTGGGCACCTAAGAAAGGGATCTGCCTTGTAGGTCACCTCTTGTTGCTTGTCACTGTGACGCTGTTGGTTGTTGTGTCTTTGTAGCTTGTCAACTTCTGTGTCATCATCGGGGTCTTCTGTGTGTTCGGTGCTCTCGTGGTGGACGGCTTCTGCATGTTGAGCTGTTTTGGCAGGCCGCATGGCTCGTACGGCCCTGCCAGCGGCTTTGTCCACCATAATTTCTTTCAGAGCATCTGGGAATGACAGAGTCTCTTTAGCGAAGAGTTTTTGCTGTAACTCTTGATTCCGGAGACTGCAGACAAGTCGGTCTCATAGCCTCTCCTCGACGTCGGAGAACTGGCACAGGCATGCGGCCTGCTTCAAGGCCGCGATGAATTCGGACGCTGTTTCACCTGGCTGCTGAACTCTCTGCTCGAATGCATGGCGCCAAGCGATTACTGACAGCTTGGGTTGAAAGTGGTCTCCGAGCTTCTTCTTCAAGTCCATGAATGTTATGGACTCTAATGGCGTTGGTGCAAACAAGTTCTGCACAATGTCGAATGTGGCTGGGACGCACACACACAGGAGCGTAGTGGCCTTCAGGCCATCCTCGGCAACTTGATTCACGTGAAGATAATTCTCAACCCTGGATAGATACAAAGACCATCTTTCTGGGTGAGCTATGTCAAATTCTTCCAGCTTCCTGACCTTGGCCATTTCTGCTGCTCTTTGTGGCTGGGGCTTGGTGTCTTCTTGTCCCGCTCCTCCGTTGCCCAGGGACTGGTCCTCTGGGCATGTGGTCGCTAGTGTGGCTGTGCTAGGCTGACCGTAGGGGGGGGGGAAATTGCTTTTCCCACCAGGTGTGTTCAGCCTCTCCCCTAGTGACTCTTCAGCTCATTTGGAGGTGCAGGATCCCACCTTCATCGCCAGTGTTAGATACTGGGTTCATTGCGTAATCGACGAGACGAGGTGAGTGAGTTCAGCAAAGAACATTGTTTATTGCTTGCAGGAACTGAACTGAGAAACAGGGCTGTGAATGCAGCAATTTATACCCTGGCCTCTAGGCGGCGGCCAATAGGTTTAAAGCAACCTATTGCTGCCCTAGAGGCAGCCAATGGTGGCACTGGAGCCTGTCTGAGGAGCTGGGAGCCGTTAGCCAGCTTCCCTGCTTAAACAACCTACCAGAAATTAACCCACATGATGCTCCAGTAACAAGACAAAGCCCAATACATTACAGGTACCTTATCATATTTCTCATTTCTCTGAAAGAGAGAAAGTGGATGTATATTTTCAGCTCTACAGTTACTAGAATAACCAAAACAGAAGTGATAATCAACAGGAATTAAAACAGTAACAAGCAAAGTTAAATCCTCCAGTGAACCTAGCTGGCATTCTGTTTAGCTGTCAAAGGAGTATGGGGAATGGGTGTAGCCCTATGTTCTTCGAAGTCCACAAATTTAAACAAATTCTAGATAATCTTGCCAGACATTTCCTCAATCTTCTCACTAAAATCTGCTCCAAATCCATGGATTTCAGATATTACTGAAAGTATGCAGTTTCATCAGTGAAACCTTCAGCAAAAATGCAATGGCTCTCTGCCAGTGGATTGCCCACCCTTTTCATTAACCATCAGGGAATGGATCTTACTGGTGCGGTAGGAGCAGAGAAATACAGACTTGTGAGCTCTTACCTCTGATTGGTCATATTCACTTGTCTTTTTCTATCAGCATTCTAGATTCCACCATAGATCATAAGGTATAGAAACTGAAGTCTTCCAGCCTAAATAACTGTGACTACCAGGCGCACAGTGGCATCAAGAAACTTAGGAAGGGTAATCTTGGGGAACAAGGCAGATAGTACATCAGTACTATCGCTAACATTTTCTTATTATCCAATTTCACAGGCACTCACATACAGGTTACCTGTGGAGCAGAACCCTATCATAGCCAGAGTATTTTGTAAGGTCATCACCACTGCCTGTTCCCAAGTCTTTGAATCTCATATTTGTTTAAATATTTCTTTAATATGTGTAATTCCGAACATAAGGCCAGACTTGGAATACTGCTTCCAGTTTTGGTCACCACAATGTAAAAAAGATGTTGAGACTCTAGAAAGAGTACAGAGAAGAGCAACAAAGATGATCAGGGGACTGGAGGCTAAAACATATAAGGGATGGTTGCTGGAATTGGGTATGTCTAGTTTAATGAAGAGAAGGGTGAGGGGGGACATGATAGCAGTGTCTGATATCTCAGGGGTTGCCACAAAGAAGAGGGAGTCAAGCTATTCCTCAAAGCACCTGAAGGCAGGACAAGAAGCAATGGATGGAAACTAACCAAAGAGAGAAGCAACCTAGAACTAAGGAGAAATTTCCTGACAATTAAAACAATAAGTGGAACAACCTGCCTCCAGAAGTGGTGAAGGCTCCAACACTGGAAGTTTTTAAGAACAGACTGGATGGCCATTTGTCTGAAATGGTATAGGGTTTCCTGCTAACCTCCAAGATCCCTTCCAACTTTATTATTAGTATTATAACTTACCTCAATATATGCTTTATTGTAGCTGCTTCAAATAATTATTTCTGCACAAGCATTCCAAATATTTTTGTATGCAACTTTCCCCTTATGCCTTTGTTTATATGCATTTTTCAAGAAAGAGATTTGCCCATGTCACAATGAATTCTTTTTTGGCCAATCATACCATTTTACTTGAAAAAAAAATATTTGATGGATTTCTCTTCCATCCCTATTTTTAAATTCAAAAGACTGCAGCTTCCTTTTCAGCAAGGCATTGGTCTTCTTGGCTCAAGCATGCCTTCTTCATTCATACTCAATACTCTGAACATTATGCACTACAACCGAATACTGGCTGTTACACTACACACTACACACTATACACTACAGCCCAACACTGATTCGTTTGTGTGTGTATTAGAGGAAAAATTACAATAACTGTAGCTTCAAAATATGGAATGTTTGTGTTTCCTTTTTTTTTAAAAAAAATAGTTTCTTGCTCCAATAACTGATTGTTTCTTTTGTTAGTTACTGAGATCTGGCCTTTACACTGCCAGTTTTGGAATCAGCAGTCATGTTCTGGTGTTGCAGAATGACAGTTCTTGCCTGCTTTTTTGCATCTACTCTATGTGCATGTACACAGACATTTTCAGTAAAACCTGGAATGCTTGGATGAGTAGGATTTATCACAAGAGGAGCTATGGCATAAGGCTCTTGACTTATGGATCAAGAATAGAATGGTGCACCCACTTCACTTTAAACAATTTCTGGAAAACTAATTCCTCACAATAGATAACTAAAGGGTAAATCTTTGTTATAAGTGAGTAATTGAAAGCAGACGTTGCCCTTGCAAAGCTTTTTCAAAGTCTCCTATACTAATATCTAATTCAAAAGGAAAATGGTAGATATGCCAGAGGCTGTGGAAAATGTGAGTTCATGGGATGAAAATAGATTAATCTCTGGGCTCATGATACAGTGAGTCTTTGGCAAGACATATTACCAAATGCCTGATTACCAAACATAGAGACAGTTCATTAATAAATTAGGAGTGGGCTGTGCACTGTACAAGAAATAAATACAAAATTTGATAATAGATAATATTTGTTAGTTTTTACTGTGATGAGACAGGTTGGTCTGTATATTATAATGGCAGTGGTTATAGGTTTTTCAAGAAAGTGTTAATTCCTCTGCAGCAGGGGAAGTGATTTTAATAGGAAAATGGCAGATGAGAAGGGTAAATTTTATCTATGGCATTATGGCATTATCCCATCCCAGACTGAAGTACCATGATTGTTTTTTCCCCATGAAAATAAAAACATGGAATATCATTGTTTAACGAACACCAAGACCACTCTTCTTCTGAAATGAATATTATTTCCTGAGATATTGTATTGTGTCTTCTATGTACAGTACACAATTTTTAGAGCAGTATCATGGGGAACTGAGGAACAACAGTAGAAATACAGGAGTAGGAACACAAATGATTCTGGAGTAGAAGAACACACAAATGGAAATCATTGGGGGAGTCAACCAAAGTTTAGACTGCCTTAATGAATAGAGGAGAGTTCTTTTATTTGCATGAGAATGAGAGCAGTTTTTCTGAATCATATTTGAAGCATATATAACCCTCCTTAATATAACTTCCTGTTAAGACAGTGTTTGCCAAACTGTCTCAGTAGAGTCAGTGTAGAAGCTAAGAACCATTATTAATTGTCTGGGAACATGTCACTGTATTTTGCATCCTGAGCTGAAGCACCGATGGCTATATTTCTTCACATAAGACAAGTATATTTTGTGTATTTTGTTATAACCTAGCACTGCAAGACTCAACAGCAATCTTTTTGAGATGTTCTTTCAGTGCATGAAATGCAAGTGTAAAATCTCTCACCCCTGCTCCTGATCAACAGGCATTAATGTGAAAATCAGAACATATATTTGTTCAAGACCTATTCAGTTCTCTACTGGGTAAGCTTTGCATTGCCTCTCCAATCCTGCTATTCCACTTATATATTTTGGAGAAGTATAAAGTAAGTAATGAATATTTGCATTGGTGCTTAGCTTTATCCAGGTGTGCATGATGTGATCTTACATTGTTAGTGTATAATAATGTCTTTTAAAAGACTCTTAAAATCCACCAATAAATGATTCAGCATTATTCTGGTAAGGAAGACCTTGTGATAAGAGATTTTTCACCCATCCACAAATAAACCATAATGTTCAGAGTTAATCTCTTCCAAGGAAAGGAACTGAAATTAGTTACTGGCATGCAATAATTCATTTTGCATTTTACCAACAATAATTAAATTGCCTGGAACTGTTGTCATTTAACAGCCGATTAATTGACTAATGTGCATTACTTTCATGCAGACTATAGGTAAAATCCAGGGATTAAGAAAAAAAGACAACTTTTAGCATAACCTAATCATCCTGCAAAATGGTAAATTTACCTTACACTGGAATATAATTTATGAAGACATTAATGTCTTGTGTCTTGGCAAAGACATATGTAGTTCCATCAAAGACGGTCTTAAAGACATGATAGAGCTGCTACATTTTATTCACTAGTAATAGCAGTTAAATGGCTAATTAACTATAGACACTTTTTATGCTGTCAAAAAACTATTTACTTCTGCTTTGAATCCAATATTTATCTGTTCTGCCATTCATAGGTATATTTTTGTATCTTACGTATATCTCTGTAGCTCTCTTGGTTCAGGGTGCTTCAGAAATGACATAATTGTATATGAGGTTTGTTTGAAAATATTATGGACTTTGCTTTACAATAGCAAAATTCCACCTCTTTAATAAATTGAGATGCTGAAAAGTTTATGCTGCTTACTTCATATGGGTCCTTCTGAAATCACTACTCCTTGATAAGGTAGATGGTGAATATTATCTCCATGCAAAAGAGAGAAATGGTTCTGATTCATTTATGATTTTTGTTTAAAATAAGCATAGCTATAACAAAATGAAGATTTATATCATAAACAGATTTCAAGGACTGGATTGAAAGTAAAAAGCTGGAGAAAGTGTAAGTGGACTGGGTTCTGCTGATGGATCAAATACAAAAATTACCTGAACCTGTAACAGTGAGAAATCATTCACATAGTACAAATGAAGAAGTTATATAAAGTATATCCAAAAAGAGATAGAACAAACAATAGTTATTCTTCCATTTTGCTGAATCCGTGGAGGGAGTACAAAAATTTTCCTTTCTGCTCAGTCACAACATTAATTCTGGCTTCACATTTCTTCGATAACTGCATATGACTTCTTCATGTATGTTGAAATTGCAGTCAATTTTCTGGGGAAATTTTGGCAATCAAGCTCTATGTAGATGTTCTACTTCTGTCTCTGGACAGGCAGAAATGGTACATGCAGAACCAACTTGCTTTACAGATACAAAGACAGGCATATGTTTGATTTGTATGCTTATCTTCTGGACTGGCTCACTTGTAGGCCGTGTAGCATTTCACTTTTTTCAAATTTCCCAACAGAATAGATTTTCAAAAATTATAAGTACAAACATCCCAAAGGTATTTTTTCCCCCGCAAGGCATCTGGACTTTCTTGTTTTTTCTTTGAAAACATTTCACTTCTCATCCAAGAAGCTTCTTCAGCTCTGACTGGATGATGATGAATGGCAGGTGTAATCTATTGGGATTTTTACTTGAACTGTTTCACATGTCTGTTAATGCTGCTTTAGGTTGCTCAATGGTGTGTCTGTGTAACGGTCACTGACTAAGACAGACTTGCTGTCTCCAAGAAGATCATTGGATGATTTGGGGTGGGAATGGTTCCTTTAATCCTATTGGCCACTGCTTAGTGGCCAACCATATAAGTAGCTGCGCAGCAGCCTCTGTTTCAGTTCTGTTACTGTTTGCCTCAATAAAGCAATGTTCCTGTTTGCATCCTTCCGCCTCACTTTTTGCCTGCAAAGAACCAGCTACACAACAGCAGGATTTATACTCCTCGCAAATGACCAGCCGTCTGCAAAGAGTATAAATCCTGCCATTCCCCACCATCCAGTCAGAGCTGAAAAAGATTCTTGGATGAGAAGCGAAACATCTTCAAAGAAATAAGAAGAAAGTCCAGTTGCCTCGTGAAAAAAAGCACCTTTGGGACAACCATGACCGGGATGACTAAGAATTTCCATAGACATAAGAACAAATATATTTTAACCCCTCCATCTAAAGTTACATAATATTGCTCTTCTTGCTATAATCTATCACATCTAGATCACAAATCATTTTTTAATATTTGTATGCAAAAGACAACTATAAGTGAGCCACTTCCTTATATCTTTTTCCTCCCCCCGTTTTTCAACTTTTTTCTTTTCTGACACTTTTTACTTTTTCTTTAATTTCTCTCTTTTTCTTTTTTCTTCTTTATATTAATTTGTGTCAGTTTTTATCTTGTTAAGAATTTTAATAAAAATTATACATAACAAATCAGATTAAATAGTTGAAATGAATTGCCAAATTAGATGCTTTACACTGAAACATTAAATGAAAATGGCTTGTTTTGTAAACTGAACTAAATTGGAGTTGGATCAGATTGATAATGCATACTAAACTGAGAATTCAAATCAAATCATTGTCATTCTGATGAATCCTTTCAGCTCAGGATACATTCCAAAAAGACCAACATACAATATTTAAAAATCAATTCCTAACTAATGTGCCTTTAAACTGGAAATAGATAATTGATTTCAATGAAAAAAGGTTGGGATCCAGCCTTATTGTTTAAAATTTAAGTTATATGTATAAATATGAATAAAGCAGGGCATTTGGTGTTTTTTTAAAAAAAATAAGAATCTGCCTATTATTTTCCTTCATTAAACCAAAGTATCTTTAAGTCAAGACAGTCTACCAGAAGATTATCATCCTTTAATTTAAATAATATGGTTAATCAAACACAAAGTTTAAGAAAACACCGCTTTTGTTAAAAAAGCAAAAAAATCCAATAATTTTGTGTTTAGCAATAGTAATAGTACTAAGACTTATATACTGCTTCACACTGCTTTACAGCCTTCTCTAAGCAGCTTATAGAGTCAGCATATTGCCCCCAACAATCTGGGTCCTCATTTAGTTTTAGTTTTTAGTTTTATTATATTTGTATACCGCCCTTCTCCCGAAGGACTCAGGGCGGTGAACAGGGCACATATAAAAAATACAGGATACAAAATTTTAAAAGAATTAAATAGTAGCCCAGCTAAAACAGTCAATAACAATATAAAAATCCCCATTAAAACCCCAACATATCCCCATCAGGCCAGGCCGGCTTGTTCAAATAGATGGGTCTTCAGACCGCATCGGAAGGAGCGAAGCTCAGGTGCCATCCGGAGCTCGACCGGCAGCTGATTCCATAAAGCCGGGGCGCCCACAGAGAAGGCCCTCCCCCTGGGGGCCACCAGCCGACATTCTCTGACCGGAGGCACCCTGAGGAGGCCCTCTCTGTGGGAACGCACAGGGCGGAGGGAAGTTGACGCCGGCAGCAGATGGTCCCCGAGGTACTCCGGACCCATGCCATGTAGGCATTTAATCGACCTTGGAAGGATGGAAGGTTGAGTCAATGTTGAGCCGGTGAGGATCAAGCTGCCAAGCTGCAGGCAGCCTGCAGTGAGCAGAAGTAGCCTGCAATACTGCATTCTAACCACTGCGCCACCGTGGCTCTTTAATTTAATCTAATTAATGGTACCCAGTAGCAAAATAGGCAACCAATTATCTGAAGCCTTCCATGAGGTAGCAAATAGTTTTCATGGCAAATGCCCAGTACAAATGCTTCCAGATATGGATTGCCTTTTATCGTTTAATTATCCTTCCTTCATCAAATTTTTCAGTGTGCTGGATAATACTAATTTTCCTTTTATATATTTCCTCTCAACTTTGTTTCTTCCCCATATCTGAAAAATAAATTGTAAAGGCAAAAAAATCTCCACAAACCCTTTCCATTGCAAAGGAATAGCTAAATTAGTTGCATTAAACATGCTGAAGTCCTAAACAACATCATGATTCAGTGACTGTAAAAAAAAATTAAGAACCATAAGTACATTACGATATAATAGAAACAGTAATGAAAACAAAAATCATATTTGCAAATATACTCATGCAAATTCTGTGAAAAAGAACTAAATAAAACATATATCTTGCAAAACACCGGTATTAGCATTAAATATTTTTATGTTATATAACACAAGGATATTTACAAAAATTAGAACTAGCAGTAGTACATCTTAAGTAAAATATGAGTACTGGTATTCTAACCAAACATATATCGTACAATAATTGTATCACATTAAAGTATAATTTTAAATGTAAATATATTATGATTTCTTATTGAGTATTATGATTTCTTACTGATTTTTAATGTAAAGGAAGCCATTATACAGACCAGCAGTTACTCAAACGATGCAGCAAAGTTACCTCATTACATAAATTTAAGGGGGATTTTTTTTGTAACTTTAAAAGAGCAAAATAAAGGTTGAAGTTAAATGATAAAGTATAAAAACTATAATTTTATGCACACATAGAGTTTCACACAACCAGCTTTTCTTGCAACATATTTTGTGTTTATAGAATTTGATCACTCATATGTTACAAGCTGACATTTGAAGGCTGCTCACCTGTAAAATTTACAATAAATCCATTCCTGGGTTGGTGGAGGAGTCCCTGAGTCTGATGCCACTTGGTGATGTTGAGTCCAGGGTAGCTCAGAAGTTAATGGTCTCCATGGCAACAGTGAACATGTCCCAAATGATAGAAAACCCAATGGTTTCTGGAGGTTGCAGATTAGGTTTGATTCCCCCCCCCAGGGCAGTTGCAGTGTGATTTGATATTTGAGGAAGTGACATTAGTTCATTCCCATGGACTCTTTGGATTGCCTTCCAACTTACTGGCACCACCCACCTCTGCAGGGAGAGAGAGGCTATTAGGTTGGTCCATCCAGAAGACTGATGGACCCTGTTGCATTCCAGAGGGAGCTTGGGGTTTTTCCTGAGGACGTGGCAGGCAATTTGACTGCAGCCTTAGCTGCGGCCTGGAAGAGGTGTTGACCTCTGGACTCATAGCTACTGCTGGTTCAAATGTAGAGGGTCAAACATCAATAGGAGCCCCTCAGTGAGTCAAACTGTCACCACTACTATGCAATCTCCATTGGCTGCTGGCTGGCTTCCAAGTGTCATTCAAAATGCCTATGAGGTTCTGCATGGCATAGAGCATGGATATCTAAGAAGCCACTTGTTTCCAATAATTTCAGCCTGGCAAACAAGTTCCAGCAGGCTGGGTGTGGTCCAGGTCCCTCCATTAAATCTCAACCTCTGGGACCAAGGAAGCGTGCCTTTTCCATTGTGGCCTCCACCGTTTGGAAGAGGATCCTCTCAGAGGTAAGGTGCAAATTCTGGAAAGCTTTGAAAACCTGGCTTTGATTCCATGCCTGAGGGTGATGTTTAGTACTTGTCTAATAATTGTAGTTGGGTGGCCAATAAATTAACAACAACAACAACATATATCACAACATTGGGACTATCCCAGTTTTTTAAAAAAAAACCTGGATAGAAAAGAATTAATGCTTTAGATTAGCTAATCTTTAAAACATTTGACATACTGTTACTTGGATTGTCTAAAACTGTAAAATGGCAATAAATTCAATTAGAACATCACTTGAAATCTGAGAATGGATTTATTAGCAATCTCTGAAATTCCTAAATTACTTGCATTGGAAAATGTTTTGAAAGAATCTAAACCCCCAATTTATTTCTATAGAAAACTGAAGAATATTATTAATTTGGATATTGGAAATTCTTAAGAATTTTGGAATACAGAGAAGATCCTATTATAACTATTTAGTGGTCTTGTACTTTAAAGAAAGTGATACGGTAGTATTATTTAGATTTATATGCTGCCAGACTCCCAGTGATTCTGGTTGCCTTACAAATTATTTAAAACATGAAAAAACAAGACAAGAAAAATAATGACAAGAAACCAAAAGAAGGATAGAGGTAGGAGGATAGCAAACTAGGTGGAAACAAAATAAAATAATATAGATTAAAAGGAGATATCAACAGCAATAGCACTTAAACAAATATACCACTTTACAGTGCTTTACAGTCCTCTCTAAATGGTTTATAAAGTCAGCATATTGCCCCTAACAATCTGGATCCTCATTTTACTGACCTCAGATGGAAGGCTGAGTCAACCTTGAGCCGTTGAGAATCAAACAGCAAACAATCGGAAGAATTAGCCTGCAGTACTGCATTCTAACCACTGCACCACCACAGCATACTGCTTATGTAATGCTTGTCACTGCCTGCACTGTTGTATTCTGGACCAGTTGAATCTTCCAGATGGTTTTTGATGGAAGTCCTATGTAAAATGTGTTGCAGTAGTCAAGTCGTAAGGTGACCAGGGCGTGACTGAATATCTGAAGGGCTAAAAAGTGGCTCAACTGGCTCAGCAGATAAAGCTGTGCAAAGTTCTTCCTGAAAATATATATATATATATATATATATATATATATATATATATATATATATATATATATAAACAATATAATTTTCTAAATCAAATTGTCTACATAGAGAGAGAGAGAGAGAGAGAGAGAGAGAGAGAGAGAGAGAGAGAGAGAGGTTATATTTAATTAGCGCACAGCTAGGAGAAAAAGCAAGTTTTGATTTAATCTACTGTGCACTGGATATGTTTTTTTCTACTTAATTTTGTTAAATAAAAAAGTTAGGAAAAAATACAAGCAACTTGTAATTCACAGATTGCCTTGTTTTAAGCGTGAAAATTCAAATACCATTTGGATGCATTTACTCATTATTAATATGCATTCATCTGTTGTATCGTTTCAAAGTTCTTAATGTCCTTCTGTATCTTCTAGATAAATGTCTACGTATGGACTACTTTTTTTTTTAAAGTCTGCTAATTTGCTGTCCTGACATTCAACAGCTTTGGTACTCATAAATTTAATAGCATTAAGCACCTGCTGGTTTGAGTAGCAAAGCCTGCCAAAATGGGAAAGGAGGAGTATGAAGATAAACTCCTAATGTGTTCCTTTCTGTACTGTCAGAATTAAGGCTGGGAGTTGATTCTCAGCACAGCAGTAGCACCCCATGCAGAGCAAGTTTCTCTGTCTTTGTGTGTTAAGCCTTAGAATACTACACGGAGTAATTCTTGCCTGCCAAGAAGTAAGGCCATGGGGATGGAGGGTATTCTCCTGCTGTTACTGAAAATCAAGGAGCCTTCAACTCATTAGCTAAAATTTTAGAAAGTGCTGGAAGGCAGTACAAACTAATTGAGGGCAGATCTTCATGTGGTGTAAATCTCCTTAAATGCTAGAGAACCAATGGGACTTTGCCTGGCTCACCGTTTGCTTGAGAGGATTTGGCCCAGCATGTTAGAAAGAGATTAGGGGTTCTCAACTTTTATGTAAGGGCAGCATTTGGTGATCTTCAAAAGGGTGTATTTAAAAAAAAATCTATGAAGTTAACTATTCAGAGCGCTGGCTGTAAGGCAATTTTTCAAAAAGTACTTAAGAAATTAAATTTAGGCATTAAATGTCCATATTGTTGCAATTGCATAAAGCAGGGGTGTCAAACTCAATTTCATTGAGGGCCACATCAGCATTGTGGTTGCCCTCAGGGGGCCGGATAGGTATGGCCAGGGTGGGCGTGGCCTACTGGGTGGGCGTGGCTAGAGTGCATATGGCCTACTGGGTGGGCGTGGCCAGCTCTACATCATTTGCATCAAGGGTGCCTATGGGGGCCTGGGCAGGAATGGGACAGATCTGAGGGTCTCTGGCAGAAGGAGGGTCTCTGGGCCAGGGCCAAAGCAGTGGGGGCCGTTCCCTCACTGTTTCCAGGATGGCTTCGTGGGCCACATGAAGCCACTTCGCGGGCCGGATCTGGCCCCCGGGCCTTGTGTTTGACATGTCTGGCATAAAGTTATTGGGAATTAAAATGGAACCAGCAATAACCAATTCCACTTTATCCTTTAACATTGGTAAGCCCAAACCCTCAGAAGCTGACTTCTAAATGACCATAGATATTCCCTAATACAATTTTGATTTTTATTCATCATTAAAATGAATTATTTGTGATGTTTATTGGAAAGCTGGATTATTTAACTTTTCTTGTGATTCAGACATGCAAAAGATGAGGTTCTCTTCAACAGAACTGGCTATTAGTCACTGTATAATCTGAGAGTCTTTTTGATTAGTGCATCCAGCTTTAACCTATCTGAATCTTTGACTACAGTGTTATCTCATCTGATGCTAAGGGTGTTGACTAAGAGATGAATCCTACTGAGTCCCACTGCACTTGAGAAAATTATTAAACCTACAATATAATTTCACTTTAACATTTTAATTATTAAAGCATCTCTCACAACAAATTAGCAATTATGTATTGCCAAAGTACATAATTGTGGCATTTGTGCAATGATATCATTGCATACATGTTGCCAGTTTGGCATCATTGTGGCTTATCTCAGAAATTGTTGTTTCACACTTACTTTAGTTGGAGCTTTACCTCACATTGGAGACATTAAAAAAAATAATTATTACATAATAAGCATCTGGTACGAACCCCAATGATAAAATGTACATTGCAACATTATGAGAATCCTGGCCTTTTCTACTTACATGTGTAAGTCATGTGATTTGCACTGTGACATCATAACCCTCATTTCAGCCTTGCTCCTCACCTTGTTTTAATGTTTGAATTAATCAGTTTTTCATAAAGATCAAGGAAGAGGACTTTTTAGCAAAGTACTGTATTATTTATTTATTTATTTATTTATTTATTTATTTATTTATTTATTTATTTATTTATTTATTTATTTATTTATTTATTTATTTATTTATTTATTTATTTGATTTGTATACCGCCCTTCTCCCTAAGGACTCAGGGCGGTGAACAGTGACATAAATATCAAATGCACAAATACAGATATTGAAAACATTAATGTAGAAGATAAGTTACCTTAAAACAATAATTACAACAGAACCCGTCAGACCAGACCGGATTGCTCAAACAGATAGGTTTTTAGGTCGCGTTGGAAGGAGCGAAGGTCGGGAGCCATCCGGAGCTCAACCGGTAAACTTTCTAAGACATTTATCTTTTTTGAATTTTAATGTTATATGTCATTATCAACACAGTTGTATGCATGCATATTTTTCTGTTAATTGGTTTAGAAAAGTAGTAGTAGTGGTAATCATAGTATCAGTGTGCATCTCATCTTTCTGCCTAGAAGACAAGAATTTATACCTTCCTGTATTCTTTATACACGTGGAACTTCAATCTTTTCTTATTTGCGTGAATTGCTTTCTTTATCTAATGTAAAGTAAAACTATTTTATTTCAACCATGGTCAAAAGATTATAAATAGGATTGATTTTGCAGTTTCTATCCTCCACTTTCTTTAATACTGAACTACATTAACTCTTTGGCTGCAGCAGAGCTGAGCAGTTAGCATTCTATGATGTTGTAAATTCATTATTCCTGAAGATTCACTTCAACCAAGATCTTTGTAAAACAGATTATTTTATATTTCTTGAGCTCAAATGTAGTATGACTAAGACACATAGGCATGCATTCTGTCATAACCTTGTTGAATAAATATGCCCATCTCTAGTGTCTGAATTTCCTTTCTTTTCAAAAGCATTGATTTTGATTTGATGGCATAGAAATATATCAAAGAAATCATAACAAAGACATATAAGCCAAGTAGCTTAGGTGATATAAGGAATACTTAAGAAGCAAGAGTTTTGCAAAAGGTTTCTATCCCACTGCTTCTCTTGAATCAGAAGTGGATGAATCCATTAAATTTTTAACCTGCATGAATTTGGCACACATTACTTGTAAGTTTGTTTATTTTAGCATTAAAGTTTATGTCACATGCTTTTGTTATTGTTGTTAACAGTTTTAAAGTGGGGATCATCCAGCCCTTTAACTAGCTGTGAAGTTTTAGAAAGCCATAACAGAAAAGAATGATTTAAATAAAAATATTAAACCTTTTCTCTTAAAATAGGTAAAATGTACGTTGATTTATCTCTTGAAATAAGAACTAAATCTAAACTTTTGGGAAATACAAAGTGAGTAGACAATTTCAGAGTCAGTCACGTCAGATCGTATCAGAGTTCACAAAGATCATATCCTTCAGCCAAAACCATTGAAAGCACAGATCTGTGAAAGTCTGTAGCTCTGGGAAATAACCGCTATTTAAAGATACTGCATGGTTTACTGATTCAACCTTAGCACTTTCAATTTCACCAAGTCTATCCTGTATAGTACATAGTGTACGATACAGAAACACAAAATGTTCATTAATTTAGACGAATGAGCAAAAATGTTGGCAGGGTAGGCATTCATCCTAGGTCTTCTCTCAATTTTTCCCCCCCTGTATGCCAGTTCATCTGGTGCTTCCTTATGTACCCAAAATGTATGTGTAATTGGCATGTACATTATATCCTGGTTTAAGAATAATATCCCTGAAGAGAATGCCCCTGGGCTTTTTTATACCAACAGATTACTGTGTGTAAACTGACTAGAAATGAAGCCTGATTAAAATATCCTTTCCCAGGTTTCCTTTTTTGGCCATGGTGACAGTCTGATTTTCTATCCAAACCACATTTCCTGTGATCTATGATGGTAGAAGAATCCCCTTCTTCTTCTTCTTTTTTTTTAACTCTTCCTGGAGTAGAAAAAAGACCACAGTACATTTTTCCCTATCAGTTGGGCTACGAGATGAAAGACATGCAGATGTACAAACTGACCAGTTTCGACTCTATGCCTTTTTTGCACATCCATTTGAGCCAGAATCTGAAAATGTATTGTCTCTCAAAATGTGTTTTTTTTCCATAATGTAATTTAATAAGCACTATTGAGCTGATTTTTAATAGGACACTGGAAAGGGCAAAAATCCAGTGGATAGATTCAAAATGACCCATGACCCTGAAGATGACTTTACAACTGGAATTTCTATTTAGGGCTTTTTGAATAGAACTAGTTATGTAATTTTTTTTTTCTACTTTTCATTGGGAGCTTTGTATGGGGTTATCATCTGGGTATTTTCGTTTGGATACATTACAGGAAATATACATAAATACCAATATTTTCTTTTCTGATAGATTATTCTTTTAGCTTTAATAGATGGAATGAGGAAGCTACTTTTCTAGCAGATAGGAATGAGGCTTTCAAAGAGAGGGGGGAAATGAAAGAGAAACGATAACTACATAGGAAGAATGTATGAGAGAGAACTGTGATGCTATAAGGGATAGAAAAGAGAATCCAAGTCCAGTGATGTCTGAATGATTTCAGTATATATGTGGATTGTGACAGCCAGTATTAGCAGTGGAATATTAGCATGCCAGGCAACACGGTTATGTAATCAGAAACTCAAAGGATTGGATTGGACCCTCAAAGTCCCTCAGAAATTGCCTTCAAACTCAGTTTAGCAGTGACAGCAAGGGGAGACAAGCAAAGCATTGAGAGTAATCATATGAGTAGTGTTTAACTTGATTTAAATCAAGTCAATTTTAGCTTTATTCTATTCTTGCATAATTTTTAGGGTATGTCTCCTTCCCCTGATATGCCATTCAAAAGCCAATTGCAGTCCTCACCCTGAGAAAGCAATTATTTATAGTACAGTGATTTGGGGCCCTGCAGTGACAGATAAGAGATTTCTACTTTTTTAAATCATAATTTGCCCATTCATAAATTGTTATTTATCAGTGTGGTAGCATATTTTGACACATGAGACAGAATAAAAAAATTAATATATAAAAATCGATGCATACAATTTATCCCATTTTAAATAAGATCTCAAGATCTTATAAAATGTCAGCCCAACTTTCTCAGCTCATGGTGGTTACTCCTAGAGTTCAGACATGAAATCACAATAAAATTTCATAATAAACTTGTATTTAAACTAAAGGTTTCTCTCCCGAAGAAAGTAGAAATAATCAGTGGATCACTGGATTTTTAACAATGTTTGAAATTGTTGCCTAATGGTATGCAGATCTGAAAATAAGACTGGCAAAGAGAAAAGCATGGCTTTGTTCCATCATCTTTCTCTAATAAGGAATAACATTAATGGGAGCATTAATGAATAAATTAAGACTTATAATATAATTTAAATCAGGTTAGACATTAGACTGCAATTTGGCAACAAACCAACTTTATATAATTATATAATTATCCACAATCATGCTGAAATTAAAAACAAATTATCTATCTATCTATCTATCTATCTATCTATCTATCTATCTATCTATCTATCTATCTATCTATCTATCTATCTAATCTCTGTCTAATCTTCCTCCCTCCTTATCTACCTGCCTATGTAAATCACCAAAGTAACTGTAGCTAGTTTATGTAGCACATTTAAAAGCGACAAGTAAAAATAAAGAAAAATCAATAAACAAACTGCATACAAAACAGGGAAGGATAGCACATGCTTTCTCAACCAAGTATATAGCTGACAGCATTACAAAATTGGGGATATTTGGAAAAAAGAATTTAAAAATTCTGGAAATTTTGAGCAAAAAATCTTTCTTTAAATGAGAAATCCACTGTAGTCCATAAGAGTTTTATAGCTCTTTATTTCTCAACTTAATATTATGAGATTCTTTGGCCGGCTGCTGGTCTGTCTTTTTTACTTTATAGTCTAATTTAACATAATGGTATACTGTATCCTCCTATCTATAATTTCAGCCTTGGCAATATAAGTTAAGGGTGGGATCAAGGAACACCCTAGAGTTGACAAAGACAAGAATAAATAATGTGTCACGTCATTTTTCCCCTGGCATTTATTTCTGCTCTCAATTTCAAATAAATATGCAAGGAATAATTACTTCAGTCTACACCCGCCTCCCACAGATATACAGAAATAATTTCTGTTTTGTTTTTTTTTATGTAAAGGAAGCTATCTGAGATCAGAGTACATTCAGTAAAGTTTGGATTTTGATTAGCAGTTAGCACCCAGTCTACTGGCATATACTTTTATAATATTAAAAAGTGGTATCTTTTATTACACTGCAATTGAACTATTGTAATTGAAACGAGTTTTAATGTTATAAATTGATGACAGAGTACATGTAAAATGTGAATGAACTTTCTCTAGCTTATTCACAGGTTTTCCCTTTTGATTTTGAGAGGGCGATTTATATAGGCATCCTGGTGGTCAAGAGCAAAGGTTTATGAGGATTTTAGTTCAAAACATCTGGAGGCCACTTTTTGTCTACTGTTAGTTTCTAATAAGTGATTACTATGTAATCTATTCCCCACGATACAGCATTTTGAATTGTGAACAACAGGGGGCCATATTTCTGGTTTCCCTGATGTGTTATTTACCTCTGAGCTTTTAAGACCACCACATTCATTTACTAAATGATCAGTTTTCTTATTGGCTCTAAATTGTGCCTAATTAAAAATCTGACCCCTACAAAGTAGTCCTCTTCATAAGGAGACAGAACATAAACAGGAAAAATCAGCTAATTGCGGCAAAAACTGCAATTGTGCCACTGTAATTGGACCTCAGCGAAACAAATGAACCCACTGGGGATTCCCTAATGAATGTTTAACTGCAAACAGTAGTCAGGCACTTAAGCAGCCTGGCTGATGGTCCCTAATGAAATCAAATGAAATCAAATAAAATAATCTGGCATTTTTACTAACCAGATTTCTTGGCACCACAACATGAAAAGTAATACATTAAGCATAAATATGTAGGGTTATGGATAGGTGGGGAAAGCTGATACGTGCACATTTCATCCACAATTTAAAACAGCCACAACTTTCAGTGATACTTGTGGACTTTAGTGAACTTGAAATGTTTATGTATCACGTATTGGCTTCAAGGAAATAAAGGCTGAGTTTAAACATGCAAAATTATTTCTAAATTTTTGTATAAATTTTCCCGATATATAAATGAGCTCCACAAAAATGGGCAACATATACAATAGAAAACAACTTATGAAAATACATTCATATGCTAGTTAGATTTATATTTACTATGATACGAACTACATATGCTAATTATGATATGTTTTATGACCCAACCCTCTTGTCATCACCCAACAGAGAAGGAGAGATAAAGAATTAGAAGCAGAGCAAATGGTTTGAATGCAAAGTTTAAGATTCAGTTTCTGGCATCTTCAGCTGCAGGGGGAAACTACTGCTCACCAGATGTTGATAGACTGTAACTCCCATTAGTACTATCCAGCATAGCCTATGGTCAGTGATCCATCAACATCTGGATGACAGAAGTTCTATACCTACCCAAAGTTTCAAAAACCAGATGATGAGAAAAATCTTTGGATGGATTTTCTAACTGGAGCAGACAGTGATTGACTACGTAGATGCAGTTTTAAAACAAAGATCAAATACATCTATTGATAGCTCGTGTTTTCATCACTAGCCCCTCTTAATCAGACTTGTCCAAATGTCCTCACTTTTTGACTGACAATATTTTTCCTCAGTTTGCCAGTAGCCCCTTTTTCTTTTTTTTCTATTATCACATTTGTTTTGTGATGAAGGAACATATTTCCTGGAGAATAACACGGTCAAAGCTTAAATCAATTAGAAGAGATTGGGTAATGGTGCCAAGTTGCCATGGTATATTGAATTCTGGAGAGAAGGGGTAAATTCCCGGAGCTGTCACAAGCGGCCAGAAGAAACATCACAAACATAGGAGGGGTAGCTGAACCTATAAACTATTAAAGTTAATGAAACACCTATGGAACTTTGGAGATAAGCAGCTTCAATCTTGCGTTTTGAAAAGGCCTAGGTCCACTTATATTTGGGAACTCTGTTGGTGCTTTAGTTAAGAAGCAGGCGAGACAGCAAGTTAACAGTTTAACTTTTTATTCTGAACCAGGCAAAGAACAAGGGAACATGACATCTATTTATACTGACAGCTGCCGGCGGATTGACCAATCAGGGGTGAGTCTGCTCCCGCGCCGTGGTCGCCGCCAATCGGGTTCGTCCGGTTTTGACAGCTCGGAGCTGTCATCTGTAGCGCGTGTTGAACTGTCAGTGGTTGGCGCTTGCGCGGTTTCGTCCGGCAGCTTTTGACAGCTGTCAAAAGCTGCCGCGGTTTTACCTCAGCTCTGTAACTATTGTTTAACTTAATGTAATAACAATTAGTAAATACACAACACCCCTTCCCCCTCCCTCTGATTGAGTTGATTTTTTACCCCAACTGTTTCTTTTTTGGTTTTCCCCATTCGTAGTCTTTCAGGTATGGGGGAGGTTTCCTTAGTCTCTCGGAGCGCCGGGGGGTTGTCTCGGTAGGATGTTCAGTTTCTCCTGGGGCTTCTTGGGTTGGCACCGGGGGCAGGGGGTTTGGCTCTGCTGGTTCCGCGTTGATTGGTGTGGGGTGTTGAAATGGTATGTTCCGATCAGGGGAGCTTTGTCGTGCCAGTCTTTGCGTCGGTGCTTCTGTTGGCATTCCGTCGTCACCCCTTCCCCCTATGTTTTGAGGACTGCGTTGGCGGAGTTCGTCTATGTGTCTGCGGATATGTATATTTTGTCCAATGTCAATGATGTACGACAAGGGGCCTGTTTGTTCGATGACTACCCCTTGTGTCCATTTGTTCCCTCCCCCGTAATTTCTAGCCCAGACAGCTTGCCCTGTGTTGAGAGTTCTATGTTGGAGGGGTGGTTCTGGGTCTGGAGGGGATCTGTCTGGGTGGAGACGGTCTAGTCTGGTGGTTAATCTTTTGCCCCAGCGAAGCTCTGCTGGGGACTTTCCGGTAGTTGTGCAAGGTGTGGTGTGTTGGGACAGAAGAAATTGTGCCAGTCTTTGGTGCCAGTTGCCGGAGATGATCTTGCGCAGTGCCTCCTTGGTTGATTTTACCATCACCTCTGCCAAGCCGTTCGTCGATGGGTGAAAGGGAGCCGAAGTGGTGTGCCTAATAGAGTTCGCCGTTGTGAAACTCTGGAATTCGTAGGAGGTAAATTGGGGGCCGTTATCGGAAACTATAACATCAGGGAGCCTGTGTGTGGCGAATAATCCCCTTAAAACGTCTATTGTGGCTGAGGAAGTTGTGTTGGCTACTGGCGCCACCTCTAGCCATTTTGAAAAGCTGTCTACGACAATTAGGAATGATCGTCCTTGGAAGGGACCTGCGTAATCTATATGAATGCGAGACCAGGGTGACCTTGTAGTTTCCCATCTATGTATGGAAGCCTGTGGCTGGGCGGCTCTAACTAGCTGGCAGGAATAGCAGCCAGCTACGTGTGCCTCAATGTGTTTGTCTATACCCGGCCACCAAACATAGCTTCTGGCCAGAGCCTTCATTTTGACGGTGCCCGGGTGCCCTTCGTGGAGGCTCTCTAGCACTTTAAGTCTGTGTTTGTCAGGGATGATTACCCTGCTGCCCCATAAGAGACATCCCTGATGGGTGGATAATTCCTTTTGTTTTAAGAAGTAAGGTTGGAATTGTGGTTCCTGGGGTGAATAGTGCCAGCCCGTTGTGACATAGCCTAGGACTCTGCCTAGGATTTTGTCTGCAGCGGTCGCTGCGGAAATATCTTTGACAGATAAGGGGCATTCTGGCAGCTCTGAGATAGCCAGTATTCTTCCAGCTGGTGCTGGGTCTGGGTCAACAATTGGTTGGGGCAGTCTTCTCAGGCCGTCTGCATGGCCCATGGTTTTCCCTGGCCTGTATTCTAGTTTGTATGAATAGGCTGATAGAAATGTAGACCATCTCAGGATGCGGGGAGATAATATTTGTGGTGTTAGCCTGTTTACTGTAAAGAGTCCTAACAGGGGCTTATGATCAGTAAAAATAGTAAATGGTCGGCCATACAGGTAATCATGAAATTTTTTTACTCTGGCCACTATAGCTAGAGCCTCTTTATCGATTTGAGCGTAATTACGCTCAGGTTTTGACAGCGTTCTCGAATAGAACGCTACAGGGGTCTGTATTCCTTCTTTAGTTAAATGGCTTAGGACCGCTCCAATGCCGTACGGGGAGGCATCGCAGGCGAGACATAAGGGCAGCTGATCGTTAAACAGGGCTACCGTTGTGCTGCTGGAGAGTAAGTTTTTTAGGAGGTTAAAACTTTTATCATGCTCAGGGGTCCACGTCCAGGGTTTGCCCTTGTCTATTAATCTATGTAAAGGTTCTGCAATGGAGGCTTTATGTGGTAAGAAGGTGTGATAAAAGTTGACTAAACCTAAGAAAGCCTGAAGTTCTTGTTTGTTTTGGGGGGTTGGTGCTGTTTTGATAGCCTTAATTTTTGTGTCCGTGGGGTGAATTCCCTTAGCGTCTATTTTAAAACCTAAGAACTCTGTTGAAGGCACCCCGATGGAGCATTTGTCTCTTTTTAATTTGAGACCAGCCTTCCTGAACCTTAGGAGCACCTTAGTTAGTTTGTCAGCTAGGTCTTTTTCTGATTCTCCTGCAATTAGGACGTCGTCAAAATAGGGGCAGACCCCGGGAATCCCTTTAAGTGTTTTCTCCATGATTTCCTGGAAGATTCCCGGGGCTGCAGAGATGCCAAATTGCAGGCGGTTAATTTTGAATGCTCCCTTGTGGGTGACGATTGTTTGAGCCAGAGCGGTGTCAGGGGTGACAGGCAGCTGTAAATACGCCTGCGCCAAGTCTAACTTGGCAAATATGGTGCCTGACTTAATGGCCGCGAGGATGTCTTTGACAGCCGGGACCGGGTAGGCGTGTGCATTCAATGCGAGGTTGAGGGTCGCTTTATAGTCGGCACATAATCTTATTTGGCCGTTTGGCTTAACTGGGGTCACTATGGGTGTCTCCCACTCGGCCCCTTCTACCGGTTCGAGGACCCCTAGGTTTGTTAATCTGTCAAGCTCCGCTTCTATTTTTCCCCTCAAGGCGAAGGGAACCCTTCTGGCCTTGATTCTGACAGGCATCACATTTGGGTTCAGTTTAAGTGATACGGGCGGCCCCGTGTATTTCCCTAGTGAGCTGTCAAAAACGTCCGCGAATTGAAGGCAGACGGATTCCAAATTTGACAGCTGAATGGCGTTGACACCTGTCAACGCTATTCCTAGCGCCTCAAACCAGTCTAATCCTAGCAGGCTGATTCTGTTTTCTTGGGTCACCAGAATAGGAAGGGATCCTTTAAATTTCTTGAACTCTACAGGGACGGAAGCTTTTCCCCGGAGTTTAATGGGTGTTTTCTGGAAGTCAGCTAGGCGGAGTTTGGTGGGTCTAAGGGCGGGCCTTTTCCTACTTCGGTTACAAATGTCCCTATAAGTTTGCCAAGAGATTAGTGAGACGGAGGACCCAGAGTCCACTTCCATCTCACAGGGAATTCCCTGGATCCGGACGTCCACCTTGATTTTGGGCTTAAGAATGCTGTGGACTGAATGTTTCTCCGCCCTCCCCCTTACATTAAGCACTGGGTTTCTGGGACTGTGCCTGGCTCTGAGTGTATGTGGGGCCATACCTTCGGCTGTCACCTCCAGGTCGTGCAGGTTTTCCCGGCTTCGGCTGCGGCACACGGCTTTGAGGTGGCCTGTCTTTCCGCACCCATGGCATTTGGCACTGCGGAACCGGCACGTTGCTCTAGGGTGGCTTCCGCCGCAGCTGGCACACTTCGCCCTGTTTGTCGGGAAGTTGGGCCCCCTCTAGTTGTTGGCAGGCCCCCCCCTGTAGTTGCGTTGCATCCTCAGCTTCTCGAAACGCCGTTGTACCGCGTCTATGTCTGTGGGGCCGTCGTCATCCTCGGAACCGCTGAACCTGCCGTCTTCCTGGTGTACGGACCCCCTTGGTCCGCTGTCCGGTACCCGTCGGTCGTCTCCGTGGCAGTCTTCGTATGCGATGACTTCTCTGGCCACATCGGTCATTGTCATTTCAGGCTTGGCGATCAGCTTCTTCCTCAGCCGTTCGTCCTTGAGCCCTATGACAATCTGGTCCCGGATTCGGTCTTCCAAATCCGGGAACCGGCACCGACGTGCGGCGTGCCTTACCCTGGTTATAAAGTCATTTGCTGGCTCGTCAGGAAGCTGGAGTTTCCGAGCGAAGTTCACTCTCCAGTAGAGTTCTGACTTGAGGGGCATGAAGTATTTACTCAGCCCCTCAGTGAGGTCTGCATAGGAGATAGTGGCGACCGGCTCCAGGGTGAAGATCCCCACAGCGGCGTCATAGACGGCGGGGCCGCTGAGCCAGAGGAGGGCGGCTGCCTTGGCCCGGTCATCCGTGATCTTCTTGACTACCAGGTACCCTTCTACCTGGCCCAGATGAGATTCCCAGCCTTCTGGGTGGCGGGTATCGAATTCTCAAATGTGGCCGTGGTTCGTCATGCTGTCTGTAATGGTGGGTGTCGCTGCTTGCGTTGAATGGAAGTTCGGCTTCCAGTGACTTCAGCAAGTGACCAGCTCGGCTAAGGGGAAAAATCTCTTCTCCCCTTAGGTAGTGACTTCAGCTAAGCAAGCAGCATCCCACCTTCGTCGCCAGTGCTTTAGTTAAGAAGCAGGCGAGACAGCAAGTTAACAGTTTCACTTTTTATTCTGAACCAGGCAAAGAACAAGGGAACATGACATCTATTTATACTGACAGCTGCCGGCGGATTGACCAATCAGGGGTGAGTCTGCTCCCGCGCCGTGGTCGCCGCCAATCGGGTTCGTCCGGTTTTGACAGCTCGGAGCTGTCATCTGTAGCGCGTGTTGAACTGTCAGTGGTTGGCGCTTGCGCGGTTTCGTCCGGCAGCTTTTGACAGCTGTCAAAAGCTGCCGCGGTTTTACCTCAGCTCTGTAACTATTGTTTAACTTAATGTAATAACAATTAGTAAATACACAACAGTTGGGCCATGTGGATGAGAACCAAAATATTATATGATTTCCATTTAGGTGCCATGATGCATTATGCTCAATCTGGAGCTAGCCATCATGTGATTCACTTATTTGTGCAGTCCTTTTTTCTAATGTTGGGCATATTGTATTTTTTTTTCAGAGACGGGAAAGATACAGATAAGCCCTTTCTATTTGCTATGGGGAATAGTTGGAAAAACTCAGTATTGGGATAATCCTTTTTAATGTTTCCCCGTTAAGCATAGGGTATGTACAGTAGTATCACAGAGTTGGAAAAAGAGTCTGAGGCCATCTAATGTAACCCCCAACTTAATGAAGGAAAGCTACTTGATCAGTGTACAAATCTTAAACTTGTAGCCCAGAGTAAGCCATCAAGGCCAAACAAGTGTAATCTTAATTGTAATCACACTAATTTGTACTTTAAATCAGTGAACACCTTGATGCGAACAAAGTTATCACTAAAAGCCAACATGGGTTTCTCAAAAACAGATCATGCCAGACAAATCTTATTGCATTCTTTGACCAAGTGACAAAACTAGTGGACCAGACGAATGCTGTAGATATAATTTACTTGGACTTCAGTAAGGCATTTGATAAAGTAGATCACAACCTACTACTTGATAAGATAGAAAAATGTGGGTTAGATAGAATCACCACCAGATGGATTCGTAGCTGGCTGACAGGCCGTACTCAGCGTGTGTCCTCAATGGAACTGCATCTACATGGATGGAAGTGTGTAGTGGGGTGCCCCAGGGCTCTGTTCTGGGCCCAGTGCTCTTCAACATCTTCATCAACAATTTGGATGAGGGGATAGATGGGGAACTCATCAAATTTGCAGACGACACCAAGCTGGCAGGAATAGCCAATACTCCAGAAGATAGGCTTAAGATACAGGAGGATCTGGACAGACTCGAACACTGGGCACTATCTAACAAAATGAAATTCAATTGTGAAAAAAATAAGGTTCTAAATTTAGGCAGGAAAAATCAAATGCACAGGTATAGTATAGGTGGTACCTTGCTCAATGGTAGTAACTGTGTGAGAGATCTTGGAGTCCTAGTGGACAATCACTTAAATATGAGCCAGCAGTGAAGTAGCCGAAGGACCACTCGGGACGACAGGCTAGTTAACAACCGGTTTATTAAGAGCAAGGCAAACAGAGAATAACTTGTCCGGCTTTTATAGCCGGCAGCTGGTCGCGAGGTCCAATCAGATGTGTTTATTTTGGCGCCGTGTCAGGCAGGGACCAATCTGTATCGTCTTCTGTTGACAGCTCCGGCTTCCGCGTGGTGTGGTGTTTTGACAGCCGCGAGCTGTCAGTGGCTGCGCCTGCGCTGTGTGGTGGATGCTTTGACAGCTCAGGCTTCTTCACGGTCCGGAGTTTGACAGCCGCGAGCTGTCAGTGGAGGCGCCTGCGCAGTGCGGGGAACTTTGACAGCTGTCAAAGTTCCCGCGTGTATTCCTGTCAGGCGGCTTCCCTTATGTATGTTTTGACGATGCTTTTGTGCTGTTAGCAAATATATACACTTAAGGGAATGTTTACATATATAATACACCCCTTACCCCTCCCCTGGTGCGTTTCTTCCCTCTTGGATGTTTGAACCTGCCCACTGATAGTCTTTTAGGTAGGTGGGTGGCCTACGATTCCTGGTTGACCGGCGAAGGGGTGGTGGATGGTCTGGTTCTGGTTCTTCGTGTTGGTGTTCAACTTCCTGGTTTGGGATAGGCAGCATTTCCGGTGGGTGTTGTAAGTCGGCGCTGGCTGGTTGCTCAGGATTGTGTGGCGGTTGTCTGGGTCTGAGCTGGTCAATATGGCGGCGTATGTTGCCCTGTGCCTGCGTAGCTATAAGGTATGAGATTGGCCCTGTTTGTTTTATTACTGTCCCTTGGACCCACTTGTTTTTATCTGTGTATGATCTTGCCCATATTAATTGACCAGGGTTGAGTGTGCGGCCGGGGTGGGGGTGCTGTTTTTCTTCTGGGTATGTGTCGGGGTGCAGTCTGTCGAGACGTGTTATTAGCCTCCTCCCCCATCTTAATTCCGCTGGTGATTTGCCCGTTGTGGAGCATGGCGTTGTGTGTTGTGATAAGAGGAACTGGCTGAGTCGCCTCTGCCAGTTCCCTTTAACGAATTTTTTTAACGCTTCTTTCGTGGATCGTACCATAATTTCAGCCATTCCGTTCGACGACGGGTGGAACGGCGCCGACGTGACCAGCCTAATACAATTCCTCGTAGCGAAGATCTGAAATTCACGAGAGGTGAATTGAGGTCCATTGTCGGAAACTATGGTGTCAGGTAGGCCGTGTGTTGCGAATATTTTCCGTAAGGCTTGAATAGTGGCTGCGGACATTGTTTTTCTAAGGGGCGTGACTTCCAGCCATTTGGAATAGCTGTCCACTGCTATTAAGAAACTTTGGCCCTGGATGGGTCCTGCAAAATCTATATGTATACGTGACCAAGGGTTCCTTGTAGTCTCCCATTTATGGATCGGTGCGTGGGGGGGTTCATTCCTGGTCTCCTGACAGGTATAACACCCACCCACATACTTTTCAATTTGTTTATCTATGCCCGGCCACCACACATAACTTCTAGCCATCGCCTTCATTTTTACTATTCCAGGGTGCCCTTCATGTAAAATGTGTAATGTTTGGTCTATGTTCTTCTCTGGTATGATGACCCTATTTCCCCATAGCAGGCATCCTCTATGTGTTGAAATCTCGTTTTTCCTGTTATAATAAGGTTGGAATTGGGGTTGTGGGTTTTGAGCTGGCCACCCTGTTGTGGCCCATTTGAGGACTCTGGCAAGTATTTTATCTTTTGCTGAATTATTAGCTATAATGTTTGCAGTCAGGGGGCATTCTGGAAGTTGAGAGATTGCTAAAATTAGGCTGGCTGGGGCTGGATCTGAGTCCCTGGTTTGTATGGGCAGTCTGCTGAGGCAATCAGCATGTCCCAATTCCTTACCTGGTTTATGTATTAGTTGATAAGAATAGGCTGCTAAGAATGTTTACCATCTTAAAATTCTCGGAGAGAGAATTTGTGGTGTAATTTTATTCCAAGTAAATATGCCTAGCAGGGGTTTGTGGTCCGTAAATATAGTAAATGGTCTTCCATACAGATAATCATGAAATTTTTTGACCCCTGCTACTATCGCTAGGGCTTCCCTGTCAATTTGTGCATAGTTTCTTTCAGCTTTGGTCAGAGTGCGAGAATAGAAGGCTATGGGTCTTTGTGTACCGTCCTTGAATAGGTGACTTAAGACCGCCCCAATTCCATAGGGAGAGGCATCGCAAGCAATGCATATTGGTGTGTCTTCTCTGAAAAGGGTGATGGTTGAGCTTTGACAGATAATCTTTTTTAACGATTGGAAACTATTTTCATGTTCCTTGGTCCAGGACCAAGTTGTACCCTTGTCTAGGAGCCTATGGAGAGGCTCTGCAATAGTGGCTTTGTGAGGAATGAAAGCATGGTAAAAGTTTAACAGTCCCAAAAAGGATTGAAGCTCTTGCTTATTCCTAGGGCTGGGTGCAGTTTGAATAGCCATTAGTTTCTCGGAGGTGGGGTGGATGCCCTGGCTATCAATTTTATACCCTAGGAATTCTGTAGAAGTGACTCCAATAGAGCACTTTTCCCGCTTAAGTTTGAGACCGGCTTCTCTGAGCCGGCTCAGCACAGCTGACAACCTGTCAGCTAAACTAGCTTCGTTTTCCCCTGCGATGAGAACATCGTCGAAATAGGGGCAGACCCCGGGTATTCCCTTCAGGGTCTTTTCCATGATACCCTGGAAGATACCCGGGGCTGCAGATATGCCGAATTGTAGCCTCTTAACTTTAAAAGCACCGCGGTGGGTGACAATAGTTTGAGCTTCCGCGGTGTCGTCTGTGACAGGCAGTTGTAAATACGCCTGCGTGAGGTCAAGCTTGGCGAAAATGGTGCCAGAGCGGATGGAAGCAAATACGTCCTTTACCGCTGGCACCGGGTAAGCATGGGGGCTGAGGGCTAGGTTGACTGTCGCCTTATAGTCAGCGCACACTCTCACTTCGCCATTAGGTTTGATTGGGGTGACAATAGGGGTCTCCCAGGTTCCCCCATCTGTTGGCTCAAGCACCCCTAGACCCACGAGGCGGTCAAGCTCGTTTTCAATTTTTTCTTTGAGGGCAAAGGGTACCCTCCTAGCTCTTATTTTAATTGGTTGGATTGCTGGATTTAGTTGCAGGGAAATGGGGGAACCTGTATATTTCCCTAAAGTGCCATCGAAAACGTCGGCGTACTTTTCGCAAACGGCTTCCAGGCTGGGTGTTTGAATGGTATTAACCCCCGATAAGGCGATGCCTAGTGGAGTGAACCAGTTTAGCCCTATCAAGTTGGTACGGTTCCCTGGCGTAACTAAAACCTCCAGGGGACCTTTGAATCCCTTATACTGCACAAGGACCTTGGCTTTCCCTTCCAACGGAATAGGGGTTTTCTGGAAGTCTGCAAGGTGAACCTGAGTTTGTTTCAGGGGAATTTGTCTTTGGCCCTTCTGACAGATCTCCTGATAGGTGGTCAGCGAAATTAAGGAGACCGCTGACCCTGAATCTACCTCCATGTGGCAAGGTACCCCCTGAATTCTGACCCAGACCTTAACCTTGGAGCTTAAGCAGTTTACCCTATCAATTGTCTCAACCAGGGGGCCTGGTGGGGTTTCCCTGCTGGCCTGGGTAGCCGGCCTACCTGGGGAGTTTGCCTCCACCTCATTGATGTTGTCCCGGCCCTTGCTGCGGCACACCGGCTTGATGTGGCCAGTCTTCCCACAGTTGTGGCATTTCGCGTTCCGAAAGCGGCAGCTTCCTCGGGCATGGTTGCCCCCGCAGCTGGCACAGGCGGCTCGTTGCTCGTAACGCGGTGGTGGCTGTGGAGGGTTCCTGAATCCTCGGCGGTCCGCCGTTTTGCCCCTCCTCGGCTGTCGGTGCTCCATCCTGCGCTGTAGGGCTTCTCCATCGGTGAAATCTACCGAATCTCCGCTGTCGCTGAAGGTTGCGCTTTCCTGATAGACGGTCGCAGGAGTCTCTGGGGTCGTGTTCGTCGGCTTCTTCTTGTGACTGTGTTCGTATGCCATGATCTCCCTGGTCAGCTCTGCCAGATTCATGTCGGGTTTGGACGTCAGTTTCTTCTGTAGCTTCTCGTCCCTCAGACCGACCACCACCTGGTCTCTGATGCGGTCTTCCAGGTCGGGGAAGCTGCAGTTCCGCGCGGCGTGCCTGACCCCGGCGATGAACTCGTTGGCGGGCTCGTCCTGCCGTTGTTTCTTTTGTGCGAATTGCACCCGCCAGTACAGTTCTGAGCGAGCCGGCATGTAGTACTTGTTCAGCTGGTCCACCAGGTCCGCGTAGGAGACTTCCGTGATGGGCACTGGGCTGAACAGTCCGACGGCTGCGTCGTACACCGGGGGCCCGCTGATGTACAGCAGGGCGGTGGCCTTTGCTCTGTCGTCAGTGATTTTACTGACGAGGAGAAATCCTTCAACTTGGCCGAGGTGTGATTGCCATCTCTCGGGATGGCGGGTATCAAACTCCCTCACACGACCGAAGTTTGCCATGTCGTCCGGTCCTGGGTTGCTCCGATGGAAGTTAAAACTTCCGTGACAGCTCTTGCCGGGAACTCTCTTCCTCGGCCGTGACTTCAGCTCCGGAGCGATCCCACCTTCGTCGCCAGTGAAGTAGCCGAAGGACCACTCGGGACGACAGGCTAGTTAACAACCGGTTTATTAAGAGCAAGGCAAACAGAGAATAACTTGTCCGGCTTTTATAGCCGGCAGCTGGTCGCGAGGTCCAATCAGATGTGTTTATTTTGGCGCCGTGTCAGGCAGGGACCAATCTGTATCGTCTTCTGTTGACAGCTCCGGCTTCCGCGTGGTGTGGTGTTTTGACAGCCGCGAGCTGTCAGTGGCTGCGCCTGCGCTGTGTGGTGGATGCTTTGACAGCTCAGGCTTCTTCACGGTCCGGAGTTTGACAGCCGCGAGCTGTCAGTGGAGGCGCCTGCGCAGTGCGGGGAACTTTGACAGCTGTCAAAGTTCCCGTGTGTATTCCTGTCAGGCGGCTTCCCTTATGTATGTTTTGACGATGCTTTTGTGCTGTTAGCAAATATATACACTTAAGGGAATGTTTACATATATAATACAAGCAGTGTGCTGCAGCTGCCAAAAAAGCCAACACAGTGCTAGGCTGCATTAACAGAGGGATAGAATCAAGATCACGTGAAGTACTAATACCACTTTACAATGCCTTGGTAAGGCCACACCTGGAATACTGCATCCAGTTTTGGTCACCACAATGTAAAAAAGATGTCGAGACTCTAGAAAGAGTACAGAGAAGAGCAACAAAGATGATTGGGGGACTGGAGGCTAAAACATATAGGGAACGGTTGCTGGAATTGGGTATGTGTAGTTTAATGAAGAGAAGGGTGAGGGGTGACATGATAACAGTGTTCCAATATCTCAGGGGCTGCCACAAAGAAGAGGGAGTCAAGCTATTCTCCAAAGCACCTAAAAGCAGAACAAGAAGCAACAGATGGAAACTAGGCAAGGAGAGAAGCAACCTAGAACTAAGGAGAAACTTCCTGACAGTTAGAACAATTAACCAGTGGAACAACCTGCTTCCAGAAGCGGTGAATGCTCCAACACTAGAAGTTTTTAAGAAGAGACTGGACAGCCATTTGTCTGAAATGGTATAGGGTTTCCTGCCTGAGCAGGGGGTTGGACTAGATGACCTCCAAGGTCCCTTCCAACTTATTATTATTATATTAATTCATTAAAAGTGGCCAGTTTGGAAGGGGAAGTGACAGCTACAGATGCTGCCTTTCTAGGAAAACATCATATTCACCTTAAATCAGTTAAAAAAAACAATTAACAAAGATTGTGAAGTAATGCTTTTTTTAATTACTGGTATACTGAATTAATTACATAATTTGGTTGGTCAATAAGTCATATTTCAAGCCTAAACTAATATGTAAATTGATATGCATATTAAAATATTTGTGAAGAGTGTGTAATAAACTAGCTGTTAATTAATTTTAGCAGGTAATTCATAGATGTTAGAACTTCACATATAAATTATATAGCGATGACACTTCACACATGCCACTGGCTGTTATATTTTACAATGTATAGCAATGACTGTTTAGCTGAAATTATTTGTGAGACAATCCGTAATAGTACATTAGTAAATATTCTGTAACTCTTCACAATTAGAATTAATAATTAAACCTCTGATAGAAGGGAACTGAGACCTGGTATTATTTTTGTGAGAATTACTGCTTTCACAGCATAGAAGTGAGAATTAGAGACTCCAGTTTAATTTTAAATTCCTTATGTGCTATAAATAAATGCAGTCATTATCATTCATAGTATTTGCTGGTATCCATTATCCATTATTTAATGTATGCATGTGAATAATATAGAAAATTCCAGTTGATAGTATATAATATAATAATTCAATTCAATAACCAATTACAAATTATATATCGGTAATTGAGCTTAATATCTAATACATGTCTTTATAATACTCTAAATTTTTATAATGTATCTATGCATTATTGAACCAGGAATATATGCTAAATATTACAAAAAAAATCCCTCTCTTCCTGTCACAATGTAAAAATAATCAAGATCAGTGGAAAAGAGAATACTTAGCTACTTCCATCTTGAAAGAGTTCCTGAATTCTATCTGCCCAACTATTGTCATGCAAACCCTGCTGATACATCCTTCAATCCTGACATTTGATGCAAGGATCTGACTTGTGGCATTGGAATGATTGAAATGAATGAAGTCTAGGACAACTTGCCATGGCCAACTCATCACAGACCTCACCTTAGGACAAGAGTTACACTAATATAGAAGAAATGGTGCAATAGAATCATTAAAGAAAGGATGTAAAAGGAGGGACAGAATGAAATGCAAATGTCAAAAAATTAAAATATTTTTTTAAATTATTTTAATACGTAAATTGAACTGTTGAATTGTCCCACAGCGAGTTGGCCCATGGTGAGTTAGCCATGGCAAGTTGTCCCACCACGGTTGGCCGCAATAAGTTGGCTATGGTAAGTTGGCTGTGGTAAGTTGGCTGTAGTAAGTTGACTATGGTAAGTTGGCTGTGGTAAGTTGGCTGTAGTAAGTTGGCTGTGGTATGTTGGCTGTGGTAAGTTGGCTGTGGTAAGTTGGCTGCACCAAGTTGTCCCATTCTGGAATGAAGTAGTCAGATTTCCTCCTTTGTAATGTAGGCTGGAAGCAAAATCTAGGGGTCTAATTAACATTGATGGAAGAAGGTTTAATATTTCAGCAAAATAATTCCAGTGAGTACTTCCTAATTATTTTTTATTTGTTGATAGACTTTCTAGTTGTAGGACGTTTCTATACAGAGTTTTAGCTCCTTCTTCTCTAAGTGTCAATATAGTTTTAGCTGTTTTTCTTTTGTTTTTAATATATATTTTCCTTTTGAAGTTATTTACTTTTGTTCTTTAACTGAGTTTTAATGTATTTTTTTGTCTTTCTATTTTCTTTGTTCTTTATTTTTTTACTTTTTAATGTTAAATATTGTCTTAGACCAGTGTGTCAAACTGCCAGCCCGCAGGCCAGACGCGTCATCTGGAAGCCACACCCACCCCATTGCTGGCAATGGCAAAACTGTCCTGATACGTTGCACGACGTCACATGACGTTGCGAGTTTGACATGTCTGTCTTAGACAAAGAAAAATCTTTTTTTGGATCCACGCTAGTTACAATATTAAAAGTTAAATACTAATAATTGTAGTCTAAATGTGCTTTATAAAGTGAACACTGTTCCCCTAGTTCGTATTCTTTTTATACTTTTATTTTCTCTAATGCCTCTCTAGTATTTAATGGGGATGAATCAATTTAAAATTGTGGGATAAAAAGGGTCACTGGTGGGAGTAGTGCATATTCCTTTAATAGAGATTTTTAAAATAAGATCTTGGTATGTGGCTATAAACCTTCTTAGTTTAGCTTAGGGACATCAATAGTGAAATAGAGATCCTAGTTTCTGAAGGTGTTTCTTCTTGAGGTTCGGCAAAATTTCCTCAGCGCAAAGGTCTAGAAATGAGAATTGTCTTGCAGTATTGATAGTTCATATTTAACTTTAATTTGGTGTGATTGGTTGGTGATTGGATGCTTCTTTGGAAGTATCAGTTGACTGTGTTGGGAGTGGTGCCAGCTCTATTTTCATTGGTTTGCCTCATCTGTGTTGTGTTATTAAATTCATGATGAATTGCATCTAGTCCACCTTATCTGTTGATGCTCCTTTATTTGAGTGCCAGGTTTCCATGAATTTGACTCTTTGTGCAGTCAATTATTTTTCTATTTTCACAGGCAAAAATCTAGCTCATTCTGAAATTGTGGGTGGTTATTAAATATTTCTGTTCTTGCTTCTTTGTTGAGTAACAGTACACTATATGTTCTTTGATACCTTGGTATACTTGGCATCCTGTATATTATATAACCCAGACAACTGATTATGTAGATGATGTCAGTTCTTACTTGTTGGGGATGTAGTCTTTTAGTTTACATAAGTTTCTTTTGCAGAGATTTGTATGTTTGTGCACCTCCATGATGCCTAGTGACTGCTGGTATTTCTGATATATTTCATATGTATGGAAGGGTAATTTTGATCCTTGTGGTGCCATTCAATTCCTGTTTAGTTACCTGGTATGTATTTTATGAAATTTAAAGTTGTAAATAGATGTTCTTATCAAATATGCTGTGGAGTTTGTTTCATTCTGCTTTTTTGAATGCTGCTGAGCTGCAGTATTTTACTGGTTTGAGGGTTTGTATACAGCCCATCTTATGTGTTGAGAATTGATTACCCTTTAGGAAATTTAAGATTTGATCTCTGTGGGTGGGTTTTCTGAAAACTTGGTTTTGCAATCTGCCAACATCTGGTTTAGTGATGAACATGCCTAGGAATGGGAGTTTGTTTGATGTATGCCTTACAATGTACAAGTGTAGAAAAGTGCAGGGCTTCATAAGTAAGGGATTAATACCACAGTACAAAAAGTAAAAAAAAATAATTTCAATGGGATTTACTGTAGGATAAGTGTTTAACTTCATAAAACTTTTAAGTTATGTCTGCTCCTTTCAGGAGCAATAAGCTATAATTGTGTTGTAAAATGCAGGGCTTCATGACTAGGCAATTAATACCATAGGACAAGAAGCAAATGTTGCTGGTTGGCCAGAGGAAAAATTTCCAGTTACATATTAAGATGATAATTTCTGTCAGAATTGTAAAAAAAAAGTATTTATTTATTTTAAAATATATGTCGACTATTTCCTTAATGGCTATTAAAATGATATAAAAATGGTTATAAAATAGAAAATCTAAAACAGTGCCATCAAAGTCTCGAGAAAATAAACTTATACTTTTGTAATAAGAGTGCTCACATCGTTTCAACTTACAATTTATTCCATAATATGGGAGCCTACCATGGATGAAGCCAAATTAATCTTTGGATATTAAATTCATCCATGGCAAGAATGACAAACTTGTTTACTTGAGAGTGGACAATGGATTGCTTGGCAGTAGGTGTTCCTCTATATATTTAACTCTAGGCAACTAACAACCGATGGCATTATTGGTATATAAGATCAACTTTTGATCTGACGAGGCTTTAATAGACACACCCATAGTCACCTTAACAAGAAACCTCTCCGATTTTGTAATTGCTATAAAGATATATGCTGTAGGTCTATCTGAAATTATGGCGGGCTTTATACAAGAGGTTGGAGAGCTTTTAAATTAGATGAAGGAAGTCATTGTGGGCAATTATTTTGGGATCATATTTTATCTATGGGTATGGAGCATAGGAAGAACAGGGGCTTATTGATTTAGTTTGTTTCTAATGAATCTGATACAGATTTTTTTTTCTTTATTTCCACAGTCTTCCTAAGGTTCTTGAAGGAATTTGTTGAAGACAAAGAATGCCCTCAATGTCAAAAGCCTCTATCTGAATAAATTAAAGATATAGCAGTGATGAAAATAAACCAGGCTCTCTTCTCTGCTACCATTGCAGCCACATGAGATCAGTGGTGGGCCCGTTTTGAGCGATTAACTTCATGAACAACTTCTTAATGATTATCTTCAGCAGGGCTTTTTTTTTCTCATAGAACGCTCAGAACGGAGTTCCGGCACCTTTTTTGGATGGAACCTTGTAGGGTAGGCAAGGTGGGTTGTATGACATGTGTGAGTTCCGGCACCTTTTTCTTTTACAAAAAAAGCACTGATCTTCAGTAAGAACTTTTTTATGAAGTTTAAAGGATCAAAAACATTCTGTGACCATTCTGATTTATGCATTGTAGATAAGATAACTTGATATCAGCTTATGTATTTATTTTAGAATCAGGGTATTTAAGAAGCCAGACCAATTAGATTTTTGAGTTTGTATGACAAAGGATGCTAATGCAATTTATTCTAAATTCACTTTTTTTAAAAAAAATCACAATAATGTGATGAAGTGCATCGTTAAAAAATAAAATAAAAATAGAGCTGCCAGTCTCTCAAGGTAAGCAATGTTGGAGAACAAACATTACAAGAACTCTACTTTCTTCTATAACAGATGCTTGCAAACCTAATCTGTTTTATACCAAAGTGAATCACAGTATAGTATTCTTGAATTTCTTCCTCACCCTTGTTTTCCCTACCACTAAGTTTATGTTTATTTAACTGTTCTTCCATTACTTCTTCAGGCTTCTTTCCATTCTCCTCTGCAAATGCTGGATAACAGGAACTTCTTGACATAATTTACTGAGATGGCAAGTTAAAATTATAAGGGACGCGGTGGCTCAGTGGGTTAGGACACTGAGCTTGTCGATCAGAAGGTTAGCAGTTTAGCGGGTCGAATCCCGAGTGCCGCGTAACAGAGTGAGTGCCTGTTACTCGTCCCAGCTTCTGCCAACCTAGCAGTTCGAAAGCACATAAAAATGCAAGTAGAAAAATAGGGACCACTATGGTGGGAAGGTAACAGCGCTCCGTGCGCCTTTGGTGTCTAGTCATGCCAGCCACATGACCACGGAGATGTCCTCGGACAAGCGCTGGCTCTTCGGCTTTGAAACGGAGATGAGCACCGGCCCCTAGAGTTGGAAATGACTAGCACGCATGTGCACGGGAACCTTTACCTTTACCTTTTACAAGTTAAAATTAAAGTTGTATTCTTTGCAATTATGATATATGGTTCCTTAGGCCATAATTCCTCAAAAGTATTAGCTATCTATTTGAAAAGGGAAGACTACATTTTAATCCTAAAAAAGAAACATATATAGTAAGACCCAATCCATCACACACAGAGAAGGTTTTTTAATTGATAGTCCTATGTTTAGGAATTATATCCTGAAAGAAGTACATATAACTCCCACCTTGATTTGTTTAAAATAACCATAAAATATTTATACTTTAATCTTCATTTGCTTTATGATGTTACATTAAACCTTTAAACTGCTTTTTAAAAGTTTTACAACTAATACTTTTTATAGATTTAAAATATAGGAGTAATTTTATATCCATATTTGTAAGTACTCTTACATGGGATTTGCCTTAAAAATCAGCACATACATTTTTTAATAGAACAAATATATCATTAATAGGAGGGTTGTGATAATTAATGTAATCCAGATGGCTTCTACCCGTAAACAAGAAACCTATGGACAATTTATGAAGAGGGAACAGCTAAGTAGCTTAACCATATTGAACGTGGCATGGCATAATAATAAAGATTTTATGTCTGCAAGGGGTTATTATTTTAGACTTTTGCAATTAATAAGCAAGAGGGGAAATAGTTAAGGCTTCTTTTTAAAAAAATACTGAAAGGCTCATATGAAAAAAGGAAAAGTAGATGTAAGGAAAAAAAAATTAATTTATGCAGGGAACTGCTAATCCAGCTGTTTGGCTTCTAGGCTTAATTGGATTTACCTAGAATTGATATTTGCTGTCAGCATGTGCTATAGCATCAGCAAAAGCCACAGTTATTGAAGACTACATTGTAGCCATTTTCAACATGTTTTAAATGCTTAATGCTTAATTTTCTGTGTCCTCAGTACTAGCTGAATATATGCTGATTTTACTTCATGGTTCTTTTTAATATTTCACATAGTTTGGCAATGTAGAAGTCTATAGTGTCAATACAATTGCAGGCAGACTCTGTTTCTATATAAACGTCAATTTCTTCCCTTTACCTTAACTATAAGCTATCCAACTCACTTGTTGAAAAGCACAGAAGGCAGTACAAATTTGCAATGCCAGTTATTGCAATACAGCAAGGAATCCTTTGGCAAAGAAATCATAAATGTTTACCATCGGCACAGGAGCATCCTTATTTGGCTGACACCAAACCACGAATAAGGGACACCACTTAGAAAATGGCTACCGAGCCATAATTATTAATGAAGTTACATTAGTTTGATTATTGTGATGCAGTGCAGACATAGGCTTTTCAGGGGTTGCAGGCTCAGCATATCTGGAGGCCATCAGGGTGGAAGTGATAGAAGGAAAAAATCTCAGAACTATCTATTGACTAGTTTCATTTAAGGCTACTGGATCCAGGCTGTAAAAACAAAAACAAAACCCCACACATTTGCTTTCTTATGAATCCACTTTATTTTCCTAATGTTGCTACAAGACCTGTGAGATTGAGAAAGAGAAGTGAAAATAAATCATACTTAGTAATTAGTTAGATTTTTTTTGAAGTCTATGAATATGGTTTCAAACCTCAATGAAACATTTAAACAATAACAATGCAGTATTAGTGCCTAGATAAATAATAAACCTTTATTGTCAAAGTACAACATGTGTACATTGAGATTAGCTGAGCCTCCCCCCGTGCTCTCTCCCCCCAACACACAGTGACAACAAACCCTCCATCCTACCACACCATGTGAACCAACTACACCACACACCGGTCTCCCATGTCAATTCTGCATAAGATTATGTCCCATTTAAAAGCCTAACAGCCCACGGATAAAAGCTATGATGACATTGAAAAGTTTTTATTCATGAAATGTCTCTCATTTACCAGAATCCAAACTAACCTCTCTGGATATTTCTGATAAATCTTAGAGGGTACTGTGGGCTAGCAATGAGTCAAAGATCCTGGTGAGTATTAGGGAAGTTCTCTTAGAGGAGGGGTCCCCAACCCTTGGTCCATGGGCTGGTACCGGGCTGCGGCATGCCAGCAACCGGTTCATACAGACAAGCAAAGCCCCATCCGTGGGATGCAGGCAGCATACAAAGCCACGCACCCTCCGGTCTGCCAAAAAACCTCTCTCCATGGAACCAGTCCCTGGTGCCCAAAAGGTTGGGGACCTCTGTCTTAGAGGACACTGTTAATTGCAAGCACCATATCTACCTATCCTTGTCTTCAAGTGATACCTTTTTCAAAAAAGAACTTTTAATTGCAAATCATGCCAGGTCAAGTTTATTTTATTTGTGGGTTTGGTATTAAGATAAAATATATAAATATAAAGAAAAAAAATGAACATTAACACAAGGAGACAGAATAAGCAGCCTCCTTTGCAAATCTGGAGCCAGTTTGTTTTTCCTCTGGATTGTGGTTTCCTGTCCCGTGTGTACTGTAGGTTTCACATGAGCCCTGTTCTAAGCACATTATACGGCTTAATATGATTGACACAACTGAGGCACATACTGACCTCTTTTCCTCCTTGGTTTTCTTAATAATCAAGCATGCATCCACAATAATGTTCCTCTTCCTTTTCTAAAGCCTAATTAATCTGTGTTGGATAAGTCTGGGAATTATTTTGCTAGCATGTGAAATTATGGATATGTATGGAAGTTTGCACTCTCTGTTAAATTTCCTTTCTTTGGTGTTGATATGTAGCTTGGCCTCTTCCAGATTTGCTGGCATAGTTTGGACAGAACCTCATTAGTTTTTTTCCTTCTGTGGCTTCCCAATTTTCTATAGGTATTTCATCAGTTCCTATAGCTTTCCAACTTGGTAATGACAGGTGTAATGATATATCTTTATTTTCTAACACTAGACGTTCTTATACATAGGTAATATCTTCTAAGGTATCTTATATATTAACGCAGAATTTTGATATTTACTCCTACCATCTTTGCTTCATCTTCTTTGAATCAGTTATCATCTCTCCATAGAATGGGACAACCCGCTGCAGTCATACCAATTTGAGGTTGGCTTATTCTTCCGTATTGGAAGATATTCCATGTTTTTCTGTGTATTTTCCTCTTCAGTGTCTCTGTTGGTTCATGTATATATGATACATTGCTTCTTGTCTTTCCTAACAGCCTTCTGAAATGCTTTGTTAAGTTCCCACCTGAGAGCTTTGTCTTTCTTGTCTTTGGCTTCTCTTCTTGACAATTTCTACTATTTGTTCTAACATCCAGTTTGCTTTCTTCTGTTTTTATATCTCTGGCAATGTCTTTTCACACTCATTTTGAAGACCATATAGGAGCCATGACCAGGGGGGCTTTTGCCCAGGTTCGCCTGTTGCGCCAGTTGCGACCCTACCTGGACCGAGATGCCCTACGCACAGTCACTCATGCGCTTGTGACCTCCCGTTTAGACTACTGCAACGCTCTCTGCATGGGGCTGCCCTTGAGGACCACTCAGAGGCTTCAGCTGGTGCAGAATGCGGCTGCGCGAGTTGTGATGGGGGTTTCCTGATACTCCCATGTAACACCTCTACTCTGCAAGCTGCATTGGCTTCCGGTTGCCCTCCGGGTGAGATTCAAGGTGCTGGTGATGACCTATAAAGCCCTAAATGGCTTGGGTCCGGGATATTTAAGGGAACACCTGCTGCCAGCATCAAGTTCCCTTCATCCAGTGCACTCCCACAGGGAGGGTCTTCTCAGGGTGCCGCCGGTAAAAGATTGCCAGCGGATAACACCCAGGGGGAGGGCCTTCTCTGTGGGTGCACCTGCCCTCTGGAACCAGCTGACCGTGGAGCTTAGGACTGCCCTCGACCTTTGCTCATTTCACCGGGACCTGAAGACCTGGCTCTTTGAGCTTTCCTGCCCAGGCTGAGAATTTTAATTGGGGTTTTTATTTTTTAGGGATTTGATTTAATCTTTTTAAATTGTTTTTAACTTTTGTATCGATCTTTGTTTTAAATACCCTGTAAACCGCCCTGAGTCCTTCGGGAAAGGGCGGTATATAAATCCAATAAAATAAATAAATAAATAAATAAATCCTTACTTTAGATTCATTCCATGTTTTTTCAAGTTTGCTACCAATGAGGTTCAGGACTTCAAAATGAATTCCTTCTGGTCTATGTATATCCATTTATATAAGTATCATTTCGGTAGTTTGAATAGTGTGTTAGTAATAAATAAATAATTGGATTTGTAGCAATTGATAACTTGTTTTCCTGCTTCTTTTGGAGCCATAGACTCCATGTTTTTTCCCCCTTATTATTTCCAATTGTTCCAGTCTCCAATTACAAGAACCACATCTTGCATGTTCTGTTGATTTCAAATTGATTATAAAACTCATTAAACCGTTCTTCTGCAGCAGTGGCTGAAGCATAAATTTGGATAATCGCCATATTAAACAGTTGTCTACAAGTCTATTTGGTATTAATTCAGTCCTTGATTGCATTGTATCTAAGAACTGTTCTTGCTATATCCTCTCTAACTATGAAAACAATGCCATTCCTCTTCTATTTTTCATGTCCTGAGTATTAAAATGTAATCTTTTGACTGAAACTGTCGGAATTTGACAGAAACTGAAATTGGATTATTATTTTTTTACCTGCATAGCAACATTAGCAACTGGAAATTCTGACTGTTTTAATTAACCATGCCATAAAAGGCATTAGTGAAAAATCCTCATCTTCCTCAGTCCCATGTTGAATGCTAACCAATCTGAGAGGCTGATCATCCAGCATTATATTGTCAATTCTTTGATATTTTCTATCCATACAATTTTCATGATAAAATACAGGAGTGATTTACCATTGCCTTCTTCCTTACGGTATGCAGTAAACTTTCAGCATATTCTATATCACTGTTGACCAATATAAGCGCCCGCTTGCTTTTGGATGACCTTTGTGCCCTGTGTGATCCTGATGGGTGTATATACTTGAAACTTTAGGGGTTCTTCACACATACTTCCTGGAAACATTGTCCTGCCATAATAAGGCAGCACAATAGGATTTGCTGAGGGATGAGGGAGATGCCTAGGCTTGCACTGCTGGAAAACCACTTTGAAATTTATTCTTTATTTCTCATATTGTAACAGCCTGACACAGTTACACACATGGACATATGCATGCGCGCGCGCGCACACACACACACACACACACAAATTTAGTTTGTCTCCTGTGAAAAGTGCACTATAGTTCCATTAAAATGACTATGCCCATTTTCTTCCAGATATTTTTGCCCATACCATTAATTCTGCACATTTTTTTCAACAGTGAAGTAACCTGAGATTTAACAACTAACAGACTTCAAAATGTACGATCAAATGCCCAGATGGCACCTCCTACCTTTTGACACTTTGTCAGAATATATATTCTCATTATTAGCTGTTATGGGTTTAGATTGGTATAATAACGTGATGCTGAAATTCAGGGGAAGTTATATTTGGCAAATGCTGCAACACAAATGTTTCTTGCATAGCCAAACAAACGTAACCACATCCAGGAGTTATACTACAGTCCAAATCATGCTATCAACTAAATGAGTTGGGTTGTTTTCTATGAAGGCCTCCCAGAAAAGTGGCTGAAAATCTTACTCTCTAAAATCAAAAAGGTTGTGACTGACTTGTTTCAAGAATGAAATAATTGTTCCCTACGTTGAATTTGGATCCAAATTTAATCGTGCTTAGAATAAAGCCACTTTATTCTAAGGATTTGTTTAGAAAGTCTAGATTCCAGCTATTGTTTCTATGGCTGACCTGTACGTTCATTTTTTTCCATTTTTAAAAGCAAATAAGCTTTAGGGGCTATGTAAAATCTAGAAGAATCTCATAAATGTGTGAAGATAAACTTTTAAAAAACCCTATTCAATGCCACATGTTGCCTCTGTGCTGCAGAGTTGGTACTGTGGTTTTTAGGCTTGGGAAGCTGTAATTACACTAAAGAATAAACTACATTTGACTAAATGTAAATTTTGTGGAGAAATCAAAGTAAAAGCAGTGCTATGTGAATGTCTTAATGATGTCATATCAGTTAAGAAAACAATTCTTCCTGAGTTAATATTTGGCTGCTGTCTATTTTTTTAAAATCATAGTTGCTTCTTGTGGGTATATCTTAAAAATTATTTTAAAATCATGGAAAAGTTGTTTGCTTTGTGCAGCTGGTAACAGAGCTCTTGTAAGTCAGACAAAACAAGGGGAGCGGTGTAGGAAAGTAGAGCTACCCTCAGAATAAGCTTCAATAAACTTTGGGTCTCTTTTGTCACTCAGCAGCTTTTTCATTAGATTATAAAAAGAAAGAGAGAAGGAAAGCAGATCCATGTCACCTTATTTAGATTAGACTTTTGGCTCCACCTTTTGACCATTTCAGCTGCCAAAATAAAGGAAAAACTAGCAATATCCAACTATGTTACAACCATTGTGTATTACTTCTGTATTACAGTTCATCTAGTCGTGCATGGTCGTTCTTAATAGCCTAAGAATCTTAGACTGTTAAGAACTGCATTTGAATTTTCTTGTTTTCTTTTGCCATCCTCATCATTGCACTTTTTTTGTTGCTGTTGTGATATTACAGGTGGTCCTTGACTTATAACCATTTGCTTAGTGACCGTTCAAAGTTACGACACTAAAAAAAGTGGCTTAAGATTGTTTTTCACACTTACCACCGTTGCAGCATCCCCATGGTCATGTGATCAAAATTCAGACCATTTGACAACTAGCATGTATTTATGACAGTCGCAGTGTCCGGTGTGACCACTTGTTGCGACCTTCCGACAAGCAAAGTCAGTAAGGAATCCAGATTTCACTGAACAGTCTTGTTACTAACTTAACAACTGCAGTTATTCACTTAACAACTGCAGCAAGCAAGATCGTAAAGTGGGGCAAAACTCACTTAACAATGGAAATTTTGGGCTCAAGTTGAGGTCGTAAGTTGAGGACTACCTGCATCCTTCTTGCGGTTTGTCATGTTGATATTATGTAAGTTGTTCTGAGAGTCTTTTCAGTCAAAGAACAGTTTAAAAATCTCTGTAATACCTAGAGGAACAAACAAATCACACATACTCCCCTCACTCAATTTGTTTTATTAACTGAATATTTTAAGTAGCTCTGGATCCTCCAGAGAAAGGTTTGTCTCTAGAGTTGTCTCTGATGTTGTTTTGATATTGAGGAAAGATTATTTCATTTTCACACTAAGTCTTTTTATTTAATCTTTTCAACAGGCAGGAATGCTGTTTCGTTTCATTGTTTGTTTCTTCTGAGTTTTGAAGGTATCAAGAAACCTCATCCAAGTAAAACCAGATCAAATAACAACAATAAACTATTTTTCTGGAACTGCTTATTCTGGGTAGAACATTCCAAAAATAGACTTTTTCCTGGGGTGGGGGAGAGAAGCTAGCATACAAAAGGAACCTCCTGTAGAATTAATATGTCTTCCCCAATTCAGACTTGAAAGAAAGTAGGCCAGATGAAACATACTTTTAAACATTATGTTTGTGTAGCAGTGAATAGTAATCAGTTTTGATTCTAATGGGAGAATGAGCAATTTCAATAATATAGCTGCTTCTTCTCTTTTTTGACATTTTGTTTATGCTCAGCTTTTTAAACACTATTTGGTGCTACTGTATCCATAGTTTCCACTTTGGTCCTCTCCTCCTCATTCTTTTTTGGTATTTTCCCTTCCCAATTAATCACATAGATGTCACTGCTCAAACCTGGTAATGCAGTGAATGAATAGGACAATGTCACCATACCATATAGTTGCCCACACAATCCCGAGACTAAAGAAGGACACATATTTTCCTAAGATAGGTGGAAACTAGTAATACTCCCTCTTCACCCACCCATCCACTCTCCTCCTCCTCCTCCCCCCCCCGAACAAACAGAAGAGAAAGGAAACTTTTTTTTCTGTACTGGGGAAAAATGTTTTTTTCCCCCCGATGCCACCAGTTCATGACATTTCTTTTTAATTGCAGCTGATTTCTATTTATTGTTTACAAATAATCTTGGCTATCTTGTGAAGTAGCTTTGTTTAGACCCAGTTTGCTTTATCTGAAGCTGCAGTACCTCTAGGATGTCTACAGATGGCAGCATCCCACAAAGAACTCTTCTCAGCCCCAACCCCTTCCACCCCCCACCCCCCCCCCCACACACACAGGCAAAGGAGAAAACGGTTCTGTAATCTGTTGACAGGATTAAGAATTCCTGTTGTTTTACAGGAAGTAAATAAATCCTCATGGTCTTTTGGAAGCCTCGTAAGTATATGAGAATGGTTAAAAATTGTTTACACAATGGTAAAAGTATCAAATGGTTATTTACAGCATTTAAACCATTACCTCAGACTGATGTAGAACGGTCTGAAAGGCCAGACTGTTTGCATTATCCCACTTAGGAACATCTGTCAAATTCTTGTATATGATGGGTATAATCGTCAAGGGGTTCGTGTTTTCAGTCTGCATGGGACCTTCTAGGCTCAAGTAGAATAGAGCACATCTGCAGCTGCAGGAGGCCACTGTCTTTTGTCGCCAAAGCATTGAGAAAATGGTAAAATATGTAGGTAAAATACCTGCGCTACAGATATCCACCACTATGGCAAATGGTAAAATATTGTCTTTAGATACAACTGAATTAAACCGAAGTTGACACAGAGGGTCTTCTGACTGCTGGGATGTGTTAACAGTGGTTTGATATATACCTATCCTTCAGGGACAATTTTGACATTAGTGGCTTACAAGCACAATTGAGCCCAATATTTCTGTTGCCAAGCAAGATAGTATGTTAAGTGAGTTTTGCCCCATTTTACAACCTTTCTTGGCACAGTTGTTAAGTGAATCGCACGAAGGGAACTTGATGCCGGCAGCAGGTGTTCCCTCAGATATCCCGGACCCAAGCCATGTAGGGCTTTATAGGTCATTACCAGCACCTTGAATCTCACCCGGAGGGCAACTGGAAGCCAATGCAGCTCGCGGAGTAGAGGTGTTACATGGGAGTATCGGGAAACCCCCATCACAACTCGTGCGGCTGCATTCTGCACCAGCTGAAGCCTCCGAGTGGTCCTCAAGGGCAGCCCCATGTAGAGAGCGTTGCAGTAGTCTAAACGGGAGGTCACGAGCGCATGAGTGACTGTGCGTAGGGCATCTCGGTCCAGGTAGGGTCGCAACTGGCGCACCAGGCAAACCTGGGCAAAAGCTTACAAACACAATTGAGCCCAATATTTCTGTTGCCAAGCAAGATAGTTGTTAAGTGAGTTTTGCCCCATTTTACAACCTTTCTTGGCACAGTTGTTAAGTGAATCACTGCGGTTGTTAAGTTGGTAACACGGTTGTAAAACGTATCTGCCTTCCCAATTGACTGCTTATCAGAAGGTCACAAAAAATGATCATATGACCTTGGGACACTGCAACCATCACAAATACATGCCAGTTGCCAAGCTTCCAAATTTTGATCACGTGACTACGGGGATGCTGCAGTGATTGCAAGTGTGAAAAATAGCCGTCAGTCACTTTTTTTCAGTGCCCCTCTAACTTTGAACAGTCACTAAATGAACGGTTGTAATGTAAGTTGGTGACTACCTGTACTTAATGGCAAATATCCATCAAGCAGGAGAAATTCTCAACTATAATAATAATTCGCAGGAAATGAATAGTCAAAGCTTTTACTTATGAAAGCAAAGAAGTGACTGGCAAGTTCAAATCAACATGAAATGTTGTAAACGTTGTAAACTTTAGTTTTCAAATACTTCATCGTCATTGGGCTGAGAGCAGTTGCAAGAGCTGACAGATTGAATTCTACCTCCTTTGCAGGTTTGAGGGCAATCCCCCTCAAATGATGGCTTATTACACTGCCAAACATAAAGCCCTGTGTGGCTGTTCCTGCTATTCTTTTTAATAGATTCGTCTTTTGAAGATTAAACAAAAGGATGAATGAAGCACTGATAAAACACAGGTGTTGCCACCAGAATTTCCTTCTGCTCAATGACCTCTGCAGAAAGCCATGAGGATACAAACATACCAGCATACATGTGATGATAGCATGATGCTCTCCTGGCCTTGCATATTTTCATTTGATGCAAGTATATAAATTACATTATTTGTGTCATGCTTTGTGACTCCCTTCTCACTCAGACACCCTGTTCCTGCTATATAATTCCATGAATGAGGCAAATGATGAAGACTTTTGTTGAAGGAAAAGTCTTCATCACAGGATTACATAATAAACATCTTATCTAGACTCTGAAAGAGATACACGGTTCCTTTAATCCCCAGTTTTTCAAAACTCTTTCTCAGATCTGTGTCTCTCTCATTCTTCCCTCAGCTGCTTGGCCTGTCCTTTCCTTCAGACATTTGGTTTGTGCACCTTGGAAAGCCTCTTCACAGTCTCCTTTCTCTCCTTACCCTGCACATCTGGCTCATCTGTTTCATGAGGCTTCAGGAGAAGCTTATCATATTTCATAGCAAATAAACTGCAAACCATTTGATTCTGACAAATTTGTCCCCTTAGTCTTCAGAATCTTCCCTGGATCATAGCAACTCAGCCACAATTCTCTCTACCATATATAACTTAAAGTATCACTGTGATATGCTTATAGTAAGAGCTTCTTACTTAAGAGCTTCTTATTAGGGTGTACAGTATACCCACCCTATGGTGCTGAGCATTTTTATTAGGAGTTAAGACCCCTGAAATAAATTAGGTTAATTTGTTGTTGTGTTTTTGAAAAAAAATATTCACCTCAAACCAACCTTTTGGTTGGCTTCTTGTTTGTTTTTTGCAAGTTTCCAAGGAGGAATTCCTTGAATGGGTAGGATACCTGTGAGCCAAATGTGCTCCTTGTACCTTGTGAATATCTTTTTTTTAAAATTCAGCAGGAAAGTTGAGGTTTTGTGGACTTTAAGAGTAAGAATAAGAGTTTTTTCTTTTGGGACATTTCTCATTGCCACATAAACCCTTCAGCTGGAAAAAAAATTCTGCACAGCCCTTCTGAAGATGTTTGCTGGACTTCTTTAGTTCTCTGGAATGTCAGGAAGTTGGTCTCTCATCCAATCCAGGCCTTGAGAAATATGCATTAATCTTTTAATTAAATTTATGGATTACTGCTTTGTGTTTTAAACCCTTTTACTCCAAATAATACAGATACATGCAAAACCTCTTAAAAACCACACCTGCACAATTCTAAAGAAAGGTAAAAGCTTAGTTGTAGAATTATGCGTGTAGCAATGTGTAAAATAATTTTTACCAAGAAAAAAACTCCACCTTGCTAGAATTTTATTAGTTTATGAAAAAAAGGCCTGACATTGTGCATCTATTGAGGATAACTCTAGGAGAAAAAGATCAAAGCAGTGGTTACACTATTAAAATGCAAGCTCTGCTCCTTTTCTACTTTATGTGCCCCTTTTGTACTGTATGTGCATTGTGACACTGAAACAGGTAGAGTTTGCGTCACAACAGACATATTGACAAAAAATGTGGATGCCTCTAGTTCCTCCAATTGTTTAGGCATGCACAAGAAAGTGGCTGTAACTTTGAGAGAAATATAGTTTTGCAAAGCCCTACTGTCTAACTTACAGAGACTCAATATACAGATAGTCCTTGACTTGTAACCACAACACACCCTGGAATTTCAGGCGTAAGTTGTGATCATAAGAGGCACTATATTTTTGTCACAATGCGCAATACTGCATCCAACAATAAATGCAAACCGCCTGCCAAATATTTGAAATGTGATTACTTCATCACCGGGGGAGGGGCTGTGCAGCAGTCATAAATTCTAGGATGGGTCATAAGTAAGTTTTTTGAAGTCTCGTAACTTTGAGTACTCATTAAGTCAAAGATGACATGTACTGTAATGTCAGAATTAAACACAAGACTTGGAAAAGTGGAAGAAAATGATAGGAAAAATATTGTGCTGCTCACATTACCATCTAAAAGAGATGGCCGGAGGAAAGTAAAGAATGAATCTGATGGAAGAGAGATAAGAGCCCACATATGGGATTACATTATGGCAGTAAGCGGGAAGAGTGGGTACAGCTACTTCCTCATGCTTATAGTGGCTGCCAATAGCAATCTGACAGTCTTGTTTAGAGTGATGCAATATCTTTGCCTGGTAGGGATGAATCACAAAAAATATCTTCAGGGCTGTTGTAAAGAAAATCTAATGTAATTTAATTTATTCAATTTAGTCTCCAGACAACTCCTAACTAATTCTGGGCAGTCTACAAAAGCACAAACAAAATAGAAAATAAAATAAAATATAAAAGAGAAGAAGAAGTCTTGGTAAGTCCTGCTAACACCACCTAATTCCAAACACTCAATCACCTACACATCCAAACAAATCTGGGCTCCCATCATCCTAACTGAAGGCCTGAGAGAACAGCCAAATCTTTAAAGCTCTCTAGAATCCTATCTAGATAAAAGTCACATAGATATCAGAAAAATCTCATTCCAGAGGGCAGGCACTGTGACGCAAAAAACCACTCTGAGGGAGGATGGCTTTAGAGGAGGTAGAGGGGCACTCCAGGAGGTCATTGCTGGACCTAACAGTTCTTGAAGCTGCCCAGAGTCGCTTCAATAGTGAGACAGGTGGCATATAAATTTAATAAATGGTAAATAAATACTCAAGTCTCAAGTTTCCCTTTTTAGAAAAGGTGGTTGAAATGACTTATTTGGACCCATTTCAGATGGGTTTTAGACGGGGGCACAACACAGAGGTAGCATTGATTGTGCATGTTGATGATTATTTTGTAGAGCCAGCATGGTTGGTGCATCCGTTCCATTTCTCAGTTACTTTCAGTACTTTTGATCATGGTATCCTTCTGGACTGAATGCAGGAAATAGGAATGAGAGATGCCTTATTGCAGTGGTTCTCCTTTCTCTGTGGTCAGTTCCACTGAATGTTGAATAATAGAGAGGTTGCGTTCACAGCCTCTCACCTATGGGATATTTCAGGTCTTTGTACTCTTCCCTTTCTGTTTAGCATCTACACGAATCCTCTAGTAAGGCCAGCCTCTAAACTGAATGAATGAATGAAATTTCTTGACACTTTTCATCCAAAAAGGCATTTAATTTATTTGTTTGAGACCTTTCTAAGCACCTGGGATAGGCAAATATTGTTGTTTGATTATGTTAAAGGAACTGTTGCAGAATGTAAGGCAGGGGTCTTCAAACTCGGCCCTTTTATGACTCATGGACTTCAACTCCCAGAATTCCTCAGCCAGCATGTCTGGCTGAGAAATTCTGGGAGTTGAAGTCCATGAGTCATAAAAGGGCCGCGTTTGAAGACCTCTGATGTAAGGGTTCCAAATAAAGCTGATGGTGTTCTAGTGGTGCTCAAGTTGTTTTGGGACTGCATTCAAGGCCCTTATTATTATTATTTGTACTTTTTCTTTCTTTCTTTTGTCACATTTCTATTTGCAGGTCTTTGTATTTTGTGGTTCTCTTCTCTCTTCTCTTCTCTTCTCTTCTCTTCTCTTCTCTTCTCTTCTCTTCTCTTCTCTTCTCTTCTCTTCTCTTCTCTTCTCTTCTCTTCTCTTCTCTTCTCTTCTCCTGTCTCCAGGTACTGTCATGTCCAGTATTCAGACTTTTTATTGGTCTTCCTTATCAACAATTGTTACATCTGATGAGTGTGTGTGGAAGGTCTCTTTGAATTCTAAAGTCCCAGAGCATTTTAGCTTCTTCATTTTCTATATATTTTGTGGTGTTAATTGCTTAATTGCTCAGTAGTACTTCCTCTACTGAGTGTGGACTTTAAGATCTTCTTCACTCTCATGATGTATTCACTCCTAGCCCCTTCTTGACTTCAGGGTGCTTGATGTTTTCATTTGAGGAATCCCCAGTAATTTGTAGGGTTTTTTTTTCCTTCATCCAGGCTCTTGGTGTTATCTCCATAGGATATTTTGATTCCTTCAGTTTTCACTCCCCCCCCGCCCATTTGATGGCGAACGTGGCACATTTGTCCAGTCCAAACTTCATTGCAATATCTTGTCAGTATATATGGTCAGTGTTTAGCAGTGATTTTATGCCAAATGATATTTTTTTCACACAGCTTCAGTTACCAACTTGAAATATATTGATAAGCAGGAATTGGCCTATTATTGGCTGGTGCTGGTTCTTTTCTTGGAACTTTCATTATCAGGTTGGTTTTACCATATGTCAGCAATTTTCAATTTCACTCCTTGCAGTATGTTGTGAAACTGTTGGCAATGAGTAGATGTAGACTAGTCAGGTGTTTCAACCCAAAACCATGGAGTTCATCTTCACTCTGCTGGTCAGTTTTTGAACTTCCTTGCCCTTTTCAGGTATGCTACTAAGTTCACAGTTCCAGAATTATTTACAATGCAGTGAAATGTATTTATAAATGTGTAGTATAAAGTAGGGTACAGTCATTGTCATACTAAATAATTGGAATTTCAATGGCTGGGCCAGACTAAATGCATACATTGCTATAATTTGAATGTTTATTTGAAATAAACATGCTATCTGACGGCTTAAATTAATCCATAAAATACTTCTCATTTATTTAAAAATTGACATTCTGGGCCATTTCTAAATTTTGTAGCAATTTTGGAACAAAATCTAGAGGGTTGATGAGTCAGAGGCTATGTTCCTTTATTTCATATATTCCTCTCATAGACTTACATACCACATCAACTTGAGAGTTCCCCTAGTTATGTCCATCATGCATGAAATATATATATTTTTTTCTGATCCACGGAGGGAAGAGGCTTATTCCTTGACTATTCTCATCTTTAGCATATGAATTGTGGAAATATTGCTAGTGACTTGGTACTTGTCAATCAGGGCATAAGAATGGAAAGTATATTTCAAAATCACATTAAATAATGTATTTACAAAATCTGCACATTCTTGATATTTGCCTTGAAACTGCGGAAGCTAAAAGAATGTGAAGCAGAAACTCCTGCTGACATGCTCAGTTTTTTATTAATCACTAAAAGCTTGAGGTATTGCCAGGCCTCATTCTTTGAAATCAGCCCTTAGAGATCTGTAAGTTTCACTGAACAAAAATGTTTGACTGCTTAGGTCACTTCTGGATTGGGCACTTTGATCACAGATTTGACAATGAAGATAAGGGCAGTAGAGGTAAGGGCTGAATTGCTGACATAGGCAAGCTGGTTTCCTTCATATCTCTAAGTGAAAACTTATGATCATTTTTCTCCAGTGCTTGTTCTGTCTCTATCTTTCCTTTTCATCTAGTAGTGACTTTTTAAAAAGCTGGCATATGACCGAAATCACAAAAATAGATTTATTTTATTTTATTAGGAAATGAAGCCGCTGTTTCAGATGAATTTCTTTTTCTTTTTCCTTTCTGGTTATGACAAAATTGTCAAAAGACATTTTAGCTTCCCTTCTGTGCAGATCACTTGGCTGGTATAGAAACACCATTGCTCAGCAAAGGCATGGCTCTGACTGTTATTAAAGACAGATCCGATCCTTGCAAAAACTCTGTGCTATTTTTGAGATAAGTAAACTGCACAGAAATAAACAATGTGACATTTTGCTTCTACACTCTGCCCAAGATGCAAACCACATACTGCTTTGGAAATATAAAGCATGACAAATCACTAGTATGATTTTTTTTAAAAACAAAACCTTCGAACTGTAGAAATTGTACACTTCTTCGTGAATTATACCACTACATTTTCATAGGTAAGCTGTTGTCATTTCTTTGGAAATCTGCCAAGCTCAGTCCTCTATGAGTATATAAAGCAAAACAATACTATAAATTCTTCTTGTGATAAAAAATGCAACTCCTTGATTTTTAGAAAATAAAACTATAAATATTGACTCATCCAATGAGTTAAAATATTCCTTATTAAAACTGCAATCTGCGAATCAGTTAGGTTGACACATAAAGCAAGCAACTGCCAATATTAATTTCTCATTAGCTTCCTTTAGAAATTGCCCTCCCAGCATCCTAAGAACATATATTTTAAATATATAGCCACATTTTAGGCTAACTAGCTTTGATGGCAGAGCAATTTCACTGTTACATAAATGTAATGTCCATCTTAGTACATGCTGTTAGTTGGACAAAGAGGTTGCTTATTTCAGTATGAATATGGTTCGGTGAATCATATGAGTACACACAATACAGTGAAAATAAACTAATTCAAAGGAAACTTCTGCACAGATAGTCCAAGTTAAATAACTTCCATAATAAATCACATCTACATCCATCCACACAGAACAGTTATGTTTTGACAATAAAGTTGGTGACTGAAAATTGGGTGGGGTTAGGACATCAGTTTAGTTTAGTTTAGTTTTATTTGATTTGTATACCGCCCTTTTCCTTGGTAGGGACTCAGGGCGGTTCACAGGGCATATATAAAAAAGACAATACAAAAATTAAAAAAGATTAAACCCATGCCCAGTTAAAACAGTAATACAAATTTAAAACAATAGTTAAAACCCATAATCCCCCATCAGGCCAGACCAGCTATTTCAAACAGGTGGGTCTTCAGGCCCCGACGGAAAGTTCGGAGGTCTGATGCCATCCGGAGCTCCACCGGCAGTTGGTTCCATAATGCCGGAGCGCCCACAGAGAAGGCCCTCCCCCTGGGGGCCACCAGTCGGCATTCCCTGACTGGCGGCACCCTGAGGAGGCCCTCTCTGTGGGAACGCACAGGGCGGAGGGGAGTTGATGCCGGCAGCAGGTGTGTGATAGGCTTTCCTCCCAAATGGCATGTATGCATAATTAAAAAAAAATCGGTTGTGTGACAGTCAAAGTCAGGAGAAACTGTCACCCATGAATTTGATCAATCCCACTGGCAGTGAAAAAAAGCTAAAAGTAAAGGTGTATTTACATAAGAGAATCTCTATACTGTAAGTAACCAATGGTGCATGAGCATAAAATTTATTCTATCTCCAGACTAAGGTGTACTGGAGTCTGTGGTAATTTTGTATTGCACTGGAAGAAAGCCAAGTTCCATACTGTTGAACCCAAGTAAGGGATTGTATTGATAATGTCTTCTTTAGATGTGTATCTAACAAAGGAAGATTAAAACAGGTTTATTTTTGAGTGGGTGACGTAGCAGTAAAGAATGATGCCCTTCATTTTCACTGTGGTGTATCTCTACTTTTAATGGAAATAGGATTGCTGGTTGGATTGCCAGTCTAATGTCTGTGTGTATTTACCTATCTAGCATGGCTGTAGTACTATTATTTATACTTCTTATTATCTTCTATACTCCCCCCACATTAGTATTATGATGATGATGATTATCATTATTCTTGTTGCTTTACATGTACACTTAGAACTTCTGCATCAGAGATAAATTCCTTATGTGCTTAATCACACTTGGCCAAATAAAATATTCTATTCAATTCACCTACCAAGCATGATATCCCCCTTAAATTATGATTTCATCTCTGCAGCAATAGTGACCTAGTTTTATACATTGCTCAAAAAGAAACAAAGAAATAAGACTAAATATCTAGTGCAGTCCTTTTCTAAATCTTAATCTCTTTCGATCTCATTTCTGCCATTTTATTCTTTAATGGAGATTTTTTTAAAAAATGAAGAAACTGTAAGCTATTTGTGTAAATGAATAATTATGATTGTCACAGATTTTCAAATCTAATTATGCGTAGTGATGCAGGGTAGGAAAGTTTTGTTTACATGTTACAAAAAAAGAGTTTGTGCTCTAAAGCAGGACTTTTCTCTCTCTCATCCATAAGAGTTCTGGATATACTTTTACCTTAAAAAAAATTAGGGAAAAATTCAACAGCTTAATTAGCTGTAAATAAATAAAGATGCTATAAATACTAGGCTTGTAGCAAAATTAGTGGCACATTAAAGATAACACACTTCAGGGACTTGCAGATCAGTTAGCAAGGCGCTGAGCATTGCACAGAGAACTGGCAGCTGCTTTGAGTCAGCGGAGCAACCCAAAATGCTGTAGGTAGAACAGTGTGTGCACAGATAATTTAAAGGCTCACTTTACCTTATTTACATTTTCAGCCCCTATGGGATTTGAAAAGCCCTGCTTCGATTCATGAAAACTGCTGTACTAAACAGCTTGCTTGATGTCTCCCGGCTGTAGAGGAGTTTACTAAGTTCCTTGAATTTAAATGAACAAGGACTTGTTTACCCACTACAGTTTGCTTCATGACCATTTCTCTGGTGGTTTTCATAATCTGCTGTTGGGTAAACTTGATAACTGTACACACACACACACACACACACACACACACACACACACACACAAAATGGCCAGCTTCAGTCAACCAGGTTAGTGGAACTAAGCTCTACCTCAATGAAGACAATCTCCAGCCAATATTCTGAAAACTACCATCATTATCACTTATATAGTATCATTCTTTAGCTTGGGCTGAAACAACGAATAATCACAGTCCACAGTGTGTGAATATGAAAAGGCCTAAGAATGCACTAACATTAGAATATCCAAGTATCAAAACTACTGCATTTTAAACAGGAATGCTACAAACTAAAGGTGGATATCATTCTTCCATCAATACTGAAATATTTTCTCAATTTATGAGAGCTTTGTTGACTTTCAAATAGCAATAATTGCTCTCCTAATGATTTCTAATGACAGAGTCTCAGTTTTTCACTGCAGCACTTTTATGCTTTTGTTGTTGTTGTTGTTGTTAGCTGCGAAGTCATGTCCGACCCATCGCGAACCCATGGATAAGATTCCTCCACGCCTTCCTGTCCTCTACCATCTTCTGGAGTCCATTTAGGCTCACGCCTACTGCTTCAGTGACTCCATCCAGCCACCTCATTCTCTGTTGTCCCCTTCTTCTCTTGCCCTCAATCTTTTCCAGCATTAGGCTCTTCTCCAGTGAGTCCTTCCTTCTCATTAGGTGGCCAAAGTATTTGAGTTTCAACTTCAGGATCTGGCCTTCTAAAGAGCAGACAGATTTGATCTCCTCTAGGACTGACCTGTTTGATCGCCTTGCATTCCAAGGGTGTTTTAGGGTGTGGATAATGTGAATGAGAACAGCATATATATTTGTGTCTAGGGTTTTTTTTGCAGAGTAACCTTTTTTCAAAAACTAACAGACTCCATAGGATCAGTAAGCAGTTCACTATGAGTATTTTATTCATCTAGTTTATCTTTTAACTTACATAACATATTCCATCTTTTAAATTGAGGTTGATAATGACATCTCCTGCAATTTGCCACATCCAGTCTAAACATTTCAGTCACTGTGCAACAAACCAAAAAACAACTATATTCTTGTATCGGATCTCAGACCAGTCATTTTTAACTTTGAAAAAATATTTTAATTTTACTTTTTAATATTTTTGGTTCTCACAAATCACACAACAGTGGCTAATTGCTTGAAAATGCTGACAATCTTTAAATAAGTGCACATTCCTATAGGCATGATCTATGTTTATTCTAACATTACTTTCACATAGCCATTTTTCCTGATACCTAGCATTTCTCTTTCAGTTTGAAGATTGCCAGGATCATTGAAGATTGAAGATTTTTCTGGGATTAAAATCTCTTGAACACTATAGAATTTATTTTTATGTGAACATTGTTGTGCAAGAATAATAGAAAACTATTGTGTAACTGTATATTCTAATACAGGAGTGCCCAACCCCCGGGCTGTGGACCGGTACCAGTCTGGAGCATGCCAGCAAGCAGTCTGCACAAACAAGCAAAGCCTCGTCTGTGGAATGCAGGCAACACACAACCCACGCCCACTCCAGTCCAGGGGAAAATGTATCTTCTGGTAACCAGTCCCTAGTGGCCAAAAGTTTGGGGACCTCTGTTCTAATAGATATTATCATGTTGTCAGTAGGTAAATTCAGTAACTAGTGCTGTAGAAGTAGAATAACAGGAAATCTGAAACTTTTAATGATTTATCAAGTGATTTATCTTGAAAGCCTGAACTTAAAACATGTAGTTCCATGAGCTTTCACTTTTACATTTAAAAAATTTTAAGCTTGAATTTATTGAATTTTCTCACTAGAATTGGCTGATTCTTCCACTTTTGATTTTGTTATTTTTTATATATTTTGTAACCACTGGTTGTGCTATTTATGAACTGAACAATAAGAAAAATATATGAATATTCATAACCATTTTCATATATTTCAATAATAAGTTTCAGTATAGGAAAATATAACTCTATTTTTTGTGCATATTTCTCCAGATGTATGCCTTTTGTATCCTTAAAAACAATCGTAAAATTCTAAAAAGGATAGTCTTGATTTTCTTTAAATCTGGCCAGTCCTAGACCAGCGTATTCATCTAAGCACTTTAGCACACTACATTTTTCATACTTCTCATTCAGTTCCCAAAGATAGCGGATTTTCATGGTGGTGACACCTATGGTTTGCACTCTTTGGTATTATCTTCTGAATCTAGTTACAAGAACAACTTGGCTTGCTGCTGGGCTAAAGCAATGTTGTTTAATCAGGTGTAGTGTGCCGGCTTATTACTTTTGCCAGCAGCTTTGTATTTAGTTGGATTGCATACTTTTGTAAGAACTCAAATGCCATTGTGGTACTGCTGAAGAAGCTTTCTGAGAAGTGTGGCTAACCATAACACTCTGTCTCCAGGGGACTCAATGAATGGCAGCAAACAAATGCTATGCACTCCTTGTAATAATCAAGTAATTGCTGAATCCTCCTTCACTTTAAAAAGAAAGAAAGAAAGAAAACATATTCCAATGGCAGAACATAGTCTGAGGAAAAGTTTCAGAAAATGTAAGCATAATTACAGAATATTGTGTTAAACATAGAACACTCTTGTATAGTAGCGAGCCAAGCACATTCTGACTGATTTGAATATCTTGGACAATCCAATGTTTATGTGTAATCAGAAATGTGGATGAACTATGCTGGAATATGTGGTCGGCTGAGATGGAAGTGTATAATAAACACATCAAAAGAGAAAAAAAATCAAGGGTTATAAAGTGATTGGTTAATTATGTCAAAGTGCTTAAGACTAATGAAATGGGGGGTGAAAACAGAATTCAGAGATAGTCACATTCAGAGCATAAGCAGTGACCTGCTGGATCTGACCCCTGGCTCATCAAGTCCAATAATTTGTTCTCACAGTCACCAATCAGATAATCAGGGAACTCCAATAGTCTCCCAGCAGATGGCCTTCAAGGGCAGTTATACATACCTCTAGGCTTGATCCCCATGACTTCCATGAATTGGTTCAACCCTTTTTTGAAGCTGTAACCAGCATCATATTTCATGCAAATTCCAAACTTTAATTATGAATTGTGTAAAAAAGTATTTCCTTTTGTTCCACGTACACAAAAGAAAAATATTTTCCCGCTTTCATGCAGGATTTCATATCTGTGCATAGGTATGTTTGTTAATTGAGCTTCTGTGTGATCAATTCCCCCCCCAAAAAAAAAGTAATGGAAAAAAGATAGCACCTTTTTCTGACCTGTGCACTGTGTGATATTTCTGGAGACTGGTGTGGCTCATAATAGAATATGGTTGAGGAAACAGAATAATGTTGGTCTGTTTGTGTTTCTGGGACACTTAGTGAATTATGTGCTTCCAGTGGTCTCTATTTATCCAGTAAGGTGTAATAGCTGCTAGGACATTGTCTGACTTCCTAATACAAGGAACCTACCATTTCTATCATCAGTGTCCAAAAAGTTGGGTATCTTCTGAAACTAGATCAGCATTAATCCAATTGTGGTTTAGAAAAGTCCTGGGGTTTGTTTTTTTTAAAGAAATTTTTGAAATACTGATTTAAGAAATGTGATCTCACTCCTCAGTAAGTGATCAATTGTGTTCTTTAGAGTAGTATTTCTTGGCATGGTGAGATGTCACTGATACTATTTTGATATTGCATTATATAATTGTTACCATATTATTTTTTATTATTATATTAGAATATGTGTTGCTTAGTGTCATTCAGAACTAAAATGATTATAAGCTGAAATAAATATGTAAATACATTTTAGAATCAGTAAAGTTTTCTAGATAGAACCCATTCAATTGTACAGGTTACAACTGATGCATTTAAGTCAGAGTGTAGGTCACTAGAAATTATGTCACACAACGTGATGTGGCCCAAGTAGAATATGAGAAGGAATGGTACTTTGGTTTAAAGAGGAGGCAAGTTATATCTTGTTGGTGATGACTCTGGGAAAGGTGTGAGAAACAAAAAAATATATATATCTCTATTTTTGCTAAATCATTAGAGGAATATCTTCTCAAAGTAATTTTTTTTCCATATCTCTGAATATTTTCACTGCCAGTTACTCATTAAAAATGCTACCTGCCAACAGATGGTAATCATATAATGGAGCTGATTATGTTATGTTACAACATCTAAACAATAGACCTAAGAAACTGATCTTGACTCCTAAGGATATACACCTCTGTTTATTTAGAACACAGAATTAATTATCTTAATTGGAGAAATCTAAACAAGTATAGGCATTGTGGAAGATCTCCAATGAGGACAAAGTTCTGTGTGCTAAAACCATCCAATGCCATACATTTGCTATTTATACTCTTTCTATTTATACTCTTACACTCTATTTATATTTGCTATTTATACTCTTTCTTATTGTAAAATACTGAACAATATGTTATGTAACGTACCACATAAAGCTCCTTCAGTTATGAATCTGCACCAGCCCGCTGTATATTATGTAGAAGATGTCTGCAAAGAGGTATCTTCATTTTTGTATTCCCTGCACTGCAAAAAGTCCTCAATGAAAGAAGTGATATAATAAAATAACCTTCCAGCTTTGGACTGCCACGGTCCCCTGTCATTGGTTATGAGAGCTAGGAGTTGAAATCCAAGTTATTAGCAGAGAATGTGTTTTCCTGTTTCTTTCGTAGAACACATATCTCTTAATTATTTAAATGGATTCCCACGATATTTCAGCATTTTGATCCATAATTCTGTTCTGCTTCTATATAACCCCACAAATTCTTTGCCAAGAAGAATTTTGCAGCTCTTTGCAAAAGAAAGTATTTCTGTTTTAGACTTTATGAAATACACATTTTCTCCTCTGTTCGGTAAAAAGGACTAGAATACAATTTTTGGAGTTTGGAGAAAAAAAACATAGCTAGATTCCTAATCCACATTTTGGCCTGAGATGAAGCAATCATTTCTAGAACTACTGAATATTACTTTAATATTAATTTTACATTTGTGCTGAAATATGGGTATTCAAGCCTTTCTCCCTTTGAGAGCACAAGAGCTTTGCTTGTGTTTGAAGGGGTTATTGCAGCTGCCACCTGGAAGGAAGCCTGCTAGAGCCTTTTTAGTGAAGGCACCAGCTCTGTGGCGTTCCATTGCTTTTGAGCTTTAGACTGCTTCTTCCCTGATCAATTTAAAGAAAAGGCTATTTAAAAAGAATTGTCAAAGCTTTCCCCTTAGAGCTGTGCTTTTAAATAGTTGCTTGGGTTTTTAAATTGTTTGGATATTTGTATTTATGGAATTGGATTATGGATTCATTTGATTAACCATTTCAGGCTAGTTTAATACAGGGCAAGCCATTCTATACAGAGCCGTGGTGGCACAGTGGTTAGAATGCAGTATTGCAGGCTAATTCTGCCAACTGCCAGAAGTTCAATCCTCACTGGCTCAAGATTGACTCAGCTTTCCATCCTTCCGAGGTTGGTAAAATGAGGACCCAGATTGTTGGGGGCAATATGCTGACTCTGTAAGCCGCTTAGAGAGTGCTATAAAGCAATGTGAAATAGTATATAAGTCTACGTCTATTGCTATACATCAATAAAATAAATGCTGATTATCCTTATTTATGCTGTTTTAATTTTTGTTGCTTAAAGATAGTTTTAATTGATTTGTTCATTAATTTAGCTGATTGATTAATTTTGTAATTTACAGTTTTATAAAGCAAAAATTATTTCTGATGTTATTATCTTTATACCTGGTTTTGCCAATGGGCCTGAGAAATCCAGAACGGAGTCCCATTAAGTGGCTTTATTTGATTGCTGTCACCAGGGAATTGGAGGTTATTGCTTTTTATTCTTTTTGATATTGGGTTGTGATAGAGAGTCACTGAGAGTGAGTTGGGGGGGCCATATAAATTTTCATAAATAGAAAAGTAAATAAGCAATTGCCTAGCTGCTTTTTAGAAGTTAGGATTTAGTAGGTCACTTTGTCTAAAATTAGATGTATTCCTCAAGTACTGAAATGTGATGTTTTTCTGTATTGGCCAGTGAGGAAGCAAAGTGGATTTGTAAAAATATAATTTGGACTTCAAAAATGTAGTACTTTGAAAATATTATTACCCCAAAGGATATTTCATAGTTTCTAATTGAAATCACTTATTCAAATACACTTAATTGTCTTTTTAAGCCACGTCACAACAGGAAAATTTGTATTATATTTTAAGGTTCTGGAGAAAAGAATTGCATAGAGATAACCTAGATGACCAGGCTTCAATATATAATTAAAATAGTGAGTATTACCTACAAATAAGAAGTAATACTGAGTTTCATCAAATACTGCTTTGCCAAAATTGATTCTGCCTGTCTGGCCTGGACATCTTGAAAGGGTCTGGTAAAAGTTTTACCACCTGATGTTTGGACTAGGAATCAGATTTTTTCCCCCTCCATACTATACTGCTCTCATGTTCCAGAATAGACTTTCCCCAAAGCACAGAGCTACTTCACGTTCCACAGTAGTAAAATGGTGAAGTGGCTTTATTCTGTCATGATTTTGGCCCTAACTAAGTGATCATAGGAATGCATCTTGATTTCATGAAACATTAGGTTTTAATCTGTTGATTTTGATCTTTCTGCTCTATTGTAGACCATTTACAGTTTCATGACTGAAGCAGTCTATAAATATTGCAAATAATAGACCCTAAAATAATTGGAATAATTTAAATAATGTAAATAACATATATAATAAATTTCAATATCAGAAAATGTGCTATCCTCATCCAGTGTTTTTAATAATTATTGTTTGCATACTAAATATAGTTTTAAAATATTTGATTAAGGAACTGTTGGGTAATTAAAAGAATAGTGACGGATGATTTCATCTAATGTCATTCTGGAGCATTCTAGCTCCAAAATCACAAATAGCATATGCCTCATGAAGGAAAGCATTGAATGTTCCAGTTTTAACTAGGAGCAATAATTTGCCTGCATCAATTTGCTATCCAGCATTGAAGCATACTTAAGCTAACTCTCTTATTACTTTGAACTGATTATGATACATAAAAAGTATTCTGTAGAATTCAGTTTTACTGATTTTATTATTTTTTACAACACAATAAAAAGGAAACATTCTGGAATCTAAAATTCTGCTTTTACGTTTTTGAAATCCATAAATCCATGAAGACTAATCACATTATTATTATTATTTTACATAACCCAAAGTATAGTTAGGTTCTGGAACAGTTTAAAGAAAGGCTGCTCATCTGTAAGTTTTCAAAATTTACATACTTTATTTGGTTTTACCTACAAATGTTTGTCATGCTTGGCAGGTACATGTATATTATGAACCACTATTTACACAAATACACATACATGTGTGTGTATTTTGCCTTCTGTGTAAATAGCATCCATATTTTTTCATATATGTACTTGTTACAAACAAAATTCAGCAAACTGACAGGATCAAGAGGGGAAAAAATGCTGAAGGAGAAGACCTAAGTGAAATCTGATAAGGATTTATAAGTAGAAAGATGGAGTAGCAATGTTAATTACATGACATGCAAATTTGTCCAGTCTTATAATGTTCTGCATTAAATTGGTTAAATTAGTGTCATTATATGTAGCAACAGATATCAATTTAGCTGATTTATTTTTATTTATTTATTACGCTGATAAAGCCAGGTGGGTGACCTTGTATCAGTCACTGTCTCTCAGCCCAACTTGATTATTTGTTTCCCACCTTTCTTTTCCTACTTTCCCCACAACAACAATGGGGGTTGTTTTTATTGAGAAAGTAGGAGGAGAAAGGTGGGATACAAATAATCAATACATCAATAAATAAATCTAAAAAAGGACACATACAGGGAAGATACAGGTCATCAAGGGAGAATGCATGCGTGTATCATGGGAATGTTGAGAAAACTAAATCTGAGAAAGATGTAAGGATGAAAAGATCTAATACAGACATGTCAAACACAAGGCCCGGGGGCCAGATCCGGCCTGCGAAGTGGTTTCATGTGGCCCGCAAAGCCACCCTGGAAACGGTGAGGGAATGGCCCCCACTGCCTTGGCCCTGGCCCAGAGACTCTCCTTCTGCCAGAGACCCTCAGATCTGTCCCACTCCTGCCCAGGCCCCCATAGGCATCCTTGATGCGAACGATGTAGAGCTGGCCATGCCCACCCAGTAGGCCATGCCCACCCTGGCCATACCCACCCGGCCCCCTGAGGGCAACTGCAATGCTGTTGCGGCCCTCAATGAAATTGAGTTTGACACCCCTGATCTAATAGGTCCTACTTCTGACCTTTAACACTCCAAATGGCTCCGACCTGAGTATATAAGGCAGAGGTTTTCAAACTGTGTTCCACAGAACAACCTGATGAGGTTACATGAGAGACTAAAGGCAAAACCAGCCTATCAAACAGTTCCTAACAAAGAACCTACACCTTGACTTTTTTTTGGTTTCTAATATTCTCAAAGAACATTTTTGTTATTTCTTGTTTCTAAATAGCCATATATAATAATATATATTACTATTTTAAAATAAAACTGCATAGCTTAGACTATTACTTTCTAATATCATTGTTATATATATTATATCATAATACCTATTATTTCATGTGTAAAATAAGTTGGGAAAAAACCTGCCTAGATTTGTTGACACTTGGGTGGTACATAAAATAAGTAAATAATATCCGTAGTGAGATATCTAGAAAAATCAGTTTCTTTCTTTTGTTTCCTGTTCTTAAACTGGTTCAGAACCTGTTCCTCTTACATTTTCTGGAAAATATAATTCATACCTAAAATATTGTGGTTCTTCCCCAGCTTGTTCAATTGATAGTATTGGGGAGTTGGAATCAGTTTGCATGATGTCTTGGGATGCCATGCTGAGGCTACTTGCCCCTTTCCTGGACTAAAACTAATTTATTTTAAATTAACTGAATTAAAACTAGGTAATGTAATTACTTCAAATGTTTTTATTAATGTTCTTCTTTTGTCCATTAAGATGAAACTTTCATGGAATTGTTTAGGGAGTGGCCATCAAGATGCTTTGAGGAAAGGTCACATGCTGTTAAAAGAAATAAATAGATTGGAGAAACCACCAGCATTTCAGTTCTTTTGGAGAAGGAATTGGAGTATAAATATATTCCACTGTTTTTGTAAACAAATTTGTTGTTACACTATAGATATTATAATGCATTTTCCTCTGTGATTCCTCATTTCAAATGTATTTAAATCCTACACTGCTATGAAATATCTGCAGGACACCACTTTGGAGGAGAGGTGCACTAGACCAAGAAATGTAGATTGTGTCTCTTCCAATATTAGTTTGCAAAGATCAAATCTGTGCAGTATCCTTTGTTAAAGTGGGCACTTGGAAATGAATTGCCAACCAGTATGATTCTTTCAGCCTAGATGTACCATCCGTCTACAAAAAAAAAGGCTGTTTCTGCTTTCTGAAGCAATTAAAATTTCCAGATGAACTTTGCTAGTCTGCACCAAAGTCAATGCAATATGCTTATTCTGGGATATGTAAGTTGTACTCACATCTGGATCTTGTTGACATGCTGGAGAAATGCAAATCCTGTTTCTATTTTTTACCCTTTCCCTAAGTATAAGATGCCTGGCCTTTTAGGTTCCTTCTACTATACATCCTTTATCAGCTTTTTTCCCCTTCTCTCTTTTGAATGAGAGGGCATTTTTAAAAGGGGTTTCAGAATCCCAGCACACAAAAATAAGTCTGCTACAGAACTCCTGTTTCCATTGCAACATTTTCCATTCTACATCTCCCTTTCTTTTTGCAACTGAGGGTTGGATTGGTCAAGGCAAGGCTCATCCTTGTGTATTTATTTGGCCCAGGGGCTGCTGGTTGCTGATCTGTATCAAACACTGCTGAAAAATGATAGGACTTGCTAATGAATACAACTGTGACTGTACTAATGTCCAAGCTGCAGTTTAGCCTAATTTGCATCTCTCTGCTAAATGGTTTAATTAATTTTCCATTGTGCTTACAGACTAGTTTTAATTAGCAGTTAAATCCATTCAGTTAACAGGCAAAAAAAAAGTAAGGTGTTTACTTGCATGCAAATCACAATAGCCTCCTTCTCCAGGCTCCATTCAGACAAAAGTTCCAAGCCATTGATTCTGGATTTCTGAAGCCCTTACTCAGAGAAAAAAGAGAAACAGAAACAAAACAAAATGTGAAGTGCCTCTTCATCTCCCCCCCAACAACAACGAGGCACTGTGTTTTATGATTCATTAACTGGCACGTTCCTTGTTTTTCATTACTTTTGTCTCTTTGAACTGAAAACAGGTTGCCAAACTGCACTGGTGGTTAGGAGTTCACATCATTACCCTGAACCAAGAAAGCCAGGCATCCCACGTTGCACCGAAGTGGCATCTTATAGTGTTAATCTAACTATAAACTCATGTGTGCGTCACAAACTGGCTTAATTATTATTGCTTTTTCTTATGGATCTTCAGATCCGTAGTTCTGTGAAAGAATCAAAAAAAAAGCAGCCTCACTTAAAAGATTTCCAGGGAAGAAATAGAAGTTGATGTGGCAGAAAAGAGAGCTGGCTCTTTTTAAGTCCTCTTAAGACAAAGAGAAAATTTGAGATTGTCCATAAATACTCCAGACATTTGCTCCTCATGAGTACATTACAAGACACTAGTCTCCGATGAGATTTAAAGTTCTGAGAGATCAGGGAACAGCCGTCTTACTAAAAACCTTGGTTGGCCCCTTTGAAAGGATACTGGGTTTCCTTTAACCATTAGCAAAATAAATTTTAAATATAAGTCGGAGGGACTTTTTTTCCCCCTGGAATAAACAGCAAAAGGGTGCGGGATTGAATTTGGGTTGCTCACTGGGACCAGAAAAGGTGTTTACTGTAAAACCTTGATTTCAGAAAGTTACAAATGGCCTAAGGCTCCAGATTTTAAACTTGTGACGAAGGGGAAATTATTTCTTCATATTTTTTTCTTTTCTCCCCCCCTTACTATATTCTTTTTTTTTTTTTTTGACAGAGTCGTATAGGACATAAGTTGAAATCTGGTACTGTTCAAGAGAAAGCTTCCTGGAACACCAGGACTTTCTCCTTCTTCCTCTTCTCCCCCATAGTGGCCCCATCCCTCCAACCTGCTAGAGAGATTCCATCAACATTCCAGATCAGACTTTGAGGAGCTGCATCAGAAGTGGAAACTTTTTTGTGACAAAAGTCTTCCTGGGATCCAGGAAGTCTTGAAATGAAATATGTTCTAGGTAGCATTTATGAAGATGCACCTTTTAAGATACAAATTTATGGAAAAGAAAATCCCTATCAAACCCCAATCTTACACTGAGTGATCTGTTGTTCATGGGCAATTTCCATGTCATAAATGGATGATTGTGTTGCAGACTAGCAAAAAGAATTATGGTAGGTACTATCAGGAAATGTTTTTTTTTTTTTAAAAAATATTTACAAAATATATGCAGCAGGTTCACAACATACTCCCTTCCAAAAGTGGGAGAACATGGGTAGATACTTTAATTGGTAAGACTGCTAAGAAAAGATCATGGCTCCAACCACCATTTATAGGGAAGCAGTTGGCACCTTAACTGCCTGAAGGGAAGCATTATTTAGTCATTTACTACAGATCAAAGGCAGTAAGTACAATTATTTTGATGAATTAAATAAATAATTAGTTTGGAAAACAAAAATGCAATTAAAAAAGAAATAAAGCTCAGCTCTGGAGCCTGGAGAATTACTTAGTTGGAAGACTTCCCTGTCTGCCCGTTTATTCTAGTGTTAACTTTAATTTTATTAATGTAATTTCGTAAGCCGTTGCTTATGAAATCTCTTAAATACATGTCGCAGGCAGTACTTTCACTTCACTAAGAAGGAAATGTGTATCTTGTATATGCCCTTTGTACTTCTTTTGCACATATGCAGTTTTGCTGTGTTTACATTTTCCTAACTTCAGCGGTAACTTCGTTTTTGACTATGTGTAAACAAAGCACTAGTTGTATTCAGGGGTGTCCCACATACTGCGTTCAACCTTTCCTGTGATTCTGATAAAAGTTCTGTTTTCTAAGAATTGTAATCCATTTCAGAAACATCCTTCTGGTCTGTTTATGAAGACATGAGCTAGGATAGCGTCTCCCAACAGGGAACTCTCCAGATGTGTTAGATTAGGACTCCCACAAATCCTGGCTGAGAAATCTGGGAATTAAGTTCAAACACATCTGGAGAGTATCAGGTTAAGGAAGGCTGATCTGAGGTGAAATGAAAGTATCTGTTGAATAGGTCTGTAAGGGAGGAATTCCTTTTGGGACATTCTGGATTATGTTTGATCCAGTAAAGAGGGGTTCCTAAGCAAAAACAAGATAGACTTCAAGGATCAGAGCCCACCAACATACATGAGTCATAAAATTAATTTTCTATCACTGTCTCTAATTTTAGACTCTGCAGATAAGCCATGATAAGGTTGTGGTCAAAAGGCATTAAAAAGCCCTATAGCAATGCTAAGAGAACTCTAAAGGTTTCAGAAAAAGAAAAATTATTTAGGTCAGGTATGATCATAATAAAACTGAAGTCCTATAGGACATTGTGCACTGAACATGCTCACTTGTTATAGAATGCTGAGTATTTGTGAAGTTGTGTTCAGAGGAGTCTGGCAATTGACAAGTGCTGAGTGTGTGTTGGGAAGGGCAATGAAAAGCTGTTTTGCAGCAGAATCTATGCACCTACCAACTCAACAGGGGACACAAATCACCAAGGCACTGACATTTGGTTCTGTTGATTCTGCCATGTCTTTTACATGGCTCTACTTTCTTTTATTATTAATTTGTTTAGGGTCACTATAAATGCAAAAATCTAAGTGCCCACTAGATGCCAGCTAAGTGATACATGTCATAGGTTCTTTTTTAAAAAACTATTGATAATCGAACTGACAGACATTCAATAAAGACATAAAACTCTGGAAATGTGGACAGCTGGTCTTCTTCAATCTCCTTCCAGTGTATGGTGGAAACTTTTATTTTAGAAAACAAGGAACTTTTTTTTTAGTTAAAAAAAGTATAAATTATATATGCCTCAAACTAATTCAGAAATTAATATATGAAAAGTATATTCAAACTAAATAATTTCTATAGGCTCTTCATCTATGCTATATTCTTTAAAGTTCAATCTCGTTGTATCTTCCTGTCTATTCTATATTTCTCATAGATTTGTTTATTGCTAACTATTATATATATATATATATATATATAGTCTTTACCCAGGTACATCTCTACAGTACTTCTTCAGAGACCTATAATTCTTTTCCTGAGTATCTTTTTATATTTTTAGTTTCAGATTCAGTTTTCTACTTCTTCTTCATTTCTGTCATGACTTCGTCTTTGTCTTTTGTGATTGTTTGTTCCTAGCTGGGCTTCTTGACTTTTTTCCTCTTCGAAATCTCAGCATCTTTTGAGGGAAATGGCTAGAAGAGCTCTGCCCTCATGCCACGTCTGAGGGAAAGACATCGATGACTCTCTCCCAGTTTTCTCAGTTGCTGCCTTTCTTCTCGTGCCCTGTTCTCCTCAAGGCCTCTTTGATTTTTTTTCCTCTGAAAAACTATTATTTAAAAGCACTTTTTGTGATTGGCCTATGGGGGTGTGTATATGTGGTTAAGGCACCAGCCTAGAAACCAAGAGACCATGAGTTCTAATTCTGCCTTAGACATGAAATGGGTGGTTTGGGCCCAGTCACTCTTACACCTCTAGGAAGGAACCAGTGGTGGGATTCAGCCAGTTCTCACCACTTCAGCAGAACCGGTAACTAATTTTTTGTTGCCCAGGCCCAGAATGGACTTCTGGAAGTGGCATCCACACAGAGAACTGGTTGTTCACATATTTGAATCCCTCCATTGCAAGGAACCAATAGCAAACCACTTCTGAAAAACCATGCCAAGAAAACCGCAGGGGTTTGTCCAACCAGAGGCCAGGAATCAACATTTCTAAACTTCTAAATATTGATCAATTTCTTTCACTTCAGGCAGTTAATGGTACTGGATGCATGCAGTGTGTTCCTCACTGCATAGAAATGGACAAACATCATTTCCCAAAGAGTCTGTCATGAATGAGTATTTAAAACAAAATCTTTTCACTGTTTTCCTTCAGGTCACAAGAAGGAAGCTCATGTGTTTTAGTTTAATACATTTAAAAAAGTTATTTTCAAAGGGACTAATGCATGTTTTACATATGGTGGCTGTGGATGTCAGATGGAGCTAATGTAGCTGTTATTTTTCAAGCTGCTTGCAATTAATTTGAGAGAGGCTTTTTCCTTATTTAATTTTATCTGACAAACTAATAAAATCCCCCAGTAAAAGCTTTAAGTCTATCATAATGTGGGGAACACTTTAGTCAGTTTCTGCAGTACAATAAAATTATAGAAAATATCGTGTGCGGGTATTTTTCTGTTAATCTTAGGCACACAAATGAAGTAGGATTACAGACATAATATGTACTTGCTAGGCATTCTATTGGGTGTAGTATAATTCACTTTTGAGGAAGCAAGCATAGCCTTCAGCTACAAGTTGCCATTGACTTTGAGATGTTCCATTCAGTATAATAGCTAATTATATTTAAAATAATAATAATAAATTATTATTAATTTTAGAATAATAAATACTTTACTATTTAAAAGAATAAACCCAGTGATCTGTTAACTTCCATTATGCAGTTGGAATCAGCCAGGTTGGGGCCTAGACCAGACTTCCAGCAAAAGGAGGACATATCCTCTTCTTTGCCCTCATGTCCTTCATTCAGCAGGCATAGTATTAAAATCAAGTATTATCTGGAATTTTGAGTATCTTTTCCTGAGCAATTGTCTCCACCACTCAATTCTTCGTTAATAACCTGCTAATCATAGGTCGAGAAGACCTTAATTAGCTGATTAACATCCACCCTTCCTGCTGCCTGAAACTGACAAGACCTTAATCAGTTACATGCTGAAGGTTTTTGCCTCCTAACCTGCTCTAGCACATTCCTGTGATTAAAAAACCAGTCTTTCTATTGCTGGAAAAAGTAATTTCATATACATGTAGGCCTAAGTGCTTTTTGTAACCACAGTTCTTGACTGATTTTTTTTTTACAAATGCCAGGAAACGTAAACAGTTAGTGTGTTCTCCTTTCTCCTTTCTTTGTCCTTTCTAATTGTCTGCATTCTACTGTTATTTTGGTAACCCAAAGCCTGCAGCAGTTTTCAGACTGCAATTAAAGCTCATTTATTCCATTTGTTTATTGTAGAATTGTATATGAAGGTAAATATGTCCAGAGAATGTTTGCCCAATAGTTGAAGCCTGTCATTCTCTTTAGTTCTCATTTGTGGCTATGAATTTGAGTCCCACAGTTTCATAGGCAGAGCAAATGATAGTGAGTCAAGATTTTTTTTTTAAATTCATACATGCTTAAGGTTATTAAACCACTTTTCCACTTGATGGGCAGTGCAAAGGAAAGGTTGTATAAAATTTGCCATTGGAATAAAAATGTAAAATAGTTGCAGGTTCCAATCTAGATTGGTCACCACGACCAGAGGTTTAATCTTCCAAGCTTTTGGACTTGTGCAGCATTATCCTGGGGCACATATATTCACTTTCATTCATGGAAAATAGTGACTAAACCTGATCAGATAAAGCAGCAAATTAATATCTATTTGATTATGGAATTGGCAACCAGTAGGAGTGGGAATGAAATAAAATAATGTGTGTTAGGGAAGGAGCTCTGTTCATTAACTTTCTGAAAAATGAAACAAAAAAATGAAATGGTTGTCCACTCAGTTCAAGCTGGCCAGTTTGAATACCTCCAGTGGAAGAATATGCCTATTTGCTACACATGTAACATACAATTAAATATATTTGAGTTTTCCTTTTTCTTTCAGACTATTTTTTTTTCTAAATTGCATTAGATTTATGCCATGTTTATGAAACAACATTGCTAATGTATCATTGTTACCATGTGGACACCATTGAGCAACAGATCATCTGCACAAGGGGTCCTCTGGGCCTTTGTGTGGGTAGCTGGGGCGACAATAGCAATCACTTCTGTGTTAATTTCCCAAGGGTACACCTAGTAATATATCCAGGATAATTAAGATGGTAGCAACTTCAGCCTGTTCACTTGGCTGTAAAAACAAAACAAAAGAATTTTGATTTAAAAGAGGCCAAACACCAAAAAGTCACACCACTATTTTGGATGGGCTGATTATGTTTGGACTGTTTCCCTCTGTGAGGAAAGGCAAGAGGCAAGGGCAAGAGTAAATTGTTCCAGTAACTGGAACATCTGTTTAATTCCAGATTTCTCTCAATGGTGAAGGTTTCTTGAACTTGCCTGAACACCCAATCAGTAGCTTATTGAGACGAGCAGAAACAAAATCTCTATGGTACTTGATAAATTTAGTTTTAGATGCCTCCTGTCTTGGGTTGGAGCCCAAGATTCCATAGTATTAAGAATGGTTGCAGCCACTTAAATGTGAGAGCAGGCAGTTTGAGCAATTATAGTGCAGATCCAAGGTTGAATTTGGTCAGAAGTGATGAAGACATCTTCAACCTCATTAGACTTCTGCTGCAGCTGTCAGGAGAAGGAAAAGCAAAGGATTTCTGCCCTGATTGCAGCTGCAGAGTGGGGTTTGGTGGAGCAGTTCAGGGTTCTTGGGCAGATAAATCAACCTTTAAGAGTTCTGTCCAGTACTTTGATATTAATTCCAAAGTGAACAGTTTGTACAATTGCAGTCAATCAGATTAATACATCTTAATACTTTCCCTTTTAAGAGTAGAATTATGTATCTAACTCTCTGCTTAAAGGTGGTAGTGGTTAAGACTCTTGCTTAAAAATATCTGGATTTATCTGATTATCCTATCAAACAGTGTCCTAAATTCTATATTCACCTGATCAAGAAGGAAATAGTGGGTCAGATTCAGGTGCAGTTAGATGAAACATTATCTTGATCTCTCCAATTTTGGTCTGGCACTCAGAAAGACTTTGTCACCTGTTAACATATTTATTACATTAATTTATATGCATTCCTTTCTACGTTGTCTCCCATGTTATTTAATATCTACACCAAGAGCCTTGGTGGAGCAGTGGGCTAATGCCTCCTTAAGTAACACCAGCTGCCTGCAATTAGTGCAGGTTCGCATCCCACCAGGCTCAAGGTTGACTCAGCCTTCCATCCTTCCGAGGTAGGTAAAATGAGGACCCAGATTGTTGGGGGCAATTAAGCTGACTTTGTAATAATGCCGCTTGGGGGTGTGTGAAAGCCCTAATAAGCAGGCATATACATAGAATGAAGGCTACTGCTAAGCTTGTAAGCCGCCCTGAGTCTTCGGAGAAGGGTGGGATATAAATGGAATTAAAATAAAAAAATAAAAAAATCCATCTGAAGAATCATTTATGGGCACACATCTTGATTACCAAAGCATATTCATTTTTGGTTGTACTCTCCAGAAGCTGCTTTATAAATTCATGGGCCATCACTTGATTATCGCAGCAATTTATAAATAAGTCATGATAGCATCACATATATTCATTTTAGTTTCCAATATAATGCTTTTATTAATTGAGGAAGGTTATTGGGGAGCTATTCCAAACGAAGTTTGTATTTGTTTTTTAAATGACTTTGGCTACAATCCTAAAAGGATATGGATTGTCCTAATAATTTATTCAAAGACAGTCACAGAAAAAAAATTGTACCCACTGGATTTCCCATACCTGTCGCTTAGCTCTTATAGCAGCTTGGAATGAATACATTAGTGAGGAGATCTCCACACTAGTCTGCTCTGCCTGTCCATTACTATATCACATGAACTGGACTCAAGCATTAAACAATCAAGTAAAGAGAAATATTGTTGTTAACAGTGTACAAAACATTATAATGAAGCCACTTAAACGGTACTGGATAATTCACACTTGGATGGATATGTGCATCATTTGATTTCCCACCACACAGATGCATAAATATGTATATATGCACACAAATATGTGCACAGAGACAGTATTTCCACACAGTCTTTTTAGTTAGGGACTTTTAACCTAATGGTATAATTTTCATTTTACTGTGTCAACTTAATGAAGAGCAAACCTTAAAGAGCCTGCACCTCTATTTTTTTTTTGTATTGTAACTTGCTTTTCCTCTTTCTTTCCTGGACCCAACAGACAGACAGCCATTGTCCCTTCAGTGAGCACTCTGAGATTACTTTGACCTCATCCCATCAATCTGCCTCAAATGGATAATGATCTGTAATCACTTTCTTTCAGGGGAGTCAATAAATTTGCCAAGGCCCCATTCTCCTCTGAAGGACTCCTTATGTTCGTTCCCATTTGTGCAAGGATACTCTTTTATAGCACTAAATAGCCGCACACATGGCACATTCTGTTCAGAGACACCAGGCTGTTGTTCACTGTTGATTTTCCATGGCTCTTGCACTCGAAAAGGGTGGCTAAGCATTACATGCTGGCACTCAGTGGGATGCTGGCCCAAATCATGCCACTTCAAAAGCAGCCACTCGTCTCATTCATGCTGACCTGCCATTAGGTCACTTTGTATGGGGCTTGTAATTGATGAGTTCAACATGGAGTGCTTCCCCCCTGTTCTTCTTTTAACAGGAAAATAATCAGAATAAGAGTGCGAGTTAGGGTAAAGATAAAGACATTAAATCAGTTACTAGAGGATACTAACCTTCTTCTATGCCTCAGAGCCAACATGAACATCAAGGAGGATAACAGTTGCTAACCTAATTTGCAATGCTTTGATTATCTTCTGATTAAATCTTGAAACACATCTGAGCTTGGCCACTGACTGGACCCAAGAAAGAAAGGAGGAGAGGAAAGGGTATCCTTTGTTTCTCCTTTGTATCTTCTGCTGTGAATAGGTGAATAAAATCAATGTAAGGATAAAAAATAAGAGTTTCAAGGAATTTGTCGAATGGATTAGAATCTGCAAGAGATGGAAATAACATATGAGTTATGAAGAACAATATGAGTTCTGATTTTAATTAATAGTATAGTCAATAATCTATTCTCAACATATTAAAGAAACCTAATGTTATAATAAACAATGTTCTAATCACTTAAGTACAGTTAAGTAAGCTCAGTGCCCCTTTACTACCAAATTGAAGAGGGTTTTTGTTGTTGTTGTTGAAAAACAAGTATTAAAGTACTATTGAAGTACTGTGGGTAGATACTGGGATTTCCTCTTTCGTGCAAAGTTGTAACTGGTAGCCTTACATACTGCTAATATTCTGAAAAATATTTATATCAGCCTATCCATCATTCTTCCTGCCCTAGTAACTATTCCTAAAGTGCTGCAGTAGTGCCACATACAATGTGGTGTAAAGGGTAGAGTCTTCTAGTGATAAGATATCGTAGTTTTCACACGGAAGAATAGGAATATGAGTGTTATGCAAAGAGTGGGTACATTGCAAGGTACAAAATGCTCCTTCATTGACAAAGCTTTCACAATTCCATATGCATGAAGAGCCAGTTTGTTAAGTGCATGGGTGGGCGTGGTGTGTGTGTTTGTGTGTGGGGGAAGGAGTTGGAAACAGGCTCCAGAGTAGAAATGTGGATGATGCAAAAAATTTAGATACTTTGGTGTTTTGATGCATATGAGCCTCCATCTCTTTAGAAGGCTCTACAAAGTTCTAGTTAAATTTATACATACTGTAGACAGATGTAGCTATCCTTCCTTTTTATGTTTTTATTTTTTACTCAAAAGTAAGAGGAAGAATAGAGTGAACTTGCTTTTGAAGCAGGAACTTCAGAAAACATAGTATACACATAGATTTCATTCCAAGGCTTTGGGGTCCAGGTCTTCAATCTGAATGAAGGAAATAATGCACTGTAGCAAAGTATGCCATGCTTTTCATAGGATTTCAAAAACTAATGCTGTAATCCCATAATTTTGGACTATAACTAATGAATTATGTCCGAACCATGGATAAGACATGACACTGAACTGTCCTATCCCTTTCCTCTTCCCAGATATGCACATTCTTTTGGTTAGAAGATGGATTAATATTGCTATTCTCAATATATTTGTCTAAGCAAGAATTATTGTATAAAGAACTGGTTTTAACCCTTGACCAGTTCTTAGCAGAGACTCTTTGCCTGACATAGAGTGGGCCCATAGTCCATGCACTATGAAATGGCCAGATTGCTAAGTGAAAAATGTGCAGTTATACATCAGATACAATTATGTTTACTTTGAAAGAGGAATAATATCCTAGCTCATATCGTACTATGAACACAGGAACACCCATGAAGAAATAATGTATGACTCAAGAGGTCCACACATTTCTTTACAGTCTTATTATTCCCTCCCCCTCCCCCCATATAGGAGAGATTTGAAAATCATGGCAAACCAAATAAATTTGACTAATGTCTATGCATGATGTAAGATTTCTTTGTCTGCTCTTTCACCATGCAGAAGGACATTCCCAGGTCAGGGTATGAACTGACCCCACGTACATGTTTGCTTCTAGTCAAATCAAAGATCTGAGCTACCAAGCTCAAAACAACATCTGTCCAAAGAGTTGTCCTCAGCTGGTGTTCTTTTCCAGGCGCTCTGCTTCCCAACGGGTTTTATTTTGCTGTCAAGCAGGCCTCCTTTGACTCAAACCAGAATTTCTTTGTGGTCCATTTCTGGTTAGTGTGTTCTTCTGCCATGACTTTGTTTTCAATATTGCCAGGATTATGAATTATAAGCATCTCAGAAATAATTTGTTTCCACTGTGTTAGAAATTCCGTTGGAATTTTGCCTCCCGTTGTAACTCATTAAATGCTTAATTGATGTCATATAACAGAAAGAGCACATAGAATAGAATAAAATAAAAGCCCCTTTTGAAGTCTCAAGAGTCCCAAGCGAGCTGTAGTTGAAATTGAGACTGCTGCCATTTAAAAATTGAGTTGCAGCCTTCTAGGCATTTCTTAGTGCCAGGGGCACTTGGGGACTCTCCTCTTTGAGAATTGCCTGCAAGGGTCCATATCCTGTAATTACAGGGGGGGCGGGGAGAAAACATTCCAAATTGATGCAAAAGATACGAACAAATCAAGTGGGAATCCCAGAGCAGATCTGAATATACTTTATCTACTTCCAAAGTTATGTCATTTTTGCTTAATTGCAATAGTCTTAGAGAAACAAATGCCATACTCAATTAAAGTATGGAAATAGCGCTGTTTGGACAAAAATGGCATTCATTATTATACTCCAAGAATTAAATTAAGGAAAAACAGATCCTGAAGAAGCCTGAATGAGAGGGCCCTATCTAGAGTTGGCTATTGTCTGTGAGAAATCCTCAGATATTCGTTATTATACGTCCTTTAAAAATCTTTGGCTTAATCACTTTGAATTATTTTAATCATGTTATCTTTGAATATTTATGAGCAAAAATGCAGTAGGTCTCAAGGCACAGATAAGAAAAAGCAGAATAGCATTTTATTTGTTTTATGTGCGTACGTTAGGGATAGATAAATGTATTGATTTTAGTTTAGTTACATTTACTCATCTTTTCAATCTTAATTTTTCCCCCATCTATTTTCACATTGGTTTACAAATTTGGTTTAAAAGGGCTATTTTACATGCAATTTTCCTGGGATATATTTCTTATAAGCAATTTTTATGTCATTTACTATATGTCTTGTCACAGTGCATGCATATTTTGTATATTTTTTTCTTTTAATAAATACATTTTGATGTGAATTTTTGGATGCCAAATTATGTCACAAAATTCTGCAAAATTCAGATATCGGTGCACATATTTGTTTCAATTTAACATAGGTTCAAGAAATGTAAATTAGACTAATTTGATTTAAAAATTCAGATAAATCCATTTTTTCCATAGGAGAGTGCACAAATTTGTGCAAGTTTATGCAAAAGATTTAGTAGTCTGTGAATAGCATGTGAGATTATTTGTTCGTAGGGTTTTTGTACTAGGTGGATATGTTCATGTTCCATTTTGTGTTAATGTAAATGACAGACATTGAAACACATTTTCTCAGAGTCAATTATAAGAAGGAAAGAAGGGGATGGAAAATGTGGAAGAGAAACTCATGAGCAGGAAAGAAATTTTGTCACCAAACTTCAAAACTTGTTTCTATCAATATAATGGTTTGAAAACATTGAACTTCCAGTGTTACATCTAAGATAAGAAGTTCCTTCTTTAGATTTCATGACTGAATGTGACTTTAAGTAAGCTGTTATTTTTTCATGGTTTTCCAAATTCTCTACTTGTATTATGAAGGTAACATTTAATTTTCTTGCAGAGAATAAGCCTTTAGGTAATCCATGGGACAATTACACTATGTACTGCTGTTTGCAATCCAATCTAACACTGTATCAGTTTCAAATCAGTTATTAGATTGCATCACACTTGTGTCAGAAACACCAAGGCACTTCTGGTTTGAAAGCATCAACCAGTGACATCATCATTGCCCAGAGGATGTCCAGTTGGGGGCTACTTTCATGTCCCCAGGAGGAGCTGGAGCCACGGATGGGAACTCACCCTTCCCCATGGCATCAGCCAGTTCTCAAATGCAGGCTTGCTAACCTTCAACCCAACATCCTAACCATTTGAGCCATTGTGCTCTTAAAGTTATTAGATGAACTAATAATAAAAGGTAAAGTCGTTTCCGACTCTAGGGACCGGTGGTCATCTCTGTTTCAAAGCTGAAGAGCCAGCGCTTGTCCGAGGATGTCTCCGTGGTCATGTGGCCGGCATGACTAGACGCCAAAGGCGCACGGAACACTGTTACCTTCCCACCGTAGTGGTCCCTATTTTTCTACTTGCATTTTTACATGCTTTCAAACTGCTAGGTTGGCAGAAGCTGGGACGAGTAACAGGTGCTCACTCTGTTACATGGCACTCGGGATTCGACCTGCCAAACTGCCGACCTTCTGATCGACAAGCTCAGCATCCTAACCCACTGAGCCAACGCGTCCCTACTAAGAATATTAGACCATAAATGACTACTAGTTCTAAGGGCTAAGTGTTACTTCCAGATAGTATCATAAATATTATGAATCCCAGTACAGTTGCTAGTCCTTTATACGGAAGTTAACCTGCAGGCATCTGTTTGGCTGTTCTTAGCCAGAACGCAAATTTGATCAGTTTCACAAAGTGGGACTGTTCAGTTGGGTAATGGAAAAGTGGGATAGTGAAGAGAAGTACTCACCCATTTCTTTTCCCTGGAATTTCTACCAGCTAGTTAAACATGTCAGCAACTTCTGCCATGTGGCTTCTTACAAAATGGTACCACATAGCAATGCTTCATAGTAGAGAGGCATGTGGTTGAATTGTAATGTGTTCTTCCGTGTCCTAAATAATCCATTATTTCAAATCTTTTTTCCAATTACAATGTGTAATTAATATTGGCTTTATGACCAACTCTCATTTCTCTACCCTGTTTTCCTTTTTTTTGTGCTTCTTTGTTATTGTGTATGACATTTTGTTTAGCCCAAAGAAATTAGGAATTATCATTTAGGTCACACTGTATCACGGAGTCACAGATGGTAGGCCACTGTCTCTGTTAATCTGCAGGCACCATTGAAATTTAAAAAGAAAAGAAAGTAGGGGGTAGAGATGAATACAGCCAGCAATGGTAGTAGCATAAAAAAGATTTGCTGGGTGGTCCATTGGGAAAGTAATGAGAGATCTGCAATATGTCCACTACAATCAACAGAAAGACACAATTGGGCTCTTTAGGGAATTGGGACGGAAGAACTTGTTTAAATAAAATTGCAAGATTGTCAGAATGTTAAACTAATCCCCTAACATTCTGTCCATTGTCTGGAGAGCTTAGGCATTGCAACACTTGATATACTGAAGCAGTGACAAAATATTTTAATAACAGTGTTTGAAGAAAGTGCTAACATCTTTTTGATCATTTGAAAGGCTTGACTGCATGTGATGAAAGTTATGAAAGAAAAGCCACTTATTTCAAAGCTTGCTTTGGAAGACCGCACAATGTGCTTATCCAGTGTATAGGTGGACATTTTTGCCCACATTCTGTATGTAAACTGTCACTGTTATAGTGCTGTGATAGCCAGTATTTGTTTGGCTGTTTTATGAAATTGTTTCCAATGTCCCAGCAATTTTTTTTTTAACTTACAGAATATTGCCCATTTTTCTTCCCTATATTATAGGACCATTGCATTAAAAAGCTGTACATTCAGCAAAAGGACAGGAAAATTTATCTGATTATCTGTTCTTTGCATAGCTTATTAAAGGCCAGTGTTTCTAGTGATATCAAGCTGAAGAACATGGAATACTGAGTTAAGCTATCAGATCTATCTATCTATCTATCTATCTATCTATCTATCTATCTATCTATCTATCTATCTATCATCTGTCAGTCCTTCTACAACTAGTAGTTTTAGTTCATTTTGACCAGTACTGTATGTCACAAACTCTGCTAAACTCAGTTTTCACCAAAAGGTTTTATGCTATTCTGTACAAAGCCATTAGGAGTTGATTACATTTTCAAAAGAGAAACAACAGAAGCTTAAAAAACAAAAGGCACTGTATGAATCCATATCTGAATATGGTAGAAGGAAGAATTAGATTTAAACTTCCTTTCCTTTCCTTTCCTTTCCTTTCCTTTCCTTTCCTTTCCTTTCCTTTCCTTTCCTTTCCTTTCCTTTCCTTTCCTTTCCTTTCCTTTCCTTTCCTTCTTTCCTTTCCTTTTTATTGCATCTTGTTTCATATTGCTTATTTGAAAGGAAATAGCATGGTATATAATAACATATGTTGGAATGTATAATATAAATGTCTGATGAAATGTAGTGGAATTTGTTCATTGTTAACAAGTACACTACACGTAGTGCAAGCCCTTTTTCAGATCTCTAGAAATATTTATTTATTTATTTATTTGGTTTATATACCGCCCTACTCCCAAAGGACTCAGGGCGGTTTACAAGGCAAAATTTAAAAACAATACAATATAAAATTAAAATTAAATTAAATTAAGTCTAGCCACAAAAAATTAAAATCACAATTTAAAAACATTAAACCCCTCAGTCCAGACCAGATAGCTCAAAGAGCCAGGTTTTTAGGTCCTGGTGAAATGAACGAAGGTCGGGGGCAGTCCGGAGTTCCGTTGGCAGTTGATTCCATAGGGCAGGCGTGCCCACAGAGAACGCCCTCCCCCTGGGGATAGCCCGTCGGCAATCCTTGACCGGCGGTACCCTGAGGAGGCCCTCCCTGTGGGAGCGCACAGGACAATGGGAAATTGACGCTGGCAGCAGGTGCTCCCTCAGATAATCCCGGCCCATGCCATTTAGGGCTTTATAGGTCATCACCAGCACCTTGAATCTCACCCGGAGGGCAACTGGAAGCCAATGCAGCTCGCGCAGAAGAGGTGTTACATGGGAGTATCGGGAGACTCCCATCACAACTCATGCGGCTGCATTCTGCACCAGCTGAAGCCTCCGAGTGGTCCTCAGGGGCAGCCCCATGTAGAGAGCATTGTAGTAGTCTAGCCGGGAGGTCACGAGCGCATGGGTGACTATGCGTAGGGCATCTCGGTCCAGATAGGGCCGTAACTGGCGCACCAGGCGAACCTGGGCAAAAGCCCCCCTGGCTACGGCTCCTATATGATCTTCCAAACTGAGCCGTGAATCCAGGAGGACGCCCAAGTTGCGGGCCCTATCAACGGGGGGTAACACCTCACCCCCCATAGTTAACGATGGAAAAGATTGGTTAGTCTGAGATGTTGGTATGCACAGCCACTCAGTCTTGGCAGGATTGAGATGAAGCCTGTTTCTCCCTATCCAAACCCGGACCGCCTCCAGGCAATGGGGCATCACGTGAAGGGCATCACTGGGTTGGTTCGGGGTGGAAAGAAAAAGCTGGGTATCATCAGCATACTGATGATACCCCACCCCAAAACCACGAATGAGCTCACCCAGCGGCTTCATATAGATGTTGAACAAGAGGGGAGAGAGGACCGACCCCTGAGGAACTCCACAAATGAGAGGCCTCGGGGCGGACCTCTGCCCCCCATCAACACCGACTGTGAGCAGCCCAGGAGGTAGGAGGAGAACCACTGTAAAACAGTGCCACCCACTCCCAACCCCCTGAGACGCCGCAGTAGGATACCATGGTCGATGGTATCAAAAGCCGCTGAGAGATCTAATAGGACTAGGACAGAGGAACAACCCCTGTCCCGAGCCCGGCAGAGATCATTCACCAGCGCAACCAATGCCGTCTCCGTGCTGTACCCGGGCCTGAAACCCGATTGGTACGGGTCCAGATAATCAGTTTCCTCCAGGAACAGAGGGAGCTGAAGTGCCACCACGCTCTCAACCATCTTCGCAAGAAAGCGAAGGTTGGAGACCGGACGATAGTTGTTCAAAATAGCCGGGTCCAGGGCAGGCTTCTTGAGGAGGGGCCTCACCACCGCCTCCTTCAAGGCAGCAGGGAAGGTACCCTCCCTCAAAGAAGCAGTTATTACTGCCTGGAACCAGCCTCGTGTCTCCTCCTGGGCTGCATATACCAGCCAGGAGGGGCACAGGTCCAATAAACACATGGCAGAACTCAGTCTCCTCATGATCCTGTCCACCTCATCTGGGGTCACAGGATCGAATTCACTCCAGGTAACATTCTCTAGAAAGCTCGATTCCTCCCCGTCAGTCTCTGCCCAGTCAGAATCCAAACCGGCTCAAATCTGAGCGATTTTGTCCGTCAGATGATAGCTAAACTCCTCGGCCCGCCCCTGCAAGGGCTCCTCCCTCACCTCCTGATTAAGGAGGGAGTGAGTCACCCTAAACAGGGCGGCCGGGCGATTATCTGTGGACACGATGAGGGCAGCGAAGTAATTAGACTTTGCTGTCCTCATTGCCGTGAGATAAGACCTTGTAAAGGTTCTTAACCGCAATCGGTCAGACTCAGACCGGCTGGATCTCCAACACCTCTCTAGACCTCGTCTCCGACGCTTCATCTCCCGGAGCTCCACAGAAAACCATGGAGCCCACCAGGATCTGCACCGGGTCAGGGGTCGCAAGGGTACAACACGGTCGAGCACCTCGGTGGCAGCCCTTTCCCAGGCATCCACCAAGGCGTCAGCCGGGCTGTGAGCGAGGGGAATAGGTATAGACCAGGGGTTGGCAACTGGAAAAAGCAAAAGAGCCACTCGGAACCGGTTCCATCACACACACAAAAAAGTGGGAGCCGCAAAAAGTGCACGCGCCTGCGTCGACGCATGCGCCTGTGCAAAAAACAAAACGTTTTGTGCATTTGCAAAACGGGAGGCACCTGCACGGCGATGGGTCTCCCTGGCGACGGGTGCTGGGTTGCGGCACCACCTTCAGCCCGGGCCACCCTCGGGACCTCCAAACCGCCACCCATTTGGGGAGGTGCGCCCGCAGCTCTCCAAACCTTTGGAGAGGTGCATGCACAGCTCTCTGAACGGGCAGTGGTGCCGCCCGTTTGGAAAGCTGCTGCGGCCCGTTTGCAAAGCTACCACCTTCGGAGGAAGGCGGCAGTATACAAACAGGCCACGGCAGCTTTCCAAAAGGGCAGCGCCACCGCCCGTTCCGAGAGGTGCACGCGCAGCTCTCCAAACGGGCAGTGGCACCGCCTGTTTGGAAAGCTGCCATGGCCCGTTTGGAAAGCTACCGCTTTCGGAGGAAGACGGCAGCCTGCAAACGGGCCACGGCAGCTTTCCAAAAGGGCGGTGCTTTGGAAAGCTGCCGTGGCCCGTTTGCAGAGCTGCCGCCTTTGGAGCCTTCCAAACGGGTGGTGCCACTGCCCGTTTGGAGAGGTGTGCGCGCACCTCCGCCCGTTCAGAGATGTGCATGCGCACCGGGCGACTGGGAGCTGCAGGAGACGGCTTAAAGAGCCGCATGCGGCTCCAGAGCCGTGGTTTGCCGACCTGTGGTATAGATCCAAGCACTGTCTGGAACCGTTCCGGATCCATTAGGCCCCTGGAGCAGAACCACCTGGTCGGTTCCCCAGTCCAGCAGCGAGGGGTGGCAAAGCGGAAGACCAACCGCAGGAAGTGATAATCAGACCATGACAGGGGGACAATAGTTGGCAAGCCCCCTCCCAGATCATCAGACCCCTGCCCAGATAAGAAAACTAGGTCAAGAGTGTGTCCTCCCCCATGAGTATGCCATGAAATATGCCACGAAAACTACTTTGTTTCTGTCTTTCTGAACTGTGCTAAATTATCTAGAATGTTTTTAGAATACATGAGTGTAATTAATTAATAAATAGACATTTTCCACCCTCTGGTTTTTCTTCCAGGACAGCTAACCAGTAAAACATACCATAGTAAAGCAAACAAACAAAAACCACAACCTAACCAAACAAGAAATAAAGCAATTTTAATAAGGAAAACCAACAAAAGGCATTTGGCCCCCCAAAAAGTGTTTTTGAATTGTGCTTTGAAAGCCCAAGGAAGTAAAAGCCTGAGAACATTTGTCACATGGAATTTATAAGAACTTTGTTGAAGATAGATTCCTACAAAAGGGAGTAACAACCGGAGACTTTCTCTGGCAGGCCAGTGTGTACTCCTCTAGGCATTAGCTGAGGGGGAAAAATGGTCAGTTTTGTAAGCTCTCCTTTCGAAACAGAAAGTGAAATAAGCAGTCTATATCTTTTACAATTCAAGTATTTGGGTGAACAGTAGAAGTATAGGTAGTCTTCATGTTACAACTGTAAAGGAGCCTGCCCATTTCAGCCAAAAGTCAGGACAAATGTTAAATGAACTGCCTCACTTCACTACCCACCATTCCTGGTCTCCCCATTGCAGTCAAGCAAATGTGTGGTTTATTAAGTGGAGCATGGGTGCCTCAGGGGTGGGGGAGCTCCTGGGATGCCTAGTGCAATCAGGCCTCCCAAGGCCTCCCCATCCCCTGGGATACTCATGCCGTGCTTCCCACTCCTTGAGGTTCCACACACACACATTCCCACCTCTGTCACCAATAACTCACTTGTTTTTTACTGTAGACCTCCTCCTAGAACCTCCGCAAATAGCACTGGGAATGGGAACAAGTGTTGGACTTCTCCACTGTTACTCACTGACAAAAGATTCAACTATGCAGTGTGTCTGAGCAAGCTGGAACCGTTGGAGGAGATGGGCAAGCCCGTCTTTGCTGCTTCCATTGCTGCCATTCTTAGGAGCAAAGGCAAAAAGCATGTGCATCCAGTGTTTGCTTCCCTCATTGTTTCATAACATGACACTCAGTTACGTTTCGGCTGGGTGTGTTAGCAAGCAAGAGGCATTGGAGAAGAAGAACAAGCTGCTTTTTCCCTAGGCCACATTCCTCCATTCTAGAAGCAAGCACCATTTTGGAGACCCACAATTTATTACAGCCACTCTGAAAATGGCACTTGCTTCTGAGCTGCAGACATGTGGTCTAGAGATGCCAAGGGATTGGCTGCCTGCTGTCATTTCCAATGTGATCAAAGGTCAGTTAACCATCAGTGATGCAGGTGGGGAGGAGCGTGTGGGACCTGGTAGGGTAGCAAAGTAGATCCAGTGTGTGTGAAGACCCAGCAGGGTGGGTTGGGAAAGCTATAGGTGGGGTGGGGTGGGGGGCTGCGGCAGCTCTGCAGTCAGTCATAAAAGTGAACAACCATCCAGGTGCTTCAGCTGCTGTAACTTTGAAACGAAGTCATAATTAGCTTGTGTGGGGAGGGGTCTATCATAACTTCAAAACATCACTAAGTGATCGGTTATAAGTCGAGCACTACCTGCATCCAACACAGAGAGTTAAAAGTTGAAATACATAATTGTTTGACGATCTAACAACTAGCTTTAGTTTCCTTCCTATATTTATTCTACAATTGTTCAGTTAATTCTAGCTGTTTATTCTATCTTACAGCAAATAAAGGTATACAGTCAGGAAATTAAGGTAGACATCATAAAATGTCCAGAATTATGAAGCAATTCATTATGTATAGATTTTATTATTATCATTATTATTTTAAAAACAGATTCCTTGAATGAATACGGGTGCAGACAGTGTTGTAAAAATCATAGGTCAAGATTATGGAAGATACGATGTTCAGAAGTTATGTCTTTTAGATTCTATTAAAAATAATGTTATTAAAAGTTCTGGAAAACAAAGATGAAAAACCAATACAAGCTAATATAAAGTGAAGATAAAAAAAAGAGAAAGCTAAACGTGCAAGAAAGAAAGAAAATAGAAAGGAAAGAAAAAAGATACAGAGAAGTGGCTTCTGATCTTCTTTACAGTAGTTATAAGTACAATTATAAATTTACTTCTTCTACATTCTGATGTGTGGTTTAATTTCTAACACCCACTCTTAATGTGTTTAGATGCCATGATCACAAGTTGCGCACAGGTAGTTCAAAGAAGGAGCTTTATATATAAAATCATCAAGATTCCCCATCATGTTCAGAAACATTGTGTCCATCTATTGATGCACTAAATGGATGGATTTCATACTTAGGCAATAGTATAAAAATGAGATAGGCCTGCAAATGGAAATAAAAATGTAATATATAGCCTAGCATTAGGTTGTTTTATACATGCCATCTGGATTTTTTCCCCTTATTAGCCTTATCAGCTTAAAAAACTATTAGTGCCAAATGACATCTATTAGTGCTATATCAATATTTAAGTTGATATTAGGTATTTAACCTAATATTTAAGGTGATACCATTATCATAAACCTATTTTGGGATATTTTATGAATTGGAAATTATTATTTAAATCTAGATGAAGTTTGAAAAAAAATATTTATGATGGTAACATACTTTGGAATACATATAAACTCCTTTGCTAGTTGGCAACATCTAGCCCAATGTGGAAAATCTGTACCAATCAAATGATATGCTATCCTCAAACCCCTTCTCTATTGTTCCCAGAGCATCCTTTGACCATACTGCCAAAATTCAGCTCTATGGTTTACTGACATTTCAAAGATGAGAGCACATGAAAACTGTATTCTAAATTCTAAAATAATTTTAACAGACTTAAAAAGAAAAAAAGGGAGGAAGGGAAACTCCAATCCCCCCAAACAGGAGGAAAAATAGAATAACATCAATGCCCTATCTACTTTGCATAATTTCCTGCAGTTGGTATAACTCACCCAAAAATAAAATTAAGAGCATCACTTCACTACCTAAGTATTGCCCACCCTAGATCAAACTCTTAAGAATATGAAACTTGCAACCCTTAGCTCACAGTCAAGAAATGATCTAGACAGTCTTTTGTCAAGAATTGTGTGTTTGCCTTTTGAAAGAGAGAGGAATCAAATTTTCTGAAAGAGAAAAAAGGCTTGCTCTTCTATCCCTGTTATATTTGCTTCCACCCAATTATGGCCTGTGGCCCTAACAGACTATCGTCAAGCAATGTGGACCTGAATTGGTATATTTAAAAAAAAAACAAAAACTTTTCAATTTCTGGTTTGAGTGATGAACTAAAACATATAATAAATTGTAAGTTTCCATTTTACATATTCACTATTAGATGCTTACAGTTTTTATAGTCTTCTCTGAGTCTGAGTTAGGCAGATTTTGTTCAAGTATTGTCTGTAATGTATTGGGATCTTTACTTGAACTGTTGTGTCTGTTTGAATGCTGCTTATAGTTGCTCAATGGTGTGTCTGTGTAATGGTCACTGACTAAGCCAGACTTGCTGTCTCCAAGAAGATCATTGGATGATTTGGGGCGGGAATAGGTTCCTTTAAACCTATTGGCTGCCGCCTAGTGGCCAACCGTATAAGTAGCTGCACAGCAGCCTCTGTTTCAGTTCTGTTCCTGTTTGCCTCAATAAAACAATGTTCCTGTTTGCAACCTCTCGTCTCGTTTATTGCTTGCAAAGAACCGGCTACGCAACAGTCATAATTAGTTAAAGGTGACTTGTATCTTTTTCATTCCCTCTATATATCTGCAACATAGTTGTTATTTAAGTGTCTCTTATTTACCATTATACTGTGACACCCTAAAAGCTATTTCAACTGCTCTGTTGTGTGGGCAGCTATTTATGGAACATAAAAGGGTACAAAAAGGGTTGTAAAGACCAAAGGTAGGATCAGATAAAGAAAATGGGAGAGAAACAGGCATCTTGGGATGGTAACTACCTTTGCCATGTAAGACAGGAAGTTGTATATTTTTAGAATATACTGAAAGAAAGGCCCTTTTACTTAGGTTTTTATGGTTTACCATGAGCTGCAATTTTCTGGCCTGATATGCAGTTGTAACACAAGTCAGAGAGATTTTATGATAGCTGCCAGAGTTCATAAATGATAGTATACACTAAAATATTTATAGAACTGTAAAATCTTGCTTTCTCTCTGGTTTAGCAGATGGGACTCTAAAACTGGTTTCTGGATTGTCACATTTCTTTACTCTTTGAAAACCAAGAAGAACATTACCACTTTTCTCAGTTCGTCCCCTTTCTCTTTAGTCTTGCCAACTAGTTTACCAGATCACATACTGTACCAACTATAATCTGTGCTACGTGTTCCTTCCTAAGGTAGAATCTGCCATTAATAAAAGACATGCAATCACTCTGAAAAGCTCTACTGATCATTGAGGTTGTGAGGTTTCTACAATTTGATGTTGCTCCTACAAATGACTGTGTATTTGTTTTATGTCTTATTTTATGAATTTATTTTTATTTTAAAAATTTAATTCCACTTCTCAAAGCTACGTTTTCCCCAGCTGGAGTTTAGCATAATTATATTTGCAACTTTCCATCCTGAATAATAGAGATTAATTACGTTTATATGCTAAGATGTGTCTTCCTCAGTGCCTTGTGCCGTATTGCGTATTTATTTCTGCTCAGAATAGTATATTAAGTATATTTACTAGCAAATAATAATTGCTAGTAAATCTGGTCAAAATTTAGGTGGTAGGGTGTCTAAAGAAAATTTGGCATTCTTCTTTTTTATCCCATTCTCAGTCATGGATAAGTTTCTAGGCAAATGCCCTCAGCTGCGATGCAAAAATGGAAACATCTTTATAGAAGTCAGATATTTTTTATGGGTGCTCATGCTTCCTGATTCACTGTTTCCGGTTATAAGTGCATAGAACTTTCATATTGCTAATAATTAGATCCATCCAAATGAGGTCACATAGGAGATCTTCACTTGCATCTTAATTGTTTCCATTAATTTATGTGGAAGAGAGGAAGAAGATTCAAAGCCATACCTTCAATCTGAAATGGTGCCTTCCAGCACTAGGAATACATGGAGTCCTCGACCTACCACCACAACTGAGCCCAACATTTCTGTTGCTAAGTGAGACATTTGTTAAGTGGGTTTTGCCCTATTTTGCGACCTTCCTTGCCACAGTTGTTGAGTGAATTACTGCAGATGTTAAGTTCGTAACACAGTTGTTAAGTGAATCTGACTTCCCTGTGGTCTTTACTTGTCAAAAGGTTGCAAAAGGTGATCACATGACCCCGGAACACTGCAACCATCAGAAATCTGAGTCAGTTGCCAAGCCTTTGAATTTTGATCACATGGCCATGCAGATGCTGCAATGGTCCTAAGTATGAAAAATGGTCATCAGAGATTTTTTTTCCAGCGCCGTTGTAACTTTGAATGGTCACTGAATGAACTGTTGTAAATCAAGGACTACCTGTATTAAGTTTGGTTGTATAGACTATGTATTGTCTTCAAGTGAAGATTCTGAATCAAGTTGAGAAATGCCCTAAGCTATAGGACTTTTATCAACGCAAGCTGATATATGTATTCTAACCACATATTTAATTTGAAGGATGTATGTATGTATGTATGTATGTATGTATGTATGTATGTATGTATGTATGTATAAAAGAAGATAAATATTCTTCCATTCCCTGAAGGAATCTTTATAAAGAAAGGTATAGCAAAATATGCTTTAATTTCTGCTGGTAGTTTTTGTCTCAGAAGAAAAAGAAACATTTCATCCTGGCAAGAGAAAAAAAAAACACACTCTTTTAAACACTGTGTTTGAATCTGGGATTGTGTGCCAAGGTTCAGGTTTGGGTGAAGAAAGTGACAATGATGTTATCAGTCCAGAATGTGATTGAAAATAAAGTACTATATTTGTTAGTGATGCAAAGGGTTTATAACATGATGGTGAATCCTGTTTTCTGTTTCCTTGATTGACTCATATTTTTTTCTTATATATTTTCTTATATATCTTTACATTAAGATACCATGTGCAACAAGGAATATATGGGCAATACTAGCATTCAGTTGGCCCTGGATGATCTTATTCCCATCAATCCAGTTCAAGTAAGAGTACTCTTTTGCTTAAACTGGACATATTTCAAACTGGACATTGCACACGGGTCATTCAAATCAGTCTCTGGATCTACACTTTCATCCTATGTGCAATGTGCCCAAATTTCATTGTAGTTATTAGAACCAATGAACTTAACAGGCAAAAATAACTGGCTTGCATATAGCTACCTAAGATCCCAAATGAATTGTTATAAGTTGAACCTGCGCAATTAGAAAATAAAAAGACAGTTGTAAATGAGAAGAAATAAACAACTAATGTGAGGCTTGGTTCTACCTGGTAGCAATTGCATTACAGAAGTTTATAAGACGGGATCAGAGAGAGTACCCAGTTCGCAGACTAGACATATGCAAGACCTCTGATATTAGTTAGATGCAGATTTCTTTTCCCTGAGATGTACTTAAAGATGACTAAGGGGAATTGTCTCTTGTCACATACATGACGTTCAACCCACAAATATGGTCCAGCATTTGAAATGATCGGGCACTGATTCAGTATTTTGGTGCTGTCCACATACTCATTTATGGAACACTTGATTTCACAAAAATGAAAACCAAAACAACAGGGGAAAATGATAATTATATAACATGCAGTTAGAGGAAACTGCCATTGTAAGTTGCTATCGCAGAGCAATTTGAACTATTAGATCCCCTCCAATTTTACCTTGTTGCTTATCCAGAACAGTCCCTAACCTTGGAATCCAACACAAAATATATTTCAACCATATGGAGTGTGTTTAATTTTGTTCCTTTGTAGTTCAGGCTTGCATAATCAAACCCATTTTGCAAGGAATTATTTCAAAAGTTCAGAATTATAGAGGTGTTACATAAATGCATGCCTTTCAGCCAGTAGGGACTAGGTACAAGTATAGGCACATCAAAATGGCACCACAGATATATTGCTAAATATATTGCTATTACCTTCTTTGATGGGTTTGTCTTTTAAAAGTGTCAATTAAATTTAGGAACATATGCTTTAGCTGCATAAAATATATGAATAGGGCATTCATCTGCACAACATTAAAATTCAAAGCTACTGGAATGTTTATCTGACATCTCTGTCTTCATGTTTTGTACTAGTTCGACTCTTCACTTTACCTTCCTCAACCAGCTTGCCTCAAATTGTACTTGATTTTTGATCCCATCATTCTCAGACAAGACCACCAATTTTATACTCCTGGAACTACATGGTAGAAAAGACTTCTACTTATTTAATGTATCTGTTTTCAGTGATGCCACAATTATTATGAATGCTTAAAATTAGACCTGGGATTTAATACATTGCTCAGACATTGATGGCCTATTCTTGTTATTCATGTAACTGGTCTTGTATTTGAGCAGAAAAATCTAGGTCAGACGATGCCATGTACATCTTCAATAAAATCACAGTAAAGGACTTAGCAGTGCAAAAGAGAATCATATCATAAAAAATGGCATGATTTAACAGAATAACAGAGTTGGAAGGAACCTTGGAGGTCTTCTAGTCCAATCCCCTGCTCAAGCAAGAAACGCTATACTGTTTCAGACAAATAATTGTCCAATCTCTTCTTAAAAACCTCCAGTGTTGGAGCATCCACAACTTCTGGAGGCAAGCTGCTCCACTGTTGAAGCACCAATAGTGGAAGCAAGCCATTTCAATGGTTTATTGTTCTCACTGTCAGGAAATTTCTCCTTAGTTCTAGATTGCTTCTCTCCTTGATTAGTTTCCATCCATTGCTTCTTGTCCTGCCTTCAGGAGCTTTGGAGAATAGATTGACCCCCTCTTCATTGTGGCAACTCCTTCGATATTGGGACACTGCTATCATTCTTCTTTTAATTAAACTAAATATACTCAATTCCTGCAACTGTTCTTCATATGTTTTAGCCTTCAACCCCCTAATCTAATTTATAGTAAGACTTTTTAAAATCCTGTTATATTTAATAGAAGAGATGCATGAATCACTCCCATGCTGCAATGGGACTTAAAAGCAGTTATTTGTAGTGAGAATGTGTCCTAATGTATTAAAGCCTGTTTGATCTTCCTAGAAGTTACATACATCTGAAATAACACACACAGAGAGAAACTGGGAGTAAGGATATATGGAAGCAGTCTTTAAAAAGAAATACCGGTAACTTATTCAGATGAGTGCTAGGTAAGGTCTGAAATGCATAAAATCTAGAACTTTGGTTTGAATCTTAGATTACTTTCCCACTGTGTCTTTCTGCGAAACAGGTTTGGTACTTTGGTGCTAGAATGCTGGTTCCTTAGCAGGTCCAACTTGATGCAGCAAGCTTACGGGTTTGACATGGGAGGGAGGCAATTTGATGACATGTTTTTGGACGCATAAAGCCCTTTGACTATTGGAGTCATTCTGAGGGTCCAGTTCTGTTGCAGATGTGTGTGATAATGGAGCTGTTCAGTTGCCTTCTGTACAGATGGTACATTAATCTAAAATCTGTGACGTTTTATAATAGCTTAAGTATGACGTGTAGATTTGACTTCACCAGCTGCCTACAGGCTAAAGTAAGACTTGACAGGTAAATCTTCCTTGATATTTTTTTTAAAATTGGCTGATTATAATCCTTTCTGTACGAGCATGGGAACAATTCCTTTTGAATAATGATGAACTTGTTTGAAAGACAGGTGACAAGCTGTAGTTTTAATTCTTATTTCAAGCATTCCAGGAGATGAACTAATGGTATTATTTTTTGCAGTAGTCTAGATCTCACATCAATACCCACCCACCATGACTGCACAAAAACCAATTTCAGCAGTTGGATGGCCTGCTAATTGTTCTAATCATTTTTTGCATAGCTTCAGCAAAGCATCACCTCTTTCCCTTCCAGGAGCCATAACACCAAATGCTCCCATTAACCTGTTTCTTGGAATAATGCAAAGCTGGCAAATAAATCCGATTATAATTCTATTCCAGAAGAAAATAGAAATGATTTACATTTATGTGCCAGCATTTTCTTCTTTGTTGCCCCTTAAGACCTATGAAATGATTTATAAGGAAACAGAAGTGCTGGCACAGATGTTTTACAGCTTGAGCCTGTTTGCTTCGCACAGTGTGATGGAGCATTCTATGAACATGTGCCAGCACACAGGTAGCCTATGAAATGACACACGTACCAGAACCTGAGGGCTAGGAAAATGTTTTGGCAATATTTCAACAGGGTGTTTCAGTGTGGGATATATGTAGAAAGGAAAAGGAAAATAGCTGGTTCTCATAATTAGTTTCCTTATTTAAATTCCTAAAGGTTGGGGAAAATGGTTTTACTGAAGAACAGTAGACAGCTTTAGATACATTTTTTTCCTTTAAGAAAATTGAATGAACTGACCTGAGGAACAAAAGTTTCGTATGAAAAGAGCCATTATGGTATCCTATTGGAAAGCAGATGCTACCAGGAAAAAAACAGGGGAGTTTCGTATTGGCAGGAGAAGTGAGAATCAAAAATTATTTTAGTGGTCATTCAATTAATGTACTGATAAGGAAAATCTGTTTATAAGATCAACATCTTAGCTCAGGGGTCTTCAAACGTGGCCCTTTTATGACTTGTGGACTTCAACTCCCAGCATTCCTCAGCCAGTGTTCCTGGCTGAGGAATTCTGGGAGTTGAAGTCCACAAGTCATAAAAGGACCAAGTTTGAAGACCCCTGTCTTAGCTACTGAAGTTTCACAGAAGCAGAAATAAAAGTTAGATTTTGGTACGGATGCTTCAGATTTTGCAATACTATTCTTTGATCCAAACTTATCTGCAAAAATGCATATGTAAATATGTACAAAATATGCCTATTCATAAAAATAGCATGTTTTCAACTAAATTTGTCAAGTGATCTCCATGAATGTGTGAACCAGCTCTCTTACCAAAAAAGAGAAAGATTGGCTGGATTTCTTCAATGATTATGAAGCACAATCAAGATTGATTCCTTTTGTATCTGCTGCAGGCAAGCATTCTGATGAATACAAAATGCAATGTTCTTCCAGATTCCAGGAATGAATGGGATAAGCAAATATACATAGTGAATCTTTGGGCATTCAATTTCTCCAAGAGTTCTTCAAACTGGCCCCAATTTTCCTCAGTATAAAAAGATCCCAACGCACATTTTTAAAAGCAACCTAGGTATTTTACTGCATTTGAGATTTTTCCTGCCTTCTCAAGAGCTATTCTAATTCTGTGCTGTATCCTTTTTTATTCTGAACAGTGTGAATTGGATGTAGTTTGCAAGTCTATGTGTTCATCCCAAATATGATTTCCAATTTAATTTATCTTTTTATGACAAACCGAAAAGTTATTTCTAAACCCTAGTGTCACTGTTTCTTAAACTTGCATATTTAACTCTGGCAAGCAACCTTCTTCATAATTTTAACATCTTTTTTAAAAAAATGAGATTGCAATGACACTGAAAGAAATAAACAATAGCTTTGTTTTAGGTAGGTGAGTGATGTATTGGATGGACTGATAAATATGACAGACAGACAGTAAACTCTTGCTACTTTTGAGAAAAAGCTACCACTGTTTGAAATTCTGAAAAAAAAATAGACATAAATTTAAGGAGTGAAAAGATAGAAACTGTTTATAAAAACTATTGCTTTTTTTAACTAGCTTTGGCATTTTGGTTTCTGGTAACTATGAATATTTATCAAACTATTACATATTGTTTGTTGAATTTCATATCAATTCTTCCTACCCAAGAATAGCGCTTAAGGCTAAAGCGTTATGTTCAGCCACCCTATGTGTTAAATATTCTGAACTCTGCTATGTCATTCAGTCACGTGATATTGCCTTAAATCATTTCCAGTTTAATGTTGTAGCAATGCTGAGATCCACCCATGCACACAGCTGCTCTTTTACCTCCATTCCAGCATGACTTCACAATACAAAACAGCTTGATGCCTGGACACAGTCACACACAAACACTCCTTTCTCTAGCTTTCATCACAAAACAGGAAAATATATTACGTTAAGGATATTTTTTTCCTCCGTTTCCATATGAATTTCCAGGACAGGGAAGGATTGGTTTGTTTGTTTTTTTTGTTTTTTTTTTAAATACAGTAATTAACCTGATTTTGCATTATGATTGCACCTACGTGCATTTGCTTCACATAAGCCTACTCTCAGTCAGGAGATGTTTCTGGGTTTGATTCTTTGTCTGCAGTGTTCGCGACAGATGGTGTTTTAATAAAGTCCAGCAGGAATATTACTGTGAGTAAACAATTCAGCCATGCCAATTTCATAATTGCTGGGTACCAACACAGCCTCTTCTTACCTGCTGAATCCAAATTGGGAAAAAACCAACTGTGCACATACATACCTACTGGAAGCAGCCAAATTCACAGCTGTGGTACATGCCAACATTGTGCTGCTTCACCACGGAAGGTAAATTGCTGCTCCAATCAGGCTCCTTGGCAACGGGTGCGAGAAACAATTGCCATCTGGCTTGCCATCAAAGCACAGTCATTGAGTTTTCGGGAGATGAAATGACTTGCTTTTTTTTTTTTTAAAAAAAAAAAGGCCTTGACTAGCAGGGAGATTGGTATCACCACCATTACATGTTCATTTAAAAAAAAACTTTCTTGGCTTTCCAAACAGATTACAGAACTGGGATTGTCTACTTTAAGTCATTCCCACGCCCTATGGGGGAAATGAGAGTCTCAACTTGTTATATGCTAATTAAGAGTTCACACCCACATGACTTGTCAAAAAGATAAATCTTGGTCATATAATTTTCATCATTAGCAGGATCTTTCTTTCTTTCTTTCTTTCTTTCTTTCTTTCTTTCTTTCTTTCTTTCCTTCCTTCCTTCCTTCCTTCCTTCCTTCCTTCCTTCCTTCCTTCCTTTCTTTCTTTCTTTCTTTCTTTCTTTCTTTCTTTCTTTCTTTCTTCCTTCCTTCCTTCCTTCCTTCCTTCCTTCCTTCCTTCCTTCCTTCTTTCCCAAGAAGAGATAGTACGGTATGTTTTCAAAAGAAGGGCAGGTACGTTTGTGTCTAAAAAAATCCACATAAATTGTGGCTTTATAAATTATTTCTTAATATTTATGTGGTGTTTTAATGGGATAAATACTATGCTATTTGTTTGGCACCAAGGGGTCACATCAGAAAATGGTCCATTAGCTAGAGGAACCGAGCTAATGTTATATCAAGTTGAATGTAATCAATGTAATTTGACATGAATGTAATAAATGACATGAATGCGACACATGCCAATTTTCTGGGGGTGGATATACAATGTACTGCCTATTCCTGAAATAGTCTGCCTTGGGAGAAAATAATGCAAAATATTCTCTATGTGTGTATATATGTATGTATGCCTTCATGTGTGTGTGGACACACACTCACACAAGCTTTCCTTGCAGTAAATGAAGATGGCAGTGGAGAATGTAAAGAACACAGTGTTTAAGATAAAGGCTTTTTAAAAGGATTTTTTGCGTGGCCATGGAAAGACACTTACATTGTGCATTTTAAATATTTTTTTTAAAAATGCAAGTCACATAGAAAAGCATTTCTAGGATTATTGTGCCTTAACAATAACTGTGATTTCAATCATGTTAGTTCTTACATGAAGCTAAAAGTGTAGACTTTTAAAAACTTGTTTATCTATTCTTGTTTTGAACACACACTACCATATATAGCTCCTTTCTTTTCTTTTAAACTCAAAATGTCTCAAAACAGCAGCTGTAGCTGAAAAGCAGTCAGTCAAAGGCTTGTTAACGACATTTTATGGCAATATTTTGCATTTTTATAACATCATTATACACACCTGTCTTTAGTCTTTTAGACTGCTTCACTATCTTAGGTCCCTTGGATGGAACTGGCTTTACATCCAAGAACCTCAGAAACAATTTCATACAACCCAGTGCAAGTTTTCTTTAAGCCTGGAAGAAGCCAAAGGGATAAAATGTTAATCTAGATGAGATGGGCAGCATACACGTCAAATAAATAAAGAAATGAATAAGCAAATAAATAAGCAAAAAAAATAAATTAAACTATACATCTTCCTAGCTGTCTTCTTGCTTCTCCCAATATCAGTACATCTTTTTTTTTCTTCGGTTTTTGGTGGATTGTACTCAATAGCCCAATAATAGGGAATATGTGGAAAAATATGAACTCTTGAGTTTTGTTGCCTTGGATGAAAAATAATGATCTATCTAATAATTTCAGTTACTGAAGTATATTTTGGATAATCGCCTCTGTGGTGAATAACACAGTGCCCCATTGCCTCCTCCTAGTATGTATTGTGCTTATAACATGATTTAGTACCTTACTCATTTGTGTAGACTGGGTTCATACATCATACATTTATTCATACATAAAAGTAGTTTTTAAACTTTATTTTGGATGAACCCTGTCATTATGGTGTGGAAATTATGGTATTCGTTATATGTGGACCTGATACTTGCTTATTTGACAAACAATGATCAGGTAACAGACAGTTTAGTGTAACACTTGAAACAAATCAGGTTCAAGTTGCTGGAGAATTAGAATTGGACAGATAATGTGTACTGTCCCATTTATACTTATAGCATGTGCTATATCTGTGAGAAAGAAGAAAATATTTTTGGACAGATATATTTGGAGAAATATATTTTTGGAAATATATCTGAAGAAAAGAAGCATTGAAGAAGAAATAACGGTAGGTCAAGTGGATTCATGAATGCATTGTGTGTATGGTCAGTGAGTCAGAAATCACATATAATACTTCTATAAAATGCTCATTTTATATAAAATTAATAAAATATATAATGTATATAAATTATATTAAAATAATATAGATCCTTGGGGGAAATTCAGATGATATCAGGAAAATTTCTAAAACTGAAAATGATCCTTTTTTCCACGTGACTTTCCAAATGCTGCCTTAATTTACATGTCTTTAGCAAGGACATCTAATTCTAGTATTAGGAGGTAAAGTACTACAAAATACAAAAAAAACCCTATGAAAAAACTAAACTGCTAATTTTCTGTGTCTTCCCTGTTGTAAGGCAGAACTTTGTTTAAAGGAGTAGTTTGTACCACGTCAAGTTTAAGAGCCAATTATATGGAAAGAAATACTAAATGATTATATTTTACAAGTATTCCTCGAGTTACATGTAACAGTTCATTTAGTGATTGTTTGAATTTACAATGGCACTGAAAAAGTGACTTATGACTATTTCTCACACTTACGACCATTACAGCATCCCTGTGGTCATGTGATCAAAATTCAGAAACTTGGCAACTGACTGATATTTATGGCAGTTGCAATGTCCCAGGGTCATGTGACCACTTTTGTGACCTTCTGACAAGCAAAGTCAAGTATGAATTACTGTCTCAATCTGTCAGTTGGAATTAACCTCTTCAGTTAAAGTTTCACTCATCAAATAATGAGGACAATTCCTAAGATACCAAGAATTCATTGGTAATAGATTACCAGAATGAAATAACTACCCCATTGTAATAGCATCTTCGTAACCTCCCTAGGGTTAGATATTTCCTGGTTTTACCATTAAAATCATAGATTACGTTATAATGTGACAGATTTCCTTTGTCAGGAAACCATTCCTAATAATTAGGCAAAATTGTAACAATTTTAGTAATTCTACCTTAATATTCCTAATTATGAAATGTGCTATTATCATTATGGACATAGTTCTTAGTTGATGATTTTTACATATGGAGAAATGATGTTTCATGCATGGATGTTATAAAAATGGTCTTATTTATTTTAAAATAAATTTAAGTTAATTTAGAAGTTGGTTGATAGCTCCTTTTGGAAGCAAATCTTTTAAAAAAAAATAAATAAACCTTTCTTTTAAAATAAATCTTATTTATTTTTTCAGGCACGTTAATTCCCACTTTAGTGGACATAGGTTTGCAGTAGTGAAACCAGAACTGCCTAAACAATTCTAGAGCCGGAGACTGATTTCCTGGGAGAAGTCTGTATTTATTCTAGATGATAAGTGAATAATGTATTAAAAATGCCACAAATGTTGTTCACTTCAGTTTCATAAATCTATATATTTCTAACATAATCATTGTTAACTCTTTCAGGCCATTTGTGGCCACATCTTAGAAATTCAAAACAGTGAAGATGGAAGTAGCTGAGGAGGGCGCGAAGACCTTGATCCATGCCTGGGTGGGAGATTTAGGTTGCTCAATAGATATTGAGAGGTGGAGTGAAATTTGGGTTAAGAATATTAAGTTAATACAGTCAATAGCATATAAAGAAAATATATATAAAATAGCATATCGTTGGCATTTATCGCCAGTCAGGCTCACCAAAATGTTTCCGGGAACATCCCCAACCTGTTGGAAATGTGGTGTCAAAGAAGGCACATATTTCTACCAATGGTGGACCTGTCGAGAGGCTATGAATTTCTGGAAGAATATTCAGAAATGGCTAAGTGAGATGTTGGGATACCATATACAATTGTGTCCTGAGGTATTTTTATTGGGGATAAGACCACAAAATATAAACAGAACTGTGTGGTACTTGTTGTTACATATAACCACTGCTGCAAGATTGGCATGGGCCCAATATTGAAAGATGGATGTTAGCCCACCCAACCAAATAGTAATTCAGAAAATATTGAACTGTGCGGAATCAGATCGACTTACTATGATGTTAAGGGGACGAGGGGACACAGATTACTATTTGTCTTGGAGTCAATGGTACAATTGGATGTCAACAAGAGTTATTAATTGAATCTTATTACTTGCTATATGCAATGATTTTTTCCTTTCTTGTTGGTTGCTTTCTTATATGTAACGGGACAACCTTATTTCCTCCTTGTAATGTGATGTAAACCGCTATTGACTTAATGTTTGCTTGATACACAAATAAACAAAATAAAAAATAAAAACAACAACAGTGAAGATGTATCTGTTCCAGCTTGCACAGGAGCAGGGCATGTTATAATTGAAAGTAGGGTTCATAGGCACATGATATATGGTGAGGGTGAAGGTTCATTCTCCAAGCTTATGGGTTGGTTTTTGAATGTTTCGTTACCAGGCTAGGTAACATCTTCAGTGGAGTTTAAGGGATGTCAGTGTCAGTGTTCTTCTGTTTATAAAGGCTTAAGGTGAAGGTCTTGTGATGGGTCAGGTGTGAGTCCTCAGGTGACCCATATATATGGTAAATGGATTGGGGAGAGTTATCCTTTTTTAAATTTTATTACATTTATATGTACTTGAATTTGGTGCTTTCATCCTTTTTTTGATTTTGTCACTTTTATACATACTTGAATTTTAACTTAACACTCATAGCTGCCCAGAGCTTCTGGGAATGGGCAGCCTACAAGAAAATCTTGTTGAAAATCTGTTTGTATGGGCTTTATATTTGGCAAGCAATTTCTATGTTATTGAAAGCTAACCAGTTAGCATTTATGAATGCACATTGTTATCACGCATTAATTTTTAGAACTGAATCCTATCCCATCTTATTTGATAGACAGTAAGTTGATGTCTAGGACTGCCAAAGCAGTATTGTCAGAACTAGACAAGCATTGCTCAAGGGTTCCTGTGGATGAATGAGGCAATGGTGACAGGCAGAGAGATTTAGATTACTTAGGCACTGGGCCATTTTTGGGTAATCTGAATCTGCACAAGAGAGATGGGCTATATTTGAACTGAAAGGGAATATAACAAAAGTGCCAGAGAGTTAAGTTGATCCTTGGAAAAGTTGAAATGCATTTGGCAGCATCCGGTTTGGAAAGGTGTCAGGCATTTTAGAAAATACTATAAAGGATAGGACCTATGTTGGAAATAGGCTAGTCGGTAGTCAAGCATAAATTCTACAAATAAGTAAGTTAGTAAGTAAGTGAATCAATAGGCGATCATAACCATACCACTATTACAGTTCTTGCAAGTATACCAGAAGCACCTAGTTGGCCTCTTGTAAGGGGAGAAGAGAAGTTGGACAAAGATGGGCCTTGGGCTGATCCTACAGGACTGTTTTTACCTTCTTTTTTTTAAAGTTTTATTGATTTTCTAGTTTTACATTTAAGTATTTAAAAAACAATGTGGTGGCTGGGTTAATCAATAATTCAATAACATACAAGTGTCTTTAGTACAAACCTCAAACTACCACATTAAATATTTCCTCTCTTTTCCCCTTAGTATTTACTGTCTCATGTTTAAGCTAATACAATTCTTATATCAATTAAGTAAAAATAACATTGTTACATTTATCAATGACCAAAGTTTTCTTTATTTCAATTTATAATATACAATATTTAATTTAATTTAATTTAATAATATTTCTATACCGCCCTTCTCCCTGAGGACTCAGGGCGGTTCACAGGGCAAAAGTGAAATACAAAATACAAACATTAAAAAGAGATTAAATGAATGCCCAAGTTAAAACAATTAATATACAATTATAAAACCCCAAAGATAAAATTAAGAATACAAAAAATAAAAAAAACCCCACCAATCCCCATCAGGCTAGGCCGGCTTGTACAAACAAAAACGTCTTGAGATCGTGACGAAAGGAGCGAAGATCGGGCGCCATCCGGAGCTCTACCGGCAACTGATTCCACAGCTCCGGAGCGCCCACAGAGAAGGATCTCCCCCTGGGGGCCACCAATCGACATTCTCTGATCGGTGGCACCCTGAGGAGGCCCTCTCTGTGGGAACGCACAGGGCGCAGGGAGCTTGATGCCGGCAGCAGATGTTCCCTAAGGTACTCCGGCCCCATGCCATGGAGGGCTTTGAACACCATTACCAGTACCTTGAATCTCACCCGGAAGGCAACTGGCAACCAATGCAGCTCACGGAGCAAAGGTGTAACGTGGGAGTATCGGGAGACTCCCAACACAATTCTCGCGGCTGCATTCTGTACCAGTTGGAGCTTCCGGGTGGTCCTCAAGGGCAACCCCATGTAGAGAGCGTTGCAGTAGTCCAGACGAGAGGCCACGAGCGCATGAGTGACCGTGCATAAATCATCCCGGCTAAGATAGGGCCGCAACTGGCGCACCAGGCGAACCTGGGCGAAAGCCCCCCTAGTCACAGCTCCTATATGGTCTTCCAAGGTGAGCCGTGAATCTAGGAAGACTCCCAAGTTGCGCGCCCTATCTACGGGGGGTAATAGTTCACCCCCCATAGCAAGAGGTGGAATGTCCGAATAAACCCGGGATGAAGATATGCAAAGCCACTCAGTCTTGTCGGGGTTGAGTTGAAGTCTGTTCCTCCCCATCCAGACCCGAACCGCCTCCAGGCAATGGGACATCACGTTGAGGGCATCACTGGGGTGGTTTGGGGTCGAAAGGAAAAGTTGGGTATCATCAGCGTACTGATGATACCCAACTCCAAAACCACGAATGATCTCACCCAGCGGTTTCATGTAGATGTTGAACAGGAGAGGCGAGAGGACCGACCCCTGAGGAATTCCACAAACGAGAGGCCTCGCGGTCGACCTCTGCCCTCCTGCCAACACCGACTGCGAACGTCCCTGGAGATAGGAGGAGAACCACTGTAAGACTGTGCCTCCCACTCCCAGTCCCCTGAGACGCCGCAGCAAGATACCATGGTCGATGGTATCGAAAGCCGCCGAGAGGTCTAATAGGACTAGAACAGAGGAATATCCCCTGTCCCGAGCCCTCCAGAGATCATTCACCAGCGCGACCAATGCCGTCTCCGTGCTGTGCCCGGGCCTGAAACCCGATTGGTACGGGTCTAGATAATCCGCTTCATCCAGGACCAGAGGGAGCTGATGCGCCACCACACTCTCAACAACCTTCGCAAGAAAGCGAAGGTTGGAGACAGGACGAAAGTTGTTCAATACAGCTGGGTCCAAGGCAGGCTTCTTGAGGAGAGGCCTCACCACCGCCTCTTTCAAGACGGCGGGGAAGCTACCCTCACCCAGAGAAGCCGATATAACTGCCTGGAACCAGCTGCGTGTCCTCTCCCAGGCTGCATAGACCAGCCAGGAAGGGCACGGGTCCAATAAACATGTGGTGGTGCTCAGCCTCCCCATGATCCTGTCCACTTCCTCCGGAGTCACAGAATCAAACTCATCCCAGGTGGTATCGACAAGACCGCCCGTGTCCTGATCGCCAGACTCTGCCCAGTCAGAGTCCAGACCGGTCCGAATCCGAGCGATTTTGTCCGACAGATGCTGGTTAAACTCCTCGGCACGACCCTGCAAGGGATCCTCCCTCACCTCCTGATTTAGGAGGGAGCAAGTCACCCTGAACAGGGCGGCTGGGCGATTGTCTGCGGACGCGATAAGGGTGGCGAAGTGGTTAGACCTCGCCTCCCTTATCGCAGCGAGATAAGACCTAATGTGGGCTCTTAGTCGCAATCGGTCGGATTCGGATCGGCTGGATCTCCAACCGCTCTCTAGGCCCTGTCTCCGATGCTTCATCTCCCGGAGCTCCGCAGAGAACCATGGAGCTCGACGGGATCTGCACCGGGTCAGGGGCCGCAGGGGTACAACTCGGTCAAGAGCCTCAGTGGCCGTCCTTTCCCAGGCTTCCACTAAGGCATCTGCCGAGCTGTGAGCAAGGGAGGCAGGTGGGGACCCCAGCGCCGCCTGGAACCTCTGGGGATCCAATATATAATTTAGTATTCAAAGTACACATCTTGTCTATTTGAGTATATTCTATTTTAATTAATAACATAACATCCCCACTAATAAATCCAAAGCCCAATTTTCTTCAGCCTTATTCTAGCTTTCTTTCTTTGCCAACTCGCCTTCTATGTCCTTGCTTTTAAATCATCAAATAGATCTCCCTCTGTTATTGTATATATTATTTGAAATAAAAGACACCATCCAATTGCCATTCTTTTTGAAGGACTAAGAAATCGTCTCTCTATTATTCCATCTCCCCATAGTTGTCTTGGAATGTTTATCTTCCCTTCAGTCTGTTCTTCTTATTGCTCTTCAGATTTCTTCTGGTTTATATAGAAAGTCTTTTCCATTTTCATTGTTATCAGTTCCTTTTGTGGGTTTTCCATTAACTGTATTTGTTGGTCCATTGAATCCTCTATCATAGTGTTTGATTGTTCCACTTCTTCTATTGTGTTCTGCATAGTTGATTCTTTAATTGTAGTCAAAGTTAGGGTTTGAATATCTAGGCTGATATCTTGTTCTTTTCTATAGTGTCATATTTTGTCAGAAGCTGTAAGAATAGTTTAATGAATTGCTTTCAACATAGAAAGAATCTGTTCCTGATCTTCATCCATATTCTCTTAGTGGTGTATTAAATTAAAAGCTTTACAATCAGGGGATGAAAATAATTTTATCACTGGGTATAGAATAGGGATAAAAAATCTTTTGGTCCCCAAATTTTAGAAACATATAAATCCAGTTAAAATAAGGTTATTCTTTGAACATTTTAAACTCCCCTGGATAGTCAGTTGCCGCTGCTCTTAGAGAGTGGGATAGGATTTCCCTTCCCTCTCTCAACAGGGGAAAAATACTTTGGGCAGCTTATACAGGTAGAAAAGATAGTTAGGATTGAAGAGAGGTTCAGATCTCACCCAGTCTCATCTACGCTGCTTTGGTAGGTGCCTGGTGGTAAGCTTGACTTTAGCTGTCTGCAGCCTAGTGATGGGCCATATTTCTATGGCCAGTCTTTCATCTGCTGGTTTGGATGGCTGCCCTGGATCAAGCGGAAGGGCTGCCTCCCTCCCACATTCAAGCAGGGATCCTCTCCTTGCTTGTCACCCCTACAGGGTGACTTTTGACCCTTTCCAGGGTCCCCCAGCGGTGCAGAATCGAATGCAAAAGACAGAGCTTGCCTTCCAGCGGCCACGGCGGCAAACCAGAAATCACCTGGACTGTTTTTACCTTCTGTCAGCTTGAATGGCTGTAATAAAAGGTAGAAGAATTTTGGGAGAAATCACTAGTAATCCAAAACAATGGTGGGGCTATGGTAAGGTAATGTGTTATATGATTTCTTTCCACAGTTGGTACAGAGATAGTAGACTCAAGAGCTGCCTCCTCTGCCCATCTTCATCTGAAGACACTGCTAATAAGGGAAACATATGGACACATATAAATGAAGTTAGGCCAGAACTTCCTTCTGATAAGTGGATAGAAAAAGATCAGAAAGATCAGGGCACAATCTCTCTTAGCATACAAGATGATCGGATCATGCCTATAGGTAAGTGTGAAACTGCTAAAGAAATGGGGGAAGTCTTACCTAAGTGGCATGAAAGAGCTAATTAAGTAATAAACTGTATTTAATTAGAAAGCTATACCAAACCAGGCTGATAAAAGACCAGAATATGCAGGATTACATAATCCCTGAAAGGTATAGGAGAAGAAATAAAATATTTTCATGTTGCAGCACTACTGTATTACTTAGCGGTTTACCAGAAAGTTATGAAACAATTGTCACAGCACTTGATGCACATCCAGATGATGAGCTAACATTGAAATATATGTTAAGGGCAAGAGTAAAACAGAGAGCATTAATAGTGACAGTGCTTCTGTTGCAGTCTGCTTTAAAGACAAAAATAGAAATAAAAACATGTGAATGCTTTGTGTATAAGAAAAAGGGTCATTTAAAAGCAGATTGCCAAATCTGGAAAACTAGAATACATAAACTGCAAAAAGCCAAAAGTGTGAAGGAAGAAGTTGATTTTTCTTCGGATAATGAATATATCTTTCAATCCAAAATTGCACCTTTGAAAGCATGGTGTGCTAATTCAGGAGCTATGAGTCATATGACAAATGACAGAAATTTCTTTACTCCCCTTGACCAGAGTAAAACAGGAAAAAATCACTACAGCTAATGGGCAAATAATAAAATCAGAAGGAATAGAAGATTGGTTTTCTTTACTGTCCTATTTCTCAGAATATCACCAGAAAGATACTTGTGAAAAATGTTCTGTATGTACCTGCTCTTGAAACTAATCTTTTGTCGGTGGAGAAGCTCACAAAACAAGGCAATGTAAAGGGGACAGTTGTGTCATCACTAAAGAAGATATCTTACTTGCAAAGGCTAAAATTACAGATAAACTGTATCAGCTGAACTGCAATCAGGTAGTTAATACTGCCAAGGAGGAAAAAAGCATTCAAGTTGCATTCACACATGGCACACATAACTTGGACACAGAAGTCCTGTTATAATAAATAAATTAATTGAGAAAGACTATCCAAGTGGAATAAAAGAAGATACCAGGCCACAAGAGGTTTCAATCAGGAGATACACCAGAAGCAATAAAGGCATCCCAGCCAAATGTCTGTCCTACATTGCTTGTGAAGAATTAAAACCCAGAGACAGGAAGGAGAATCCAAAAGAGACTGCAGCTGCCACTCTGGTTCCCCAGCCCTGATGGAGCCAGAGATGGAGCCCCAGCAGCTCCAGTGCCAGTTCTTCGGAGAGCCAAGGGCAAAGCCGCAGCAGAAGTGCCAGCTCTGTGGACAGCCTGGACAGCAAGAAGAAGAAGAAAAAAAAAGGACAAGAAGAATTATAAGAAACAAGAAACAGAACTAAGATAAAAAAATGGGACTATTATAAGGAGTAGTTGTGGAGTAGGGGTGTTGGAATACATGTTAGCATGTATTTTGTATTGCAACAACTACATAATTATTCAGCCAGCAGATGGCAGTATTTAGTTTGCATTTATGGTTATAATCTATTGTTCTCTATGCTCAGAGAAGAGTTTCCTGTGACAATTGAAACCATTAAGCAGCAAGAAACATGGTGACTGTACACTGTACACTTTATACTTGATCAGTATTGCTATGTAACCATCCTCTGCTACCAATCTGGATGGCTATACTGTATAATAACCTTCTGCTACAATTTTTATAGAATAAAAGATTTTTTATAGAAGAAAACAGAATTTTCTAATAAAATCAAGCCTTATTATATTCAGTCAAATGAATATGCTGTCAAAGCCCAGTAATTTACATTATAATAAGAAATATTACCCTGAATGGTGAAATACAAAGAAACAATTCCTGCTAAAAAGAAACAGAATAAAATGGGGAGATGTTTATGATTAAAAACAATTCATAATGAAAACTTCTACCAAATGGTAAATGAGATGGACTCAATTTATTGCAAGCTTTGGTTTTTTTTTAATTATATAAGAAGCTCTAACATATGCTGCCTATTTGGAAAACTGTTTTCAAAATTTGATTTCAGATTTTTTTTTTTAACTCAAGATAATATACTTGATTGCTATATTTAAATTATATGATGGGAAAATACTATTAGAAAAATAGGAAAAGATCTTCGAGTTAAACTACATAAACAAACTGGCTTGGCCAACGTTAGACAGCATTGGACCATGCATGAAAAAATTGCCAACAGATATGATTGCATTAGCAAATACGAAAATAAGTTTTATTGTAATCATCCAACATTATAAGTATGCCTGCCAGGTTCCTGTTTATAATAGCTTTTGGTAATCCTTTAATTTATTTCTTGCATTATATACCGGCAAGATCAGCAGTTGGAATATTGTTCTCCCTGCACCTTTTTGTGATGACTGGTAATTTTAAGAGTTTTCAGTTGGCAATTTTAGCCCGCTTTTTCTGTGGTTCTGCCATGCACCTAAAGCAATCTGGCAAACTCAGTCCAGCCTGCCTTGCATGGTCATGGGAGAGGAAAGGGATTAAGAGTGTTGACTGGAAGAAAAAGGGAAGTGCTTGGAGTTGAGAATGAATATGCTTAATCCAGGTGTGGAAAATAATGTTTGCAATGGACTCTATGAGATCCAAAAGTGAACCAAGACTGGACTGAACATTTCAAGGAGGAAGGTTCAACTTTGTTGGTGAATCTCTATTGCTCAAGGTGAACAAGAGACTGAGGGGAGATTCTTCTCTCTTTATACATGCACACATCTTATTTTCTTTTTCTTTCATGCTGAATTTACTAAATGCTGTACCTGGAGGAAGGAGAACAGTGTAGCGCAGTGATGGCGAACCTTTTAGAGACCGAGTGCCCAAACTGCAACCCAAAACCCACTTATGTATTGTCGGGTGCTGGATGGGCATGGCCCATTGGGTGGGTGTGGCCGATTGGGTGGGTGTGGCCCAGTGGGTGGGCGTGGCTGCGGTGGTAATGGCAGACTGGGTGGGACAATCAATTCCAACTTTGCGATATCTTTTTTTTCCCTGCGAGAAGTTGAAATTGATTGATTGAACCTTTTTTTTTGCATCGGGGGCCTAAAGCGAAAAGGTTTTATAAAACCCAGCTGAAGGCCTAGGACTGGGGTGACAGTGCACGTGCCCACAGACAGGGCTCTGCGTGCCACCTGTGGCACCTGTGCCATAGGTTCGCCACCAGAGGTGTAGCGGGTGGAAATTATATCTACTCGTTACGGTTCCATTTATGCATTTTCCCTAATATTCTACAACTACTGTTTTCTAGGTGGTGTGCAAATCAATTGAAAACATATAATACTGGCATTCTCGGTTTCTCCAATGTGGCACTTATTGGGCCAAGAGAATATTTGAAACCTATAAAAATTCTCTACCCACTGATTTGTGTTTTAATAAATTAATAGCTTACTATAGGTAATGTTTTGTCATCAATTATTTTGTCTGACTGTCAAGTCATCAAGGAAAGTGGGGCTGCTTAAGATTGGCCACCATACAAGATAAGGAAGATTCAGATTAGAGGGGAAGTCTTCTTAATTGTGGCCCCTGCACCATGGAATACATTGCACTTGGGAAAGTGTTCAGTGCTGTCCTTCAGGAATTTGCTTAAAAATTATATTTTTACCCAGGATTTCAACAATTTTAAGGCCTAGTTAAGATGAAAGGTAGCCATTTATTTTTATAGTTATTACTGGTGTGTATTATTCTACTATAAAATTGCTTTTGTAGAATATTTTGTGCATCACCCAGATTTAGGGCAGTATAAAATTGTGTTCAAATAAATACATTTTTTAAAAAGTGAAGCAAGCAAGCTCTAAAGCAAAATGCATTGTTTCTATTTATAAAAAGAACTCTGGACCTCATATGCAATTTTAGACAATAAAAATATGTTAGGTGGTTGTTGTGTAATGCTTTGTTTAGAAAAGTGTTCACTATCCAGAAAACCCCCCATAAAAATAAGCTAGGAGTTGCAAATAGGGTTATAGACAGTCGTGTATAGCAATGATGATAGGGATTTACTAGGACTGTGAATCCAACAGTTGCTTCCAACTCTTTGTGACTCAGTGGATATAATTCTACCACAGGTTATTGTCAGTAACTACTTATCTGAGTTCTTGTAATCGTGCCTCCCATGACATCTATGCTGTTATATTTTTTAATATAAAATATAATATGCTCTCTGGCCAATGAAGCTGGCATCCCCTGAACTAAATAGTTCAAAGGATGAAAATACGCTATGCACCTGTCTTACCCTAATAATGCCCACTAAAAATTGTATACCAAATGTCATAAAGATCAACTTTCTTTGCTGCTGCTGCTCTAATTTATAATGTGTAGAGGGCGCGCCGACCCTCTGGAATGAGTTGCCTCCGGAGCTGCGGATGGCCCCCGACCTTTGGTCCTTTCGCCGTGACCTGAAGACATGGATGTTTCAACAATCGGGACTGGACTGACTTTGGTTTTAAATTTGGTTTTATGGGGTTAAATTACTATGTATTGAACATATCTACTGTTTAATTCTTTTTTAAATTTTGTATTTTCATGTTCTTTTTTTTAGTTTTTATTGTTGTGAGCCACCCTGAGTCCTTAGGGAGAAGGGCGCCATATAATCAATCAATCAATCAATCAATCAATCAATGAGCTTGAGGGACACAAAGAAGAGCTGCTATGAAGGCAATGATCAGATCAGAGAAGCTTGAGCCCAGACCAAGAAAATAATGTGAGAAAACAACTCAGAGAAGCCTCTCCCTAGTTCACATGAAGATAAAGTGACTTGCAAGATTCTGTTACTATAGCTGTGTTAGGAAACTGCCAGCTAGGCTGGAAGGAGGGGTCAAGCAAGGGACTAGCTTGGAGTTATTGTGCAGCTGCTAACAGCATAACCTGGCCTCCCCCAAGATCCATGAAGCCTTGTGTGGTCGTTCCCAGGGGAAGGCAATCAATTCTTGTAAGGATGTCTGACAAACAATAAAGTTACTGACTTTGGATATTCATGAAAGGTGATAGTTGCTTGTTCCTCACAAGCCGTTGCAATAAAAATAGTCCCAAACTATATGGTATTAATTTCTTAGTCTGATCCACTTTGTTGGGCTAGCGTATCACCTGCTAATTTCATATAAGAGCCTTGGTGGAGCAGTGGGCTAATGCCTCCTTAAGTAACACCAGCTGCCTGCAATTAGTGTAGGTTCGCATCCCACCAGGCTCAAGGTTGACTCAGCCTTCCATCCTTCCGACGTAGGTAAAATGAGGACCCAGATTGTTGGGGGCAATTAAGCTGACTTTGTAATAATGCCGCTTGGGGTGTGTGTGAAAGGCCTAATAAGCAGGCATATACATAGAATGAAGGCTACTGCTAAGCTTGTAAGCCGCCCTGAGTCTTCGGAGAAGGGCGGGATATAAATGGAATTAAAATAAAAAAAAATAAAAAATATACTCAGAAACCTTGCAGACATATTTTGCATTTATTTTACTAGATTGCCATTATGAATACTGATACTGTAGATGAGAGAAAATACATGGATTAATTGCTAAAATATCTTCCCCACAATGTTCAAATTTTAAAAATACGACCATGATATATTAGTAAGCCTAATATATTTATGCTCTGCTACTATTCTTTCTAGCTTGTTGCTACTCACTTGTATTTAAATACCATAGTGACCAATTGTGCCAATATATTATTTCAAAAATTCCTTCATAATAAAGTGAAAGGCAATGACAGGTTAGCATGAATATGAGAGGACAGTGAAAATATAAATTTTGTGAATTATGGACTCAAATACAATGTTGGGATGCAAAACTGGTAGGAGGGATTGTATTATGATGTCATACATACTTGTCATTTCCTCATCACGGTGACTAGCAGTCACCCCTATGGTTTTCCTCAGAATTTTAATTTAATTTAATTTAATACCATTTATATACCGCCCTTCTCCCTGAGGACTCAGGGCGGTTCACAGGGCAGAATAAAATAGCAAATACAAACGTTAAAAAAGATTAAACAATTGCCCTAGTTAAAAACAATAGAAATACAGTGCTAAAAACCCCAAGAAAAATTAAAAGACCAAAGATAAAACAACCCCAGCAATCCCCATCAGGCTAGGCCAGCTTGTACAAACAGAAATGTCTTAAGATCGCGGCGAAAGGAGCGAAGATCGGGCGCCATCCGGAGCTCTACCGGTAGCTGATTCCACAGCTCCGGAGCGCCCACAGAGAAGGATCTCCCCCTGGGGGCCACCAATCGACATTCTCTGATCGGTGGCACCCTGAGGAGGCCCTCTCTGTGGGAACGCACAGGGCGCAGGGAGCTTGATGCCGGCAGCAGATGTTCCCTGAGGTACTCCGGCCCCATGCCATGGAGTGCTTTGAACACCGTTACCAGTACCTTGAATCTCACCCGGAAGACAACTGGCAACCAATGCAGCTCACGGAGCAGAGGTGTAACGTGGGAGTATCGGGAGACTCCCAACACCACTCTCGCGGCTGCATTCTGTACCAGTTGGAGCTTCCGGGTGATCCTCAAGGGCAACCCCATGTAGAGAGCGTTGCAGTAGTCCAGACGAGAGGACACGAGCGCATGAGTGACCGTGCATAGATCATCCCGGCTAAGATAGGGCCGCAACTGACGCACCAGGCGAACCTGTGCGAAGGCCCCCCTAGTCACAGCTCCTATATGGTCTTCCAAGGTGAGCCGTGAATCTAGGAGGACCCCCAAGTTGCGAGCCCTATCTACGGGGGGTAATAGTTCACCCCCCATAGCCAGAGGTGGAATGTCCGAATAAACCCGGGATGAAGGTATGCAAAGCCACTCAGTCTTGTCGGGGTTGAGCTGGAGTCTGTTCCTCCCCATCCAGACCCGAACCGCCTCCAGGCAACGGGACATCACGTTGAGGGCATCACTGGGGTGGTTTGGGGTCGAAAAGAAAAGTTGGGTATCATCAGCATACTGATGATACCCAACTCCAAAGCCACGAATGATCTCACCCAGCGGCTTCATGTAGATGTTGAACAGGAGAGGCGAGAGGACCGACCCCTGAGGAACTCCACAAATGAGAGACCTCGCGGTCGACCTCTGCCCCCCTGCCAACACCGACTGCGAACGTCCCAAGAGATAGGAGGAGAACCACTGTAACACTGTGCCTCCCACTCCCAATCCCCTGAGACGCCGCAGCAAGATACCATGGTCGATGGTATCGAAAGCCGCCGAGAGGTCTAATAGGACTAGGACAGAGGAATGCCCCCTGTCCCGAGCCCTCCAGAGATCATTCACCAGCGCGACCAATGCCGTCTCCGTGCTGTGCCCGGGCCTGAAACCCGATTGGTACGGGTCTAGATAATCCGCTTCATCCAGGACCAGAGGGAGCTGATGCGCCACCACACTCTCAACAACCTTCGCAAGAAAGCGAAGGTTGGAGACAGGACGAAAGTTGTTCAATACAGCCGGGTCCAGGGCAGGCTTCTTGAGGAGAGGCCTCACCACCGCCTCCTTCAAGACGGCGGGGAAGATACCCTCACTCAAAGAAGCCGATATAACTGCCTGGAACCAGCTGCGTGTCCTCTCCCGGGCTGCATAAACCAGCCAGGAAGGGCACGGGTCCAGTAAACATGTGGTGGTGCTCAGCCTCCCCATGATCCTGTCCACTTCCTCCGGAGTCACAGAATCAAACTCCTCCCAGGTGATATCGACAAGACCACCCGTGTCCTGATCGTCAGACTCTGCCCAGTCAGAGTCCAGACCGGTCCGAATCCGAGCGATTTTGTCCGACAGATGTTGGTTAAACATCAATGACACCTATCCATCTGGAAAAGGTTAAAACCTAGGTACTTCTAAAGCTCAAGGATTCTGGTGTTCCACAATAGGAACAAAGTCTTGAGATAAAGAAGGTTTTGTAAATAGAGAATTTTCTTAATAGTATCCATCCTGTCAAAATCACTTCAGGATTACATTTAGGAAGTCAAAATAAAAGCAGTTATGACATTCGGCGATCTCAGGCCTTTTTCTCCTTAAACAAAATCACTGTTTACCCAACACTTCAGAAGAGCACTGGAGTAAAACTTATGTTCAATTTGGGAGATTATGCAAAGCAAAAATGCCATTGTTTGTACCAAAAATTGATGTTCTTTTCAACTTAACTAAAAGCTCCTGGGTGACCTTCCAGAGTGACAACTTAAAGTTGTCAAGGTTGCAGACCTCTGGACTAGAGCGTTGTTTCACAACCTTAGAAAGTTTAAGATATATAAACTTCAACTCCCAGAATTCCACAGTCTGCATGCTGGCTGGGGAATTCTGGGATTTGAAGTCCGTATATTTAAAAGTTGCTAAATTGAGAAACATTGGATTAGAGATAAGGGACACTGTTGGGAATGACATTCATCAACAGGGAGGTTGTTTGTTCCAGCTGATACAGCTCCAATCGCCTCTCTTTGTTTACCCTTCAAATACAATCTATAAAGCAACCGTTCATCTCTTTGGAGCTGGACTAAGGATAGATATAAGACAGACCTCAAATTGAGTTTGTCATTTGCCTTCTCCAAAGGAGATATGATTTATGTTTATGGTAAAATATTTGAAATGTCATTTAAGGGGAAAACAAATGGCACTCAGATTGCAGGGAGGGAGGGAGAGAGAGAAAAATAAAAGTAAAAAAAGTGGGGTAGGGGGAACAAAAGAGTCAGTGTAGAACTTGGAAAAAGACATTGTTTCCTCATGCTTATGAATGCAACTTATTGAATTGTAAAAAAAAATTATAATGTCTTTCCCAGCCTTTTCCTTAAAAGAGATTTGTTAGCTACATTAATGAATTTTAATACATACATTAATATACATTAAACATTTAGGTTATCGTACATTAACATGGCATTAGATGTGACTAATAACAATGTTTTATATATGAAAATATATTTTGTATTGGAAATGGTTAGAATGCTTGACAAGTGACTTATATCCATAACAGTTTCATTTAAATATTGCTATTGCATCACATCTATCTTAGGTGCCGTTTTATGGATCCTTTTTAAAAATTCATTTTGGCGTGACCTCTTTGAGACTGGAACTTAGTGCCTCTAGCCTACATATTCAATTGCACTTGTACTTGTTCCTGTTCAATTACATTTCAAAGTGCAAAAGCCAGTAAGTACCCAGACATGAACTACATTTACTATTCTGGGACTTTTCACAAATTATAACTTGTGTTGGGTTATGCATGGTAATGTGGGCAAAAAAGCCAGAAGGAAATCCATAATGTTGTTCCAAATGATAAGCTGTCTTATTTGACATAGAACGTGCATAATTTGGTAAATGTTTCTTTGCAAGTCAGAGCATTTCAACAATCTGAGCATGGTTTTGGAATAAATCTGAACTAGAATTCAATCCATTTATGCTTATCCTGAATGATCTGGTGGCTGCATACTTTAGAAAGTAATTAGGTAAAGGTAAAGGTTTGAAAGCATGTAAAAATGCAAGTAGAAAAATAGGGACCACTACGGTGGGAAGGTAACAGCGTTCCGTGCACCTTTGGCGTCTAGTCATGCCGGCCACATGACCACGGAGATGTCCTCAGACAAACGCTGGCTCTTTGGCTTTGAAACGGAGATCTTTGTTTCAAAGCCGAAGAGCCAGCGCTTGTCTGAGGACGTCTCCGTGGTCATGTGGCCGGCATGACTAGACGCCAAAGGCGCACGGAATGCTGTTACCTTCTCATAATTCTCCAATTCAAATGCATATGTGAATCAGGGATCCGTGCTAATATTCAATTGCATCCAGAATTCCTTTGAGCGGAACTTTTTTGGGGGGTGGGTGGGGGTGAATTATATAATCTAGTGTGTCAGGAAATGTATCAAGCCACTTATTATAAATTGAGACCTTTTCTGTACTTTCATTAATTAAGATTGGCTTAATACATGAATGATACTGTTAGCATGGTTACAACAGGTTGTTAATATTTCAATCAGATGTGCCACAACAAAGACTTAATTGGCAAAAATGAATAAGACTGAAATTTTTCATCTCTCTTATGATATCTTTATGGAAGGAAAAAAATATCTGCTGTATTAAATCATATGCCCCAATACAATCCCTCCCAGTACAGCCATTGTCTTCACCCAGCAAGCCCCTAGAAGCATAGTAGAAATCTCCAAGATCTGACTAGTGTTCCCTCCAGTTCACCAATCAGGGAGTGGTTTCAACCAAAATTTTGGATAGGCTACATCAATGCTACATTATCATCAAACACTCCCGAATTGAAGAAACACACCACCTATTCAATAACATATTCCCTGGGATCAAACTCACACATAAAAAGGAAACAGACAAAAGATTCCCATTTCTTGACATCAACATAAGAAGACTAGACAATGGAGAACTGGAAACCTGCATCTACCACAAATCTACTCACCTGGGCCAGATCCTCAGCTTTGCAAACAACCACCCAATTGCACACAAAAGCTGCATCCAAACTCTCTTCAGAAGGGGCAGGACACACTGCAGCATCACAGCACTAAGAAAAACGGAAAAGAAATGGCTGCTTGACGTCTTTCTTCGCAATAGCTTTCCGAAAAACTTTGTATTCTGACACATGGTACCCAAACCACAACTTACCACACAGCCAATCACCACACAAAAACTAACCCTACCATCCATGAAAGGGGTATAGGAAATGACAGCCAGAATTCTCCAACCTCTAGGAATAACAACAGTCCACAAACCCACAGCCACACTCTGCCAGGAGTTATCCAGAACCAAAGACAAGATAACAGAAGGATGAAAGAAACAGTGTAATTTACAAAATCAGCTGTAAATTGCAAGCAATCAGGAAGTGTGCAAATCATCTCTTGCTCCCTCCTCTTTGTGCCCTTGCTGCATATGTTTTTAAAGTGAGAAAAAAAGGCAATGTCAGCCTTTCAAGATAGGTAAGGTCAAAACACAGACACACAGCGATTCCAGGAATGCTGCTTTATTATAGTAGGATATAATTACTGAATACTGAAGTTCTGCTCAGGTTTCTCTGTCTTCTCTTACACTAAAGAAAAGTATAACATAAGAATAGTTCACCAAGCTGCTCCTTAATGTTTTTTTAATACCGAGGTCATGTGAATGAATGAACCTTTATTGTCAAAGTACAACCATGTATACATTGAGATTGGCTGAGTCTCCCTTCGTGCTCCCAACACCACAACTCACAGTGACAACAAACCCACCATCTTGTTACACCATGTGAGCTAATCGCACAACACACCGGCCTCGCAAGTCAGTCATACATAAAATTATAAAATTATTTCCCATTCAAGAGCCTAAAAGCCCATGGATAAAAGCTGTTCTTCAGCCTTTTGGTACAGCTGGCTATAGTCCTATATCTCCTACCCGATGGTAGGAGAGTAAAGAGGTACCGACCAGGGTGTGAGTCGTCCCTGAGAATTTTCCTCACTCTTCCAAGGCAACGAGCCCTGGCGATGTCATCCAGTGGTGTCAGGGGACAGCCCACAATGTCTTGTGCTGTGCTCACCACCCTCTGTAATACTTTCCTATCCACGGCTGTCAGGCCAGCATACTAAACCACAATACAGTGCAAGAGGATGCTCTCTGTAGTAGACCGGTAAAAGAGGGTCATTAGCCGTTGTTTTACCCTGTTCTTCAACAAGACCCTGAGAAAGTGGAGTCTCTATTGGGCCTTTCTGGCCACCTGGGTTGTATTAACTTTCCAGGTAAGATCTTCACAGAGGTAGACTCCCAGAAATTTAAAGGAGGAAACTCTCTCCACTCAGCCGCTCCCCCCCATGTAAAGTGGGGCAGGTTCCTATCTGAATTTCTTTACCTCCAACAATAACTAACCATTCAATTTAGAAAGCACAATAAAATGATAGCAAGGTGCTGTGCTATCTGGCCTAACAAAGAGGACCAAGGAGAGATGAGAGTCCTTGCCATTGAGAAACTACCCACCTGCACCTCCCACATTAATGCTGACAGTCTGCTCCCTCAGTTGCTTTTAACTGTACTGGCAGATGAACCAGAAGTCAGTTGCTTCAATTGTAGAAGAACTGCAGCAACTCAACAAAGCTATGAGAACACAGCTGAGCGGCATGAATTCTGGATCCTGCAAATACCGTTGATCAATGCAAAGCTAATGTTAACTGTCAGAAACTCTTCCCGCTCTGTCAAATAGCAGAAGATGAAACATATTTGACATTTTTGCATGCAGTTAGAAGAAACAAAAATCTTATGATCCTCCTACCTCTTAAAAGAGAAGCAGCTGCATTTTGACAGCTTGTTTGGAAGTTGCAGTTAAAACAGGCAGCTGAGCCAATTCCCTCCTCTGATTCTCTGCAGCAGTTATATTGTCAACCTTCAAAGAAATGCAAAGTAGAGTGGTGCCAATATCAAAGATTATGTTGTCAGCTTGAATATTGTCCATTTTCATTTCTCTTTATATCAAATGCCCTTGGCTAGAGACAGATGTTAGCTGAACGTTGGATGAGAAGGACCCATCAATGCTCATCACTCTTGATCCTTTTTTGTCACGGTTTGTGAAATGCATGATAGAAAAAAATAGGCATCCTGTCTATTCAGTATTGTCCCATGTGAGAACAGCCATTGGTCCATAATCTTAGGCAAGATTAATTTCCTGATCTTCCCTTTTAGTCAATAGCACAGTTAAATAATGCTAAACTCTGAACTTAGTGGTCATGTGATGCTGTCCTTCCCATATGGCAATGAGTATTACTTTTAAATATGATAACTGCCACATTTGGAACACCTCCTTAGTTTTCTAAATTGGATCCTGGAATTTCCTCTAAGATCTGCTTGATGGCATTACTGCTTTCCTAGAAATGTTGGAGTTCCTGAATTTGTGTAGGTTATATATTGCAGCGCTAAATTAAGAGTCACTTCCAACTTATGATTCTGATTGGAGAAATATGCCTTCTGCTTTCTTTCAGAGTAGGTTGCCAAGAGTTGCTCAAGTAAAACACCATACAAATAACTGTAAACACTTACATAGATATGTAGTAGTAATTCTTAACACATGAACACCAACTAGCACCATACAAATAAGTTACATAGATATACTGTATAGTAATAATGCTTAACACATCTTTATAAAGATCGGAGATATAGCATTAAGGAAAATGGCTAATACCAGCTGATTAAATTATCCACAGTTTAATAGAAATGTTTGACTCAACTGTCTGAAATATAATAAAAATGGTTATTTCGCTCCATGCTAGTCATTTTTCATAGTGCTTCATCTCCTGTCTTTAAGGGACTTGCCAGCTTTTTAACCCACACAAACACCTGGAATATAGGAAGATCATAGGAAAGCTTGTGACAACAGCCTTTAGCTAATATATTTAGCATGTAGTGAGCCTTGGTTACTGCTTTTTACTATTATTCTCATCTCTATCAGGTCAAACTTCAGTGATGACACTGGAATGTTCTTGGGAAGCATGCCAAAGAGAAGAGAAGACTAGAAACCATTTTTACAAATGCCCATGAAAGTATTTTTCATATGGGTAGTATTCAAACCTTAATTCACTTCATGCAAGCTGAGATCAAGAAAAAAGTCTCCCATCCCATCTCAGAATCATAGAATAAAATCACTGAATTGTGAAGTTGGAAGGAGTCATGTAAGGTGATCAGGTCCAGCCCTCTGCTCAGTGCAGAATCCAGATGAAAGCATTTCTGTGAGATAAGAACTCATCCAGCAAAAAGGACCATACCACCTTTCTAGCTAATTAGTTCCACTGTCAATTTGTCCCTACCATTAGGAAGTTCTGCTAACATTCAATTGTAATCTGATATACTTGAATCTCTTATTCCGTGTCCTGTATTCTGAAACATATATAATAAATAGCCAGTTTGCCGTAGTGGTTAAGGCATCAGACCACAAGCTGGGGGAACTATGAGTTCTAGTCCCATCTTAGGCACAAAACCATCAGGATGACCTTGTTCAGACACTTTTATCTCAGCTCTAGGAAGGAAGGAATGGCAAACCACTTCTGAAAAACCTTCCAAGAAAACTGCTAGGACTTGTCCAGGCTGTGTCCTAAAATGGACAAGATTGAATGGAAGGTTAAAAAAAAAAATCAAACAGGCAGAAGACTAGCAAAGAGCATCAATGAACACCCCAACTAACAGTCAGAAGACATGATGAAAACTCCTTAATTTCACAACACAGCTTCAACTGGAAAACTGAACATCCTGGATCAAGCCAAGTCCAAAAATGGCAGAGAGTTTCTGGAGGCCTGGCACTCAGAAAAATTCAGCCATACCACTTAAAAGAGACATTAAAAAAACTAAAAGGAAACAAACAAACAAAAATCAAAATAACAGTTGTTGCAGCTAGAATGCCTTACTTTTTTATAGTTCAAAATAATCATAGCACCCACAAATCTTTGGAAAGGTTAAATTTAATCTAATTGCTTTAGTGGGAATCCTGCCTATGAAATCTTTTCCAAATGATTTGATATCTGAGGTTCAGCTAAATTGAGCAATCACTGTGCTGTCACAATAGGGGCTGAAAATCTAAATAATTATAGGTGGAGCAATTTAGTTTATTTCAGTCCTTAATAAAAAACAGTTATGTTTTTTATTACTGCAATAGCAATCCCAAATTAGATTATGCTGTTAATCTAGTTACGGTAAAGACAGAAATACTACCCCACATGAATATGTTAAAACATTACCGTGTAAACTTTAACTCTTGCTAAAGCTAATGGTTTTAAAACTTAGGGTACAAAACTTCCCAACTTTCCATTAGTATATAATTTATGCTTTGGCATGCTTTCATTAAGGGCTGTACTTCTAGCCATTAAGTTGAAATAAAGCTACAAGAAATGGGGGAAACAAAGAGAAAGTCAATCTATGGAAATAATGCTGTTGCTTTTATGTCATTATTTACACCTTCTGACACAAAGTGCTCAGAGAGGGGAAAAGCTAATTTCTGGACAAAAATGATATGGTGATATAAGAATTGATTCACATCTGAGCACAGAAAGTGAGTACCATTTCAAGAAAGTCAAAGTAAGAAAGCTGGGCAGATGAAAAGGAGGAGCAAAGGAGAGACCTGGAGCTGAGAACAATTTTTTTGTCTTCAGTTGTGATAGTTTTCTATATGGAATCTACAAAGGATCATTGTTGCAAGTTTCTCAACCTCATATCTCACAAATTATTGTGCTCCCGGAAGAATAAAAAAACCAATCCTATTAAGTTTTTTTTTTTACTTTAAAAAAATAATCTCTTTGGATCAAGTGTTAAAGAGAATTGTTCGTTTCCCTTTGAAATTTATGTCAGTACAGCAGCTCTTTCAAGTATGTTAAGCTATTATCTGTATGAAGCACATGTGTTAGTCGGAACTTTTTATTATGTTACTCCTATTGTTTTCATGACAAATGGTTTCATTTGCTTTATAGAGACGTTCTATAGCAAGTTTTCTTTCTTTCACATAAAAGCACTGAAGGTTTTAAAGAAGAGATTGGACCACCATTGCTAGAGCTGGGGGTTGGACTAGAAGACCTCCAAGGTCCCTTTCAACTCTGTTATTCTGTTATTCCATTTTTTAAAGGAGACAAAAATATTCCCACTCTAGAGATTCCTAATTTCATCCTTCAAGGTTTTCCCACGAAGAAATATTTTTACCTCTTCTAAAATTACAGTAAGAATTAATTAATTGATCAATCAATTAATCGATGAATAGTAAAATAAATCAACTATAGTTTTATGCCATATTTTTTATTATTAAACAACTTTTTCCCCCTTGGGCAATCAAACGGTTATCAGGTATTCTTCCTATTGATTTTCAGGCCATTTATAATGTCATTAAGTTCTCTTATCTTAATTTTAAGAGTATGTTGGATGATGCCTTCTGAAGACAAAATTCCTCATACATTAATTACAGTTAAAGTTGGATAATTAAGGGAGGAACCATGGATGTTACGGAAAGAACATGGGTTGGAGTATATTCGGGATTTCAAATTCAGGAAGGAAAATTAAAATATTTAATTGCATCTGTGTTTACCTGATACAAAAATATTACAATAAGCAGCAGATGTACATATCAGCTACCTTGATCTTCTGTTGCACTTGAAATTTCCATACAATTTGTGTCCCTTGAATTGCTTCTTGCCATGCCACACCTTGATTGCCAGGAAGAAAAAAAAACTCAGGTCTTGCTGCCATAACCCAACTGCTGCTTCAAACTCAGATGTTGAACATTTCAGTCCTTTGGTCTGCTGACCTTGAGGAGAGGGTTGATCTACTTTCATGGACTCTCTCTGTGTTACTGCTTCACATGTATTCCATGGTGGAGACAGAGAGTGAGTCTAAAGGGGGAATGCCCAACAGACCTTGGGAATACTGAAGAAACAGCAAGACATTTAAAGAAGGAAATTGATCTTACAGAAGAGTTTCTTGAGTCTGCCGGATGATGAAAGCATGAGAAAGAGACTCAGAGTAACTCTGCATTATTTATACAGGGAATAAATTGTGTAGGAGAATTACTTTGGTGGGTTTCAAGATTGTGTTACATTACTGTACTAGAGTAAGTATTATTCCAGAAATCCAAGTGGTTCTTACTTCTTGATTATGCCAGCCTAGCAGGGTCTGATATGGAATTGTTTACTTCCAGAGGTTTGTGTAGTCCTTTCTCTCCCTCCCATATTCTGTAAGGCAATTAAAAGAATCCTGCTTTCAAACCAAGATGGTTGTTTTGTGATATGCCTGTTGAGGGATAGTTCTTCTCTAGTATGGTTTTGTTTTATTGTTATTACCAAGGATGATGATGGTTATTGTTTTGCATACTCTTGGAGTCTGTGGATTGTGGTGAGTTACAAGAGCTATAAATAAAATAGAATAATAAATTAAACCTACTACCTGATCCTTCAAACTAGAAGCAATATGAATTAAACCTGAGATTTTCTGTATGAAAAGCAATTCCTGAGTCATGGTGTCTCCTCCACTCCTTTTCATGTATTAAAAAATAAGCATTCATTTCAACAGAAGAAATTTTTGTGAGGATGTCCAAAAAAAATCAATAATGGATCTTACAAGACAGATGTTGATTTTTCTAACATCATAGATTGCTGTTATCTAAAGTAAGGTGTGAGTATTTATAGTGTAAGAGGGACGCGGTGGCTCAGTGGGTTAGGACGCTAAGCTTGTCGATCAGAAGGTCGGCAGTTTGGTGGGTCGAATCCCGAGTGCCGCGTAACAGAGTGAGCGCCTGTTACTCGTCCCAGCTTCTGCCAACCTAGCATTTCGAAAGCACATAAAAATGCAAGTAGAAAAATAGGGACCACTACGGTGGGAAGGTAACAGCATTCCGTGCGCCTTTGGCGTCTACTCATGCTGGCCACATGACCACGGAGATGTCCTTGGACAAGCGCTGGCTCTTCGGCTTTGAAACGGAGATGAGCACCGGCCCCTAGAGTTGGAAATGACTAGCACACATGTGTGGGAGAACCTTTACCTTTACCTTTATATATGAAGCACAGGATAATTTGCATAACATTACATTAATATGCAGTAAATGTGAGGAACAGTTCTGAGTACACAGCTGATGGACTTGTTTCCTCTGCTTATTGAACTGGAAGCTGTTCATAGTGATAATGGTTGAAATCTCATTCTACATGTTCCTGCTCTTGTATGAAAAACAAATTTTTGATTTGGAACATGTATTTTTATGAATCAGTGATATATCAGAGTTGAATTACTATTTTTAAAATGTTCCTGGGTAAAATTTGGGATTAAAAATGTTCATGATAGACTAGAAGCCTATCCCAAAGATGTATCCTATCTTACCTTTTATATAGTTCTCTTTCTAAAATCCAGTATAATCCATGTTTTACAAAAAAAAAAAAAGCTGAACTTCAGAAGAAACAGAGATTACTTTCGAGCCTTTACTAATAAACCTACCTTCCAAACCTGGCAGGTTTCTTTGGACATTTTATTTGTCCCAGCATGTATTATCTGAGGAACAATGACATTGTCACATCTGATGGGCACCAGGTTAAAGACACCTGCTGCAAATCATTCCAGTAAACTGGGGTGATGTTAACTGCCAATTTTCATTTAAGATATACTTTAATTCACTCTGACAAAGCCACATCACATTTAAAATATTTCCAGATTTTCATAAATGAACTCCAGAAAAACAACAACAACATAAATTAGAACAGCTTGTGGCAGGTTCTCATTATATTTTGATCTCACTGAAAAGTAAACAAATTAAAATATTTTTATTAGGAAATTGTAAAGAAAGCAAAACTAATAAGAGCACTGATTGAGAGTCGGGGAAATGCATACATTTTGCCTGGAATCAAAAATTATGGTTTGTTTAATGGGATATTTTAATTCCTGTTAGAGCATTTCTTGGTTGCCTTTCTTATGTCAAAATTAAAATATTGTTAGGCACAGTATGTGGTGTTTTCCTTGAAATTCAACTGGAACCAAATGTGGCAGTTGAACTGGTCTAAATTGTTCCAACAGTACTCACACTGAAAGATCTGATCTGGAATTGATGTATTAATTGACATTGTATATATATATTGCACTTTTATCATTGTTATTGGTATTTCAGTTTCAGTTCAACCAGGTGATTTAGGGATCTGTCTTTAGAAGGCCAGATCCTGAAGCTAAAATACTTTGGCCACCTAATGAGAAGAAGGGACTCACTGGAGAAAAGCCTAATGCTGGGAAAGATTGAGGGCAAGAGAAGAAGGGGACAACAGAGAATGAGGTGGCTGGATGGGGTCACTGAAGCAGTAGGCGTGAGCTTAAATGGACTCCAGAAGATGGTAGAGGACAGGAAGGCCTGGAGGAACGTTGTCCATGGGGTCACGATGGGTCAGACACGACTTCGCAGCTAACAACAACAACAACTATCTGAAGAATACCCATCTAATTTTAATTTTAATCTGCAACAGAAGCAAGGCTGCTTTTTACCAGCAAAGTGTCTCAGGTTAGCTGCCTTTTAATGTTATGGTTAATTCCCTTCCTTTTTCTGCTTTCAGGCAAGCTAGTCTGAAACCATTATTATTATTTATTAATGGGTGGTATTTATATTATTGTCTTATTCTAGTTTTTATGTTTTTGAATGCATTTTATAAATTACTTTCTATCTTTTAATCATTTAAAAAATGGTCTGAATTTACTCTTTATTGTTAGACTTCTTGAGCAATTTTTGGGGTTGTGGGGGGGCAAAGACAAGGTATGAATCGAAGGAATGAATGAGTGAATGAATGAATGAATGAATGAATGAAGTGTCTAGATAATAGAATCCCTGAGAAAGTAATTTGTCTGTAATAAATAGAATAGAAATATATTTATTAAATAAATACTTCCAGACTAGTGCAACTCCATACCGAGGAAATTATTTATTTCAGAAAGGGACATTCAAATGATATGTAAAATATATGGCCTGGCTTTAATTTTGTTCACATTAATTGTGAACAGTCCCTACTACTACAGTTAACTTCCTTTGAATGAAAGGACTGGACTCTTATGATGTTTAGGAATATTTACACTTGCAATTCTATCATGAATCAATCCTAAAACAAATCGGAAAAACAGACATTTTCCCCTAAATCAACAAAATTTGATAGCTGCTCCTCCAAGAAGATGGGATGAGGAGAAGAGAGGAGAGGATCCCCTGTTCCACATATAATGTCTGGGATATATTTTTCTTCACAAATTTCTATGACTCTATTTTTTAGATTTAAAATTCCTTTATAATATTTCCAAGGCTAGATTTAGGCATCGAAAATGTATGCTTTTGTACTCGGAAAGAGCAAAGTGACAATCGGTGATCTTGGCCTGAAATTCAAAATAAAATTAATTTCTCCTCTCTTGGATTTGAGAACTGGATAGGTGTAGAGTAGGTGGATAAATGATCTGTCTATCACCATCTTCACAGATTCAGTTTCCTGAACAGAGAAGCAGACTGTACATACAATACAGAAGAGCCTAGTGTCAGAGATGATGCCTTCAGGAAATAGGCTGCAGTACTGACTTCCTTGAAGTTGTACCTACTTAGGGCAAGTTTGAACTTGGAAATATCATTTGAAGTTTGTCAGGATAAATGATCCTTAAAAGCTTATCTTTGAATTATATGTACAAATACTCTCTCTCTCTCTCTCTCTCTCTCTCTCTCTCTCTCTCTCTCTCTCTCTCTCTCTCTCTCTGTGTGTGTGTGTGTGTGTGTGTGCATGTCACCACTGCCTTATAATAGTGTACTGAATCAGCAGCAGCAACCTTTTGCATCATCTCAGGCTGTCCTCCTATTTCATGCTCTTGCTATTGGGATGTTCATTAACAGTCTGATTATTGAGGAGAATGAGCAAGAGACAGAGAAAAGGAAGAAAACTCCTACCAGGGGACTTGGTGGGCATGTCAGGTCTACTGGAATGTCTTTTTTTTTTGAATGATGCATCTCCTTTTCTTGAGGAACTTAAGAGGGTAGACGTAGTAGTCCCTCCTTCAATTTTTCCCTGTAACAGCCCTGTAAGAAAGGCTGGGCTAAGAGAGGGAGTGATTGGTCCAAAGTCCTCCAGTGATTTTCCATGGCTGAGGGTAAACTTGAATCCGAATCTCCATGATGCCAGTCCAACTACTTAACCACTACACCACAACATTTTGCACACACTATTATCTGACATCAGAATGTGCACGGTTGCTCTGTGTCAGGGGTAGGTGTCACCTTGGCTCTTTTATGACTCGTGGACTTCAACTCCCAGAATTCCTGAGCATGGCTGGCTCAGGAATTCTGGGAGTTGAAGTCCACAAGTCATAAAAGAGCCAAGGTTGCCTACCCCTGCTCTATGTCATAATGGCACAGAAAGCCAATTTGGTGTAGTGGTTAAGGCACCAAGCTAGAAATTCTGAGTTTAATATCCAGCCTTAGGCATGAAGCCAGCTGGATGACCTTGCACCAGTTACTCTGTCCCAGCCCTAGTAAGCAAGCAATAGTCAAAACAACTTCTAAAAATCTTGTCGGGAGAACTGTCCAAGCACTAGCAGGAGTCAAAGCTGACTGAAAACCCTCAAAAAAGTGAGGTAAAGGAAATTGTAATACAGACATATAAAACAAAAACTGCAACATTGGAATAGCACTACCGTGGAGGCAATACTGTGTGTGTGTGTGTGTGTGTGTGTGTATCCCTAAAAACAGTACTTTAAAAAGTAGACAATGTTTTGTGAAATAATTGAACTACTCTTGTAAAATAATTCTTCTCCTTATCCTAATATGGCCAGTCTGCAGTTATTTTTGAAGTTTTCAGGTATACTGATCTGGCTTAGGTAAAAATAAGTAAATGACTAATACAATATTAGCTTCCATTTCAGTTTATCTAAGATTCATGCCATTTCTTAAACATAGGAACGCTGTTCCTTCTGAGATGTGTAATGAAAGCCAAGTTATACTACAAACAGGGCAAGAAGAATAAGCTTGCAACTCAAAGCATTTGTGCTTGAGGCTGAATATGAATATTCCAAAATTGACCTGTTATATTTCTCGAGTAATCATTGGCCACATTTGTGCGTGCTTAATTCTTTCTGAACTGGGTGAGTCTACTTATCAGGGCATAAATGTGCAGAAGAAGGTAAGGCGTATGGGTACTCATATGAATTGCTTCTTAGCTGCTGTAAAAATGTGGTTTTACCAGGAGCTAAGTTCCTTATGAACTGCGATTAGTACAAGTTCGGGCTGTGTGTCTTTAAGAATGAGAGCTGGTTTCCTTCTTTCTCTTGCTCTGCAAACCAGATTGGTTACATTAAATTCCTGTGTTAATGTTTCATCAATTAGCTTTCCTTCCTTTCCATTTTGTTTTTCATTGTTTTGCTTTTGCTTTGTTTTATTCCTTGTATAATTAAGATGTTTAACATTGTTCCTTCCTGTGGTTGGGACACATTCACTTAAAGCTATTTTATTCTAAATCAAGACAGAGGGCAAATGGAAGCAATTAGAATTAAGGGCTGGTTTATCCTTTCACCCTTGCCCCACCCCCCACCCCCCACAGCTTCCACTCTAAAATGCAGTGATGTCTCTCTTTGTAAATGATACTATCTTTGCCGCTTCATCCTCCAGATTTCCCTTCTCTTATTCACAAGGACTCCAGCCAATGTAGGATCATCTGCAAATGTGCACGAGGCTGTCGCAGACAGGAACCTCTGTCTTTCCGTCCAACCATTCGTTTACTATGCACGTTTCAGTTTAGCTACATTTCACTGGCAATACAGTATATAATTTGTTCCAGGACAGCTTTGTCAGAGGGGAGGAGGCTGTTGTTGCATTGATTGTCGGTAGGTGGCGCTTCAACACTGCTCACCTGCCACATTGGCTTAGTTTTGTTCACAGAACCTCCGGCCACTCGGCTCACTAGGTATCTAAATCCTGCTGTGTCCTCTTTCCAGGAGTGTATTGTGTCAGGTGCTTTTATGTGTGACCTCTACACTGATGATACACAGCTCAAGAGGTCGCTATGTCACTGGGCTTCATTTCTTGTCTAGTTTGATCTTTCTCATTTTGAAAGGAAGGGAAAAAGAGTCAAGAGAAGTTATATTGATAAGGAGCACCTATTTATTATTTTTAGCATGCATCACATCGGATTCCACAAATAGGAGACAAGGTAGGAAAGAGGCGTAGAAAATGGCAACAGAGTGACACAATAGCACCTATTCCTTGGTATTCCTTGTTGGTGGGAAAGAGGAGCAGAAGGAAAAGGAAGAGGACAACTTCCACGTGGAAACAACCCCGTTCACACTTTCAGTGTCTAGAAAGCAAAATATAAACAAACAGGTAGTCCTCGACTTACGAGCTCAATTGAGCCCCCAAATTTCTGTGGTTACCTGAGACGTTTGTTAAGTGTGTTCACCCCATTTCATGACTTTTCTCGCCACAGTTGTTAGATGAATCACTGCAGTTGATAAGTTAGTAACCTGATTGTTAAGTGAATCTGGCTCCCCCATTGACTTTGCTTGTCAGAAGGTTGCAAAAGATGATCACATGACTTTGGGACACAGCAACGGTCATAAGTATGGACCAGTTGCCAAGCATCTGAATTTGGATGACATGATCGTGGGGATGCTAACTGTTAAAAATGCTCATAGGTCACTTCTTTTCAGTGCCGTTGTAACTTTGAATGGTCACTAAATACGGTAAACTGTTGTGAGTCAAGGATTACCTGTACTCTATAATTCCTTTCCACCCACCTCCTGCCTGCTTTCTTGCTGACAATCCTGGTTTCAAGCACCTCTTGCATGCTTTGCACCCAGAAGATTTCCTGTTTAGATCTTGGTGTCACTACCTAAAAAAAAATCAGCATAAATCTAATAAGTTTTATCAACTCTGCTAATAAGAGAGAAGTTTGATCAAAAGGGGGCAGGGAATCCTGACATCAAAAACAATATAAAAACATTCCTTTAAGTTCTCCTTCACAAGTGAGAAAAGATCACTTTTCTACACTGTTTCCCCAATGTACATCCCAAGATAGTAAAACAGCTGTGATCCGTAATTATGTAACTTTCTGTTATTGTGGATTATTTTCTAGGATAACACATAATTGTTAATGTATAATTTGCAACTCCACACAAGGTGAGTCTTCAAGGCAAGAGTTATCACTGATGCTTGATTTGCTTAAATTTGGGCTTTAGATTTTAAACCTCCAGATAGGGATTTACTCTTGTTTATAAAGAGTAAATTGTACTATAAGACAAAAGCATGTGCACTGTCAAAATAACAGCACCCCTAAATATGACTGTCAGTTGTGTAAATTGGGTAAATATGGAAATCAGCAACCTTGAGAGTTACAGGTTCAGAGGCACAGCCAGGCTCCTTGTTGCTGCCTAATTATTACCACCAAACCTGATTGTACAGAGTTGGGCTATTGTTCCTGGGCTTCAACAGCCTTAATGACTGCTTACAGGCAGCAAAGAGTTTTCTGAATTTCTTTGCTGCCATGTCCAGATCTTTGCATCCATAGGCATGATGTCCTATATGTGGAACCCAATGGAGGTTACACTGCAGGTACTGCTTCTTTAACAGCCACTAGTTTAGCAACTAGTTTGATGTTACAATGACACTGAATGAAGAATCTTATGACTGGTCTTCAGAGCTGTGGCTGTCATAGCAACTCCACAGTTATGTGATTTGGATACTGGCTTTTGTGACCTACACTACAAGCAAAATCAGTGGGGGAGCTGGTAGCAGGTTGCAAATGGTGATCATGTGACATTATGCCTAATGATCATGCAGGATTCACTTAATGATGGTAACTCAAATTGCTTCAACTGCCATAATAATCTGGTGCACTCACATGGGACAGTCACTTAGCAATAAGAGATTGAGTGATGTAAGAGATAGAATAGAATGGAATAGAATAGAATAGAATAGAATAGAATAGAATAGAATAGAATAGAATAGAATAGAATAGAATAGAATAGAATAGAATAGAATAGAATAGAATAGAATAGAATAGAATAGAATAGAACTGGAAGGGACATTGGAGGACTTCTAGTCCAGCTCCCTGCTCAAGCAGGAGAACCTATACCATCTCAGACAGGTAATTGTCTAGTCTCTTCTTAAAAATCTCCAGTGATGGAGCGCCCACTGGTTGACTGTCCTCACTGTCAGGAAGTTTCTCCTTAATTCCAGGTTGCTTCTCTCCTTGATCAGTTTCCAACCATTGCTTCTCATCCTTACCTCTGGTGCGCTGATCAACAACCTGACCCCTCTGCCTTGTGGCAACCCCTCAGATACTGGAACACTGCTATCATGTCTCCCCTATTTCTTCTTTTCTTTAGACTAGCCAAACCCAAGTCCCGCAGCCGTTCTTCGTATGTTTTAGCCTCCAGGCTAGTTGTTACCATGCTGTTGATTTCCTCTTCTCCTCCGCTGCTGCTGCTGCTTCTTCTACGTTTGCTTTTGCCTCAGCAGTAGTAACAACATATACATATACTACAGAGTAGCATCAGAGGCCCCAACAGCCTGCCATGTTGTTGCTGATGGCTAGTGTCTTCCTTTCTTTGCTTTCCACCTTCTTCCTGTTGAAGGAAAAGAGGAGAGACAATAATATAGCATATCTAGGTTGCAAAAATCCAGGACCATAGTGGCAGCATATGACTTAACATAGAAGACAAAAATGTCACATAAATCAAAATGTCCAAACTGAGAGAAGATATCTATTTCTTCTAAATTACTATAAGATGCATAGGCCGTAAAGTTTATTATGAGGATACAAGAATAAGAATTAGAGTCTTTCAGCGGAGCCCATGCATGTCATCTCTTTGTGAGTTCTTAGGTAAATTACCTTATTAGGAAAATGCAGGGGGAAAAAACAACCCCAGAGTTTTGTTGGGCTTCTTCTTCTTTAAAAAAGAGCCATGCCCCCCCCAACTCCATTCTGAAATCAAAATAGGATGCAGTGCTACTAATGAAGGGCAGATCAACCTCTGGGAAGCAATATTTTGTGTACAGCATTTCCTGATATCGAAACCATTAGTCTGTCTTATCAGGTAGTCAAAGAAGATTCTATGCATGAAAATAACTTCAGTTGAGAAGTTGTTATATACTAATGGCTAGAATTGATAGAACAATGATTTGATAAATTATTAGGCTATTTAATAACTGGAACAAGTCTCATATATTTCAATAGGCTCCAAAGTAAACACGGAAATCCTTAAAAATTTGGGATTGTACCTAGTTTTCTCATTTTCTTAACTATCTGGGCATGATAATTCCAAAGAAATATTCTTCATCTGTATATACAAATATTTCAGATTGTTTATACTAAATGAATATTGATATAACCAGATGATTTAAAATTCCAATGAGCCTATGGGGAACACTAGATGTAAAAAGGAACATTACCTTCAGGTTAATATATGTAATAGTGGCATCCCTTTGTGAATATCCTTTATATATTTTAAATAGATTGATAAATTATTTTTAAAAAAATTATGAGAAAGACAAACTATTGGATTATTTTTATCCAAATTATGTTTATCTTGTGATAAGAAAAACTACGTTGCCTGATTTTCAGCTTCATCATTGGATTTGTATTCATCTTTGATTTCCTTGAAGAACTCAGATCAAGTTAAGTACCCATTTTTAGTCTTACTTTGTGAAAGTGAAATAATCTTTGTTATTGCATCTAGGAAAGTAAACCAGTAGAGGGGATTTTTTTTTCCAGATAGCGAAATGCTCTCTTGATGTAGGCTTTGGGGTGTAATTGTTTAAATTCTGATGCAAGAGTTTTAATAGAATTGGATAAGAACCGAGTTGGTCAGATTGCTAATGGACACTTTTGAATTTGTACAGTTGGAGAACATGGCCAACTTGCTTGGAGGTCTGAGGCCTACCACATGTTCCCTTGATTCTTGTCCATTCTGAGTGTTAGGACTTCTTTGAACATATGGATTTTACAGCTAATTGGTGCCTCTTTACTGGATGGTACAACATAGTTGCCATGAAAAAACAAATAAGTTGTCTTTATCTAAAATATAAATTCTCATCCAAATTATTTCAGATATATCTAATCAATTGTTAAAGTAGACAGTGGATAATGTTGATTATTTATATCTATTCCTTTAAAAAAAAATTAGAGCTGGTTTTAAAGTTGACATGGCCTTGATGGCTTGATAGACAATTCACTCTTGGAAATGGAGGATGGGTTATCATTCTGCTTTTCTTTGACCCCCGTTGCAACTGTTGTGGTAATCAACCATGAGTTAAGCTTGAACCATACAGTATTAAAGTAAAGACACACTCTTCTTGTAGATCAGTCCACACAGTATTTTATTCTCACTCCTATATCTTTTATTATTTATATAAAACCTTTAGTAGAAGTCATTTAGATGAAAATGTATTGTTATTTTAGGCTGTGTATCTTCTGGGGCAAAGACTGACAAGCAAACTGAAATTTTGTTACTCCTAGAGTGGAGTAATGGCATGAGTCACTATTCAGAATGGAGACTAAAATACAAATTTAGATTTAGCATTCAAATATGCTGTTTCAGATTTCTCCTGGTTTTGACATAATAAGGAAAGTCATGGATAAATGCAGCAGTTAGGATCTATCTATCTATCTATCTATCTATCTATCTATCTATCTATCTATCTATCTATCTGTCTGTCTGTCTGTCTGTCTGTCTGTCTGTCTGTCTGTCTGTCTGTCTGTCTGTCTGTCTGTCTGTCTGTCTGTCTCTCTGTCCGTCCGTCCGTCCATCTATCTATCTATCTATCTATCTATCTATCTATCTATCTATCTATCTATCTATCTATCTATCTATCTATCTATCTATCTATCATCTATGGAAACTATAACCCCTTCTGGAAAAATGTGATCTGTTTCTCATTAGATGTCCCCTTAAAGTGATTCAGAAATTCAGCTCTTACAAGGTACAGGTAGTCCTCAACTTACAACAGTTCATTTCGTGACCATTCACAGTTACATCTCTGAAAATAGTGATTTATGACCATTTTTCACACTTATGACTGCTGTAGAGTCCCCGTGATCACGTGATTTACATTTGGATACTTGACAAATTAGTTCACTTTTATGACAGTTGCAGTGTCCCGGAGTCATGTGATTATCTTTTGCGACCTTCTGATAAGCAAAGTCAATGGAGAAGCCAAATTCACATAACAACTGTGTTATACTAATTTAACAACTGAAGTGTTTCACATAACAAATGGGGCAAGAAAAGTCGTAAAATGGGACAAAAAACCTCACAACTAATTTCTCACTTAGCAACATAAATTTTGGTCTCAGTTGTGCGTTGATAAGATGAATAGCTATATACATGTGTGTGTGTTTTTAAAAAAAGGAATAGAAATCATGCTTTTTTAGCCACAGATTCTTACTGATCACACTTCATTCTTTACAGTCTCAACTAACTCCATCAAAGGCTTCCAAATGATACTCCTCTATTTCAGGTTACTGAAGCAGATGAGGGATTATATTTGGAAAATTCTTTCGTCAGTAGCCATTTCTAGTCTGTGAAAAACCCAGAAAACAACAGCCAAATCCACACCTCCTCCCCCCCCCCAGTCCAGTGAATCACCACCTTATCTCCAGTAAGCTGGAGGAGTGAGTAGCCATTGCAATCACACGAAAGTGGCCCAACCTCATCTAAATACATAGTACACGTAGTCCTTAATCTACAATGCACAACTGAGGCCAAAATTTATGTTGCTAAGTGAGAAATTAGTTGTGAGGTTTTTTGTCCCATTTTACGACTTTTCTTGCCCCATTTGTTATGTGAAACACTTCAGTTGTTAAATTAGTATAACACAGTTGTTATGTGAATTTGGCTTCTCAATTGACTTTGCTTATCAGAAGGTCGCAAAATGATTGCTTTTTTTTTTTTTACAAATCTCCTGTAATTTTCTTGGCACAATGAAAGATGTGAAAGTTTGTTTGTTTGTTTTTTTGGTTAAAAATCCCCCAACCCCTTTCTAAATTTAGCTTTACAGCATGCTAATATCAGGAAAGGCAAGATGGAGTTAAGCTGCTTTTGTTACTGTGTCTATATCTTGGCATCTGTCAGTGAAAAGGCTGTTCTATGGATGACTCCGTGCTGAGGCGAGGGATGGTAGGGTCCTAACAACGGGCATGTGACTCCCATGCCAAAAACATAGCAGCCATCTGATGCAGGTCTGTTCTAATGGAGGTCCAGTATGGGGCAAACGAGTTTCTTCTGTTGCTGAGTTAGGGGCTAATGGCACAAGTTGTCCCAGGGCTCACAATTGTTGTTGGCATTCTAGTTCGGGCATATGGCAGTTGGCTAACCACAATGCTCCTGAGATTTCTTTCATTCACACACATACACACACAGACTTTTGTTTGTCTTTTGCAGCATACCAGATCAAGCAGTTTAAATTGTTTCTCTTTTTGCTTTTGCTTTGTATGTGTGTGTGTGTGTGTGTGTGTGTGAGGGAGAGAGAGAGAGAGAGAGAGAGAGAGAGAGAGAGAGAGAGAGAGAGAGAGAGAGAGAGAGAGAGAGAGAGAGAGAGAGAGAGAGAGAGAGAGAGAGAGAGAGAGAGAGAGAGAGAGAGAGAAGGGAGGGGAAGCAAAATTGTCACAGGATTCCCTGGGATTGTATTGCTGTAGTGACAGCATGGCTAACCTAGTTGAGAATGAGGCCAGAGCAATCAGTAAATGCCAGCATAAGCATGTTGCAAAATGCCACCATAAAAAGGCCCCGTCAAGTCATGCTGTCTTTGTGATGGTTACTTTACATCTTAGCATCTGTGGAATGAAAATCTAGAGAGGTGAAGCTGAGCTAGGGACGCTGTGTGCTAGCATCGCATTGCTAACACAAAAAGGCTTAGATAAGAGGATTTCTCTATTTTCCCTGTTTGTTTTCCAACCCATATCCACATTTTACTATACTTCATGCCTATCTGAATGTACGTGTATTAGCTTTTGCATTTTGGTCTATTCCACACTGATTGAATACAGCTGACTGTAACTCTATTACATACCGTGTTGCAAATGCAAAAGGCATCGCTCAGTGCAGAGAACTTGTGCATAGATCAGAGATCAACAGAGGTGGAATTGAAAAAGTTACCCTCTAAAAATCCTTGGCATTGATGGTGCCCAGTGGTCCCACAGAGATTTGGCTAAACTATAACTCCCAGCGGTATCAGAAAGAACAGACAACAGTGAAAAAAGTTAGAAGTTACTCCTGGGTAATATTTGAAAGATTATATGTCTCTGATATAATAACGCTGGAGCTGCATAGCTGGTTGAGACCACTTCCATCACAGGATATTTTGGAATATTATTTTCAAGAACAAGTTCAAAAGCAGGAAAACAATGTACAAGTGGGATACCTTATTCTACAGACTATATAACCAAGGAAATAGATTCATTCTTACAGGAAATCAGTTTAAACCAGTGAAGGGAAAAATCAATTAGTCAATGGGTTTTAATGGGATACCTTTTTATCTCTTTGATTAAAGTTTTTTTTTCCAGGCATCAGCCCCTGCTAGAGGTGTCTCCCAGAGTATTGCTCTTAACCCAAAACTAGCTATTTCTAGGGATGATCTTTAATGGCTTCCTGGTCCTTTCATCATGAAGCTAAAGTTTATATATTCCACACTTATTCATTTCCTTTCCATCAAAAAAGTGAGTTTTTTCCCCCTTCCCAGGAGATTGAAAATAAATTTGCAGCCTCTATCCATGTTGATTTAAAGTAGCCTAATTGTTCACCCCTCCTGTGCACATGTGTGCAGTACATGATAATAACAAGTAGATGGAATTTAACATTTACCTACATTAACTTTTTGCATTGGCTAATTAGCTTCCTTCCACCTTTGCTTAAGAAAGACATGCTCAGTTGCACAAGGTCACCCAGGAAAGCTTGACTGCAGCCCTCCAGATTACCTTGAATTAAACTTTTATTCTAGCAGCTGCCTTTGAAACACTCTGATCCTGCAGCATTATCAAGGCCTTTGATTGGAAAGATGTTATCACCTTTAATGTACCAATCTCTGTGCAAGGCAAAAGTACAGAGTCAGACTCTATTTCCACTTTTTTTTTTAAAGAAAGCTGGTTCAATTTAACCTTTTAAAATTAAACCACATTTTGGATTAAATCAACACATGCATTAGTGAGTACTTCATGAGATTCTGTTTATGTATGCTTTGGCGATATGATCTAAATTAGGTTGTTTTTAATGGAGAAGCCATTTATGTAGAAGACGTTGCTATGAATCACATGGATAGAGTCCTGGTGATCATGGGAAGCTTCATTTAGTTTTGACTTGTTCTTTACTTAAAGTTGTAGAAGTAGCCGCCGTGGCTATATTTTTATATTCTTTAGCTAAGAGAAACCATTCTGAAATGAAGTAGGAGCAGAGAGGTTTTGGGTTTTTTTTTGCAAGTTTGCCAAATGAAATGATTTCTTTCTATATTTTCTGGTTCCATTGATTGATTTTGCAAATTATATTGCTATGAGTGGAAACCACTTATGCACTTTTTGCGTGAAAAAAAGAACTTTTGTGACTTTTGGCTTTGACGATTAGAAAGAATAGGTTATAGAAAAGTAAGAAATAGGATGTGTTCTTAGAGAGGTTTGCTTAGAATTGTATGAAATAGAATATAGTTTTTCATCTTTTTCTGTCCTTTGTCCTTTACCTTTTTTCTATTTCTTTTTTTTCTTTTCCACATTTACTGAATTTTTTCTTTGAATACATAATACATAAGAGTTTATATACATAAACTCTTTTAATAAAAACTATTTTAAAAAAATATTGCTACAAAGCATTTCCACATCCCAGATTTAAACATTTAGATGGGAATAAGATCATAAATGTAAAAGTAAACCCCACCAAAATAAATGCATATACGGATTAAAGCATTTATGCATATATAACTACTACATATGATCTAAGGTTGGCAGTTTGGCGGGTCGAATCCCGAGTGCCACGTAACAGAGTGAGCGCCTGTTACTCGTCCCAGCTTCTGCCAACCTAGCAGTTCGAAAGCACGTAAAAATGCAAGTAGAAAAATAGGGACCACTACGGTGGGAAGGTAACAGCGCTCCGTGCGCCTTTGGTGTCTAGTCATGCCGGCCACATGACCATGGAGACGTCCTCGGACAAGCGCTGGCTCTTCAGCTTTGAAACGGAGATGAGCACCGGCCCCTAGAGTTGGAAACGACTAGCATGCACGTGCGGGGGAACCTTTACCTTTTTAACTACTACATATAAGGCTACCTTAATTAGAGCTCATCTCTAGAAACGATGTGAAAAATGATGTGTATTTTTTGGGGCAACAGTATAAAAAGGTTTGCCAATACCTTTTTCCAGCATTTTTTCACCAACAGGTTGAAAATCACTTCATTAGTGTTTAAATTTCTTATGCCTCTTTCTCCTATCTACTCTTTTGGGTACAGGGTAAAGTTTCTATTTGTTTCTTGTATTGATAGTGATGAGATCTAGTATCAGATTGTTTACTTTGGGACATGTGAGAATTTACTTTAATAAAAGTGACCAAACCATTATCTCAGATGTTGGTTAATAGTGGGAATGAGCATGCAATGTATGTTTCCTCCCTATGTCTCTTGTGTGCTTGTGCGCGTATGAGTTAAAATGATAGTAAAACAAGTAAAGGCAAAGGTGAATATTCAGAACAGGTTCTGTAAACTTGTTTCCTTTATTGGAGTGAGAACAATTTTTTTTCTAGAAATGTTATCAGAATAAATGTGTTTGGAAAAATGTCCCCAGCATTGAAAATTATATAGTGGTTTTGCTCTTACAGTTCTCCTTGACTTGTTAAGTAACTGCATTTTATAGATAATATTTAGGTAGTGAACTGTGCTGGACAATAACATTGAATAAATACTCTAAAAGCTATCCTCCCTCCTCAGCTCCATATTTTGCATCAGTGGCTACAATCATATAATCATATACTGGAAGTTTCCTCTGAACCTATTTATAAAGTATGCAATGAGCTCAGTTATGATCATCTTGTTGCCATTCTTGTTATCACTATGTTCTTCTATGACCTTCAAGAAGCGATTTAACCTTTTCATCATGTTTTCTTCATTGAGAAAATGTTAATATTTAAGTCAATTAGATATGAATGGTTAATTATCTGCATGCAGAGTTTCTGAGAGTTAACTTGCGGACATTTATAAACTAAAGGTGGAAAGCAATGTTGCATCACTAAACATTTCTTTCTTGCTTGAGCCTTTCTACATTCACTGACGGATCTGTTCAGCAAGATCGGACAAGTTTGCTTTCAGCTGCAGCACTTAAAAAAAAAAGCTGTAATTGATCACGGTCATTTCTGTGACATATGGTCTCATCTCAGCTTCAGAATTTATTCAGAGAAAACTTCATGTTCTTATTTTGAAATGCTCATATTAAAGACAATTCCAAATGGTTAAGATTTCCTTTCCCCCCCCTCTTACTTTTCTTTTCTTTTTTAAAATTGCTGTTGTTGAAAGAACGGAAAGCTGTTTTTGCCCAAATAAGTCACAACATCCTTTTCATGGAATGACCAGGAGAACTCATCCTAGTTTGATGGGGCAAGGTCACTCTAGATTGGTACAATTCATTCATCCCGGGAGGAGATACTGAACAGCAAATTGCTTCAGGTTGTTTAGAAAAAGTTTATGACACCTCTTGACATCTTATACAGCGGTATTTACAACAAAGCTACTGTTTCAAGGTAGCAGCTGTAAACCAGTGGTTACAGGTTTTAAGTTTTATTGATTAATATTATTAATCAATTACCGCTCAACTTTAGCCTCTTATACTGAACAGTACGGAACCTAATCTCAAAACTCTGACAAATATTATGTAAAACATTTATAAGAAAGGCCTTTAAATGTAAAGTAATATTCTTATACGAAGATAGAAATTTCTGTTGGGGAAACATCTAAAGCAGGGGTGTCAAACTTAATTTCATTGAGGGCCGCATCAGCATTGCGGTTGCCCTCAGGGGGCCGGGTGGGTATGGCCTGGGTGGGCGTGGCCTACTGGGTGGGTGTGGCTAGAGTGTGTATGGCCTACTGGGTGGGCATGGCCAGCTCTACATCGTTCGCATCAAGGGTGCCTATGGGGGCCTGGGCAGGAGTGGGACAGATCTGAGGGTCTCTGGCAGAAGGAGGGTCTCTGGGCCAGGGCCAAGGCAGCGGGGGCCGTTCCCTCACTGTTTCCAGGATGGCTTCGCGGGCCACATGAAACCACTTCGCGGGCCGGATCTGGCCCCCAGGCCTTGTGTTTGACATGTCTGATCTAAAGGATTTCATACTAAGAAATTCATACTATTTCATAGTTTTTTGTCAGGAGGACTAAAGCTTCTTAGTGTGGATTGTGCCTATTTACAAACAATCATTATATCAGAAGGCTAATGGTCACCTTACTCTTCCAATCTATTGAAATTTGGGAAAGCGTCCATTCATTCACCATGATGTGTTACTGAGCAATACAAATTTGAAAATTCACTCTACTGCCAAACAATGGATCAAGATTGAATCTTAAGTTAACATTGTTGAGAAGCAATATCCTAAACAGTGTCCTAAAATCAAGGGTATAGAATTTTTTTCCAAAAAGTGGTAAACGGGATAAGGACAAAAACTAAATCATTTCCCATTCATTTACTTAATACAGAGGTGGGGAACTGTGGCTCCTTTATCATTTGTGGACTTCAATTGCCAGAATTCCTGAGCCAGCCTTGCTGGCTCAGGAATTTTGGGAGTTGAAGTCCATAAGTCATAAAAAGGGCCATAGTTCCCCACCCCTGTCTTAATAGCTTAAGTTGCACACTTCTGCCTGAAATACATACCACTATACATTTCGCTCTCTTTATTCTCTCCAAACCAAACTTTGGAAAGAAATAACTTTCTGTTTGTGCAGAAATTGTCTGCAAATTGAATAGAACGTATTCAAATTTGATGAAGGGAAAGCATCTAGCGAATTTAAGTTCAAAATGGGCTGAAGCAGGCTAAGGACTATGGGGGGAAAAGTCTCCAAAATTTCCCCAAGGTATTCTTATGGAAGAAACTATTTGGCAGTGGCTCTAGATGTTGCTGATAGTTCCTTGCTAATAGTCCCTCTTCCTTCTCCCTCTTGGTCATGTGACCTGGAATAGAATGCTCTGTGAACCCATACATTCCAACACTCATCAGACGAAAGCAAAAGCATATATGCAACACATTATTTTGCTATACAGAAGATCATACAGACGCCTTGGATGGCCAGTGCTGATAAAACAGTTGGAAAGAAGTCCAGAAGCTATTTTCTGCATGGTTTCCCTATCTTGTTTCATCCTTTTCTTTGCTTTTTGCATTTCTGTAATTTTTTTAAACCTTCGTTTATGTTTCTTTCTTTACACAAGCCTCCTGGAAGCCAGAGTAGCTTACTTTTTACATGGACGTGGTCTGCTTACATGATGATACCTACATTCCATGTTGCTCAGAAAGAACAAGTCCTCAACCAGGTCCCATTTTCTCCCCCATCCTCTTAGAATGAAATTCTGACCGTTGTTTGCTCCGTATAATGTTTGCCACAGGATGCAAAAAAAAAAAAAAAAAATAAATTAAAATCTTTTAGATACTGGTATGTCAACTGAAAATTAGTTACCCCTTTCCACCAAGCCCTTCCTCCAAACCAGAAAATGAGCTTCTCCAATTGCATGACATTGACACTTCATCAGTCACCCCACAGAGTCTTCTATGCCTGAAGACAACTTTGGATAAAAGGGCTGTGCTAAAGATTACCTCAGCTGGCTGTACAGACGTTTCATTCATATGCATCCAGAAAGGTTAAACACAGAAGAAGGAGGTAGGATCAAAAATGGGTCTTTTCTGTGGCTCAAAGGGCAAGGCACCCGAGCAGGCCTGTATAATATGAGACTGCCAAGCAGTGTTTTTTGAAAAATCATCAATCCACTGCTGCTCAATTTTGCTACCACCCAGAAGGATCTGCTGTCAGTGCCTAGGGTTTCATAGCCACTCCCATCCTGGAAGGCATGCTGATAGGTGCTAAAAGCTTGGTGTCTAGGCCTCACAGATGCTGCCAGTTCTATCACTGCCACTGTGCTTGCTGGCTATTAATGAGCAGGTTGGCACACCAGCTATTCTTGGTGGCCTGCAATGATGTTTAAGGTATTTATAGGTAGTCCTTAATTTTATGACCACATTTGGGACCAGAATTTCCATTGCTTAGTAAGGCAATTGTTAAGTCTTGCCCAAGCTTATGATCTTGTTTGCCATGGTTGTTATGTGAGTTACTGCAATTGTTGACTGAATCGTGTTGTCAGTGTTAAGTGAACTTGGCTTCCCCCGTTGACTTTGCTTGTGAGAAGCTGGCTGGGAAGGTTACAAATAGTGATCCTGTGATCACAACACTGCAACTGTTTAAAGTACATGCCAGTTGCTAAATACCTGAATTTTGATCATGTGACTGTGGGGATGCTGCAACAGGTGTATGCGTGAGGACTGGTTCTAAGTCTTTTTTTTCAGTGCCTTTGTAACTGAAGGGTCACCAAATGAAGGGTTTTAAGTTGAGGACCACCTGTAATTTGGTCTTTTCAACTCTATGAGTTGAGCAGGGTTCTGGAGTGGAAGTTTCTGCTGTTTGCTTTGCAGTACTGAAACTTCTGGAGAAAATGCAAGGCAATAAAACACTCGGAAAGGTCAGGATAACAATAAAATTGTAACTATGTAAGATCACAGTCACGCTTAACCAACCAATAATATTAATAGTCCCAATACGCTTAAATAAGCACTTGCCTATACCATGATTATTATTTTATCTGCCTTATTTTGCAATATTTTGATTTTCAAAGTAATACATTTTATTTGGCCAAGAAATTCTCTTAGGATTGAATGAACTGATCTCTAGCCATTTTTAAATTTGCAGATTCGATTCAATATTATCCCACAACAGCTAACAGAGTAATCTCTTTAACATCAGCACTCTCCATCAACTTGCTATGTCAATATTTAGATTTTGGAGATTTAGCTAAGATCTATGTAACCACATGACAAGGCCACATTTTCCTTTATTTATTCATTTTGGCAGTTGCTGTCTTTTGGTTTCTCTTCCAGATAAAACAGGGCTATTTGCTTCCATACTCAGTGGTAGCATTGGTTTTCTTCTTCGTGATTATTTGCAGCTGGAGACCATTTAAGAAAAGCATATTTTTATTGCATATCAGATTAGTGCAAACAAACCATTCTGATTACAGTAGGCCACAATTACATTAATTTCATTTGTTAATTTAGTTATATCCTTGTTTCCTCTTTAATTGTGTAAAATGAAAATCTCCTCCATTTTTCTTTCTGTTGAAACTTCTTGAGCTACTAATTCTTTTAGCTCGATTATAGATGTTCAAAGTGTCTCAGCAATAATTGGATAAGAAAAAGCTTGAAAGATGTGCTAACTCTATCTTCATTCTCTGCAGCTTTTCAAGAGGCCTCTTGAGTGTTCTCAAGTAACCTCTGTTGTTGAATGAACACACACTGAGTCTGTTGTTACAACTTGTCATGCTCTACTTTAATATGATTCATTTCTTCACATTAAGCTGAGATTAAAGACATAAATGATATAGATTAAATACATCCTTAAGGGGTTAGTAAACCAACAGCATGGCCTCTCTGCTAATGCTTGGCTGGTGTCGTTTAGTCCATCCTGATCTGGATCACTAACTCAGGGAAGAATATAGGTAGTCCTTGACTTACAACAGTTCATTTAGTGACCTGTTATATGATGGCACTGAAAAGAGTGACTTCTGACCATTTTTCACACTTACAACTGTTGCGGCATCCCTGTGGACACATGATCAAAATTCAGACACTTGGCAAGCAACTCATATATATGACGGTCGCGTGGGGTCATGTGATCAGCTTCTGTGACCTTCTGACAAGCAAAGTCAATGGGGAAACCAGATTCACTTAACAAATGTTCCACTTAGCAACATAAATTTTGGGCTCAATTGTGGTTGGATGTCGAGGACTACCTGGACTTAGGAGATCAGGAGCAGCCAGCTCCCAATGCTTTATAAGCATGAGAAATGAGGGGATGCCACTCTGTGCTTCTTTGCTTTGTTGTTGCTGTGTTTTCATATGTAGGAATAGGAAGCATGCCCTTAATTAACAATTGTATCTTTGCTGAATATTGCCTTGGGATTAGCACTTATGGAAGCTATGAGTTGACTTCCACTCCATCCTGAAAGCCAGAGGCGAAGAAGACAAATTGTACAAATGGTAAAATGAGGCCTTTCTTCAAAGACAAGCTATGAAGACTTTTCCAGTGAAGATAGCTTTCTCTTTTTAAATTTGATTATTGGCTCCTGAATTTTATGTTCAGAGGAATTTTGGTACAGGCCTCACCATGGAAATGCTCTCTGCATTTAAAATCAAGACATCCTTGCTTTAATCAGCCACCATGAATTCTCATATATATGTGAGAATTAATGGCACCATATTTGGGGCTTCCTTGAGTCAATGCTTGGATTTTAGCTTACTTCTATGAAATATTAACTTTCATGCAAACAACTGAATTGCAATACAGGTACTGTAGTTCTCAATTTATGGTCCAGTCATTTATGGACCAGTCCATTACATAAAGTTATGACAGAATTGAAAAAAGTGACATATGACCAGTATTTTGCCTTATGATTGTCATGGCATCCCCACAGCCATGTGATTGTGATTCAGGCACTTAGCAACCAGTATGCATTAACAATTATTGCAGCATCTTGGAGTCATGTGATCACTATTTGCAACCTTCAGACAAGCAAAGTCAGTGGAGGAAGCCAGATTTGCTTAATCACCTCATGATCCGGCTACATGATGACTCGTGTAATGACTGTATTGCTGCATTGCTGTGCAACAGAAGTTCCAATCCCAATTGTGGTTGTAAATCAAGGATTAGCTGTATTTAGGATGACTTGTGGGCCTTCTATAAACCAAGTGTTTGTTTTTTTAGGGAAAGGACTGATAAGAGCCACCTCAGGAGGCAGGTTTTGAGATCTCTCTAAGGAAGTATCTCCTCCCAATTGCCTTCAAAATAAATGAAGTAGCTGCTAAGGAAAGTAAACATTCCAATTGGTTAAACCCATGAACTTCTAATACATATAAATAAGAGAGATTGGGAGGAACATATGTAATAAAAAAAATTAACATCACCTCCAGCTATAAAATCAGTGCTTCCAGACATGTGGCTGATTCACAATGCTGTTCAGTACACGTCTGACGGAAACAATTCCAGCTGAGTTTGATTTAAGACAAAAAGGAGGAAATTCTTATGGTTTTTGTTTTTTCTAATAAGTCTGTATTGTAGATTTGAAATAGTGTTTTTGTTCAACAGCATTTTTTCCCTTCCAAATATAATGATTAAGAAAAAAATGCCTGAAGAGCGTATGCTCTGTGAATTTTGCATGCCATTGTCACTTGTGGGTTCTGCTCATTTTCTCACTATCACTTTAACTGTTGGGTTAAAATGAGCACAAGGAACCAAGGTGTATGTATCAGCCAAATCTTTCTCTGTATGCTGTTGTTCTGAATTGAAAAACTTTCAATGTATTTCTAATTATATGATAGTTTTATGGCAGGGACACGGTGGCTCAGTGGGTTAGGACACTGAGCTTGTCGATCAGAAGGTTGGCAGTTTGGCGGGTCGAATCCCGAGTGCCGCGTAACAGAGTGAGCACCTGTTACACGTCCCAGCTTCTGCCAACCTAGCAGTTCGAAAGCACATAAAAATGCAAGTAGAAAAATAGGGACCACTACGGTGGGAAGGTAACAGCATTCTGTGTGCCTTTGGCGTCTAGTCATGCCGGCCACATGACCACGGAGACATCCTCGGACAAGCGCTGGCTCTTCGGCTTTGAAACGGAGATGAGCACCGGCCCCTAGAGTTGGAAATGACTAGCACGCATGTGCAGGGGAACCTTTACCTTTACCTTTTATGGCAGTTAGGAACCCTGATGAAATTCAATTCTAATCAGATAGATCTTTTCAAGGGGAGCAAGTTGCACCACTGGCAGCAATGCCAAAATCCTAGCCTTAGCCTGCTCTAGGAGAAGAATCATCCAACAGGATGAATGCTTTAAAATTGTTCCTTCCTGTTAGAGCTGGAATTTGTAGGCTATCTAGCTGGAGACCTGCAAGCCATGTTCTCTGTGGACAATACAAATATAGAACCAAATTCTGTGTTCTCTTTTTCAGACAGGCTGGTCTTTACTCTGCAGGTTCTTCGTAAAGCCCCTTGAGCAATAACATATATTGACGGCCAGGAGCAGCTTTCTAAGTAGCCACACAAATCATGTAAAGGATGCGACTGCTTTAATGATTTAGAGAAAGATGCTATGCTTGTACATTGTGAAGTACCTTCTTCAAATGTTTTTCACAGCTCTAGGCATAGTATATGTCTCAAAGTAAGTGCAAGAAATATTAAATGATAGATAGATAGATAGATGATAGATAGATAGATAGATAGATAGATAGATAGATAGATAGATAGATAGATAGATAGATAGATAGAATAATCCTCCTTGCAAGAAATAAACCCACGACTTATTCATATAACACTCTGGTCCATACACAAAATATACCGTATGTTTACCTTGAGATACTTTTTACATATGCTCACATTTTGCTTTTACATATTATGTCTCTGATCTTAGTATCCCTCAAGTTCATTCTCTATGAGATTTTCCATAAATATGATTATATGTTGCAAATGGAAGACCAATGTACAACAGATAAATTACTACATTAGATTCCTTCCTTCCTTCTGTCCTTCTATCCATCCATCCATCCCTTTATCAGAGAACAGAATAGATGAGAATAGATTTATTCTTTAAGACAACAATGTTCTAAGAAGGATTTAACTTAGCAAACATTAAAATAAGAGATGCAGAGCACAGCCCCTATTAGAACAAGCTACCTTTTCAGATGTCTAAAAAGAAAGAAAAAATCACCAAAGAAAATTTTACAAAACCACATCAACATGAAGTTACTATATAAATATTTTTCCCCAATTACCATTAGAGTTTGGAGCTAAAATGTAATCTTGAATCTTTAGTGAGAATGATAGTTTGGGCCTACGTTTTCCCTTGGTCTTCCTTTTTGTTGATATTGAGACTTGCAGTTTTGAGACTCACATGTCTGATGTCAGCCTTACTGGGTAGACCAGACAGGAAACATGACCAGATTAACCAATTCTACCTTATTGTAAAGTTACATTAATAGAATCCTGCAACTCTGAAAGTACAACTCTTCTGCTGTCACCTTTATATCCTGAGAGCTTAGGGAGCCTGTTGCTATAGCTACAGACTCTACTGTTTCTTATCTGACCGTTCCCTAGGCAGGAACTCATCACCTTGTCTCCCAAAGTCTTTCCTACATATAGGTTTCTGAAAACAATAGGATCTTCTAAAAGTTGTATTTTCCCAATTAGGTCCTTGGTCCATAGTTTAATGTGGTCTATGCTGGCTGGCTTTCTATGCAGCAGCCTTTCCCAACCCTATCTTGAGATGTAAGGATTGGACCTGGATCTCCTCTATGCTCTACCATTGAAGTACAGTTATTCCCTTTGTGACTGGGGCTTAACATTATTGCCGGAGGAATGTAGAGATCACCTTGAAGACAAGATTAGCAGAGGAAAATAAAGGACCAGTCAGTCCTGGGGAAAGAGAAGGCACGAGAAAGAAACTAAAAATAATCATGATTGTGTTTGGGTATAAAAGGGAATGGAGGCAAACTCTTATGATTTTTTTCCAATTGTACCCTATAATAGTAAAGTGGAATTTCTTACCTGGTCTACCTCGATGAGCTGACAAAGACAGAGATTATGTTGAGCTGTTGCTCCATTAACCAGCTTACACATGCTCTCTATGTTTATGAGAGCTGTCCAAACCTTTAATGGGATGATTTGATTCAATGGTGATTTGATGTTGCTGCACTTTTCATTGCATTGTGATCTTGTCTAAACACTTAATCTTACCTCACCGAAATGAACAAGAGCCACCACACACATTCCTAGTATTCATATTCATATTTATATTAAATCTGACAGTGCAAGACAAGCCTTCATTGTGGCTTGGTTTAGGGACTTTGTGTTCCCAAAGTTGTGTTTCTTAATTAAATTCTTGTGATTGTAGGCTGCCAGAGCTACTGGTAAGATTAGGCCATCAGAAGGTCTAATATTACAGCTCTAATTTCTTTAGGTGCCTGATAGTATCTATGAAATGCATGGTGACTGCATGGTTCTAAATCGGTTTATTTTAAGTATCGTTTGACAAATAATTCACAATCACTAGGCCCATCCCACCTTCTAAATCAAAACCAACTAACCAGTCAGTATACTTTGGAACTCACCAACTAAATTCCAAATTTATCACTTGAGATACCAGATACTTGGAGGCCATACTGAAGTTACATTTGTGGAAATCAAATCTGACTTACAGCTCTTTGATTTCCTATATCAACATAACACTTACATGGAGAGAGTACTATGAATAAGTTTGGTTCGTAAACTGAAGCTGCCATTACAATTAAAGGGCACACATTTCCTGTTTTAACTAGATCCTGATAACACTTGTATTTATGCGTAAGCATGTCCCACATCGGATTAAAGGTTTAGTGTTTATGAATATATTAAAGTTCCTTTCTGATTTGATGGCATGTCCTTGTGAAATAATGATACACTCAACCCGATTACTCAACGTTTGCTTTTAATCACTTTATAATCTTGATTTTATGTCAGACTTCAATTGGATTGCTCTGTGGAAAAACATGAAAGTATAACGCTGGCCAAAACTTGTCACATATTTGTTATGCCTGCCTAATTTTATAATCTTTTAATTATTGTGATCATTTGCACTGAATGTAGAAACTTAAATTGTAGAAATATATCAAAAAAATTGTTATCCAAATTTAATTTGTATCAGCTGAGTTACTCTATTTTAGCACTACATTTCCTACTGATTGATTTTCCCACTACATGATTGAATGTATACATAGAAGATCTATTAAAATTAAAATATGGGAGCAGAAGAAATAATATTAATGATAAAGTCACATTCATAATGGTTTTCTGCAGCATCCAAAGAAATGATAAAGAAATAATGAATATATAATTAAACTTAAAAGCTTATAATATTACAATGTGAGAACAAAAAGGGTTCTTAGGTTTAAAATAGCCTGTCTCCTTTACTGCAAGTTCTTTGAATGATGCTTTCTCATACTGTTGCTGTAAGAAATGCAAAATATATTTCTCTGGTATCTCCAGCCACTGTATTGCCATCCTGTTTTGGCTTTATATATGCATTGCTTTAAATAAACCCACTCAAGCTAATTTTGAAAAATAACCATCATTAAGTACAGTAGTGCTGGACCATTTACTATATAGATGGATAGTGAAAGAAACAAAAGGTATTTACCATAATCACCAGTAGTGTCCATAATAAAGCATGAGGAGCTCAAAGCAATTACATGTGCATTGTGATGTCATCATACAAAGGATGTAATTTGTGTCACAATGTCTAGCCCTAATACATAAGTCATGAAATTTGCATAATGACACATGTGTCATTTGCTCCTTTGTTCCTTCTGCAGAAGTCTGTGTTAATAATAAAAGAAGGATCAAGGTCACTTATGGTTCTGCCAAAAAATGAGATTGTTCAGTGTCTGAACTTTTGTTAACTTGGGTATTGCATCAGTATCTTATGCAGTTTAACTCAGAAATAATATGTTTTTCTTTTTTAAAAATATTTTGATTTTCCATTGAAAGTTTCCTAAATCATCTCAAATGTTGTCTTTCTGTTGAGAGACAACATTTGAGATGGTTTAGGAACAGAAAATACAAAGTTAAAAAGGGGATAAATTACAATATGAACAAAAATCATTTAAAACCATTAAAAGCCAAGCAAAAAAGATTCGCCATTTCAAAGTTCCTAAAAAGGGAAAGAGCAGGGGCCAAACAGAATTTCTGAGGGAGCGTGTTTTTGGTACAGCAGTGACACAGAAAGAGTCCGCTTTCACATGCTAAATAGGTAGGTTTTGAGAGCAAAGGCACTTTTGAAAGGAGTGTTTAGAACAGGGGTCCCCAACCCCCGGTCCGTGGACCAGGACCAGACCGTGGCATTCCAGCAACTGAGCCACACAAACAAGCAAAGCCCCATCCATGAGATGCAGGCAGCACACAAAACCACACCCCCTCGGAGCCGTGGAAAAACCTCTCTCCACATAACCAGTCCCTGGTGCCCAAAAGGTTAGGGACCTCTGGTTTAGAAGAGGGTTTAAGCAAGTTCACAAGAAAGATGAGATCCCAGTTTGTCAGGGGCCAAACTATTTAGAGATTTAACAGGTTAATACAACACCTTGAATTGTGCCCAAAGAGCAACTGGCAACCAATGGAGATCCTCCAATACAGGCTTAACATCTTCGTATCTTTTACCCGTAATCAAATCTTCCGCCATACTTTATACTATTTGCAGGTTTAACTGTAGCTTCCAGCTGGTGCAGAATGCAGCCGCGCGAGTGGTGGTGGGGGCTTCCTGATACTCCCATGTAACACCTCTACTCTGTGAGCTGCATTGGCTTCCGGTTGTCCTCTGGGTAAGATTCAAGGTGCTGGTTACGACCTATAAAGCCCTAAATGGCATGGGTCCGGGTTACTTATGGGAGCACCTGCTGCCGGCATCAACTTCCCTTCGTCCAGTGCGCTCCCACAGAGAGGACCTCCTTAGGGTGCCGTCGGTCAAAGAGTGTCGACTGGCGGCCCCCAGGGAGAGGGCGTTCTCTGTGGGCACGCCAGACCTTTGGAACCATTTACCGGTGGAGCTCCGGACGGCTCCCGACCTTCGCTCCTTCCGACGTGACCTAAAAACATATTTATTTGAACAAGCTGGCCTGGTCTGATGGGTTTAGGGGTATTTTAACGTTTTGTATTAATTTATTGAATTGGGCTGTTGTATTTAATATTTCTTTTAATTTTTATATATTATATTTTATTGTATTGCCCTGTACACTGCCCTGAGTCCTTCGGGAGAAGGGCGGTATAAAAATTAAATAAACAAACAAACAAACAAACAAACAAACAAACAAACAAACAAACAAACAAATAAATAAATAAATAAATAAATAAATAAATAAATAAATAAATAAATAAATAAATAAATATACATTGAAGTATACAAGAGCATCTTTGCTGGATCATTTTGAAGTCCTATCTGGTCCATTGCGGGGCCAGATTTTTGATCATGAATTCTTCTTAGCTGCCCTTTCTGCAAGACAAGTATTCAGAATTTGATGTAGTTATCATTAGTTATCATCCATGAATTATCCTGGTTGTTTTTCAATTAGGCTGATGTCTATCATTGTTTCTTGTGGAAACAAAGTGCATAATTAATTATGCATTATGAGATGAAGCTGTATCTTTTTGTTCACCTGAATCTCCCAGCATTCAGCATCTCTGAATTATCCTAGGTTAACAGGAGAGAGAGGGAGGGAGAGAGAGAGACAGAGAGAGAGAGAGACAGAGAGAGACAGAGAGAGAGAGAATGACTTATTTTTCCACATCATGAATGTTTCTTTATAATCTCTATTATGTCCTCACTTAATATTTTCCCAAACTAAATAACTCATTTGTTGTAACTTTACCGGTAGAAAAGTCACTCCAACTCTCTGATAATTAAGTTGTTATTATGATATCATTATATTCAGCAACTAGATAACCTATGATCTGTTGGGTCACCATTTCAAAAATGTTTTCTTACTCAAACACAGAAATAAAATAATGATGGGTGGGCAAAAACCCTCCCATCATGATTTTGATAAACTGCCTAGAGTCACTTGGACAGTGAGATTGGTGGTATCTGAGTTCAATAAATAAATTAGTAAGCAAGCAAGCAGTGGGAGAAGAATGACTCCCTATTTCTTGTGGATTCTCCATTGTTTTTCCTTGTGGAAAACTTGGAGGGAGCATTGGCAATGATAATCGCATGACCCCAGCTGACCATAGCAGTCCATGTTCTGTACCAGCCTGCTACCGGCCTTGCAGAAAGGCAACCCCTGTACAAACGGCAGAGGCTGGAGAGCGTCTGAGGCTGGAAAACGTCTGCCAAGATTTATTATACAAACAAGCAACAAAACATGAAACCAGTTACCGGAACTTTGATCCTCAAACGGAGCGGTTGCTTTCAGCAACCAGCCCTTCCCCAAACACTCCCTTTATTAGAGTTCAGGGCGTGGCCTCCCTGTGCCTCCTTCCGAGGAGTCCCACAGCCTTTCTCTGCTTGCTCCTGCTTGACTGCCTCCTGCGTCGGGCGTCCTTGAACAGGGCCAGCTGTGGGTCATCATCATCCGCACTGTCGGGCTCGCGCAGCTGAGAAGAGGGGCCTGGCTGGGGGCTCTGCGAAGCCTCCAAGCCATCATCAGCAAGTTCGTCTTCAACACCCTCCTCCTCCCCCTCGTCTGAGACATCCGAGTCATCCGACCCGGCTGCCGGACCCACAGGCTGACCCTGAATCACAACAGTCCAGTGCCACTGAAGCAGTCACAACTTTTAATCCCATGGGAGTCATGGGTCCTAAATTTTGGACAGTTTCTTTAATTTAGTCTTTTTTTAAATATGTTGATTCAAAAATTGCCCTCTGAGGCAGTGTTTTACCCAACCGAAGGTTGCATATGGTCAAACAGGAGAGTTTTAGTAGTATATGGATGCATTAAGAGTGTGAGTATATGTAGGTTAACTTTATAGCCCACAGTTATCAAATCTGCATCCATATATCGATGCCTGTGGCAGAAATATTTCCCTGTTTCTATGTATTGGATTGTACGGAACAAGCTTTTTTACTTAGGTGTGCAGGTGGAAATTTTCTGCACATAATGATCAAGGGATATAGTTAAATGGAAAAGGTTTTCATGCAGATAACATCCATTCATGGAAGACCCTCTTCTCCATCTCACCCTGATGCATAGTGGAAACTGCAACCTCAAGGAAAACAGCTTAATTTGAAGTTTGCTTGATACACATTTTGAACCTCATAAGGAGAGTGGTTTGCTGGAAATGAGGCATAAAATAGTAAAACGGCAAAGGTGAAGTATAATTTGCCACCAATTCACCCGAAATCATCACTTTTCCATTTTGCCATCATTGGGGATTAAGCTCACTTGTCTAGTCACTAGCTCAGAAATAACAGCCTGGCAATCTCCAGAAGATTTGAACAACTAACATTGGCCCCAGCCTGCATGTTAAGGGCAAAGAGTTGTGAGGTTGTAGTAGACCATCCAGAAGATAGAAAATTGTCTCTACCGAGCACTGTATAAATAAATGAAAAATAAATGGATTTTAAGTGACGTCAAGAACTACATTTGTAGTGATGTAGCATATACACACCTTATAAGTATTCGTGTAGGAGGAACCTCTCCCAAATACCTATTTGGCTTCCTTCATTTTTTACAGGAGTAGAATGCCATCCAGCAAGGATTCAGGATTGTTTGTTTTTCAGCTATTTTTCCAAGTTGTAAAACCCATTGCACTATACTGAAATCCTTCTATAGGATTCAGACAGAATTGTCATGGTCAAATCATTTTCAGAGTCAATCTAGAGAATTTGGTTAGAAGATTTTATTTTATCCCAACTACTTGCTAGATGTCAAGTCCTCAAATCAGAGCAGCAGATCAACTTTATATTCAGTGTTTGCTGTTCTAACTTTTAACAGCCTTTTTATCTGGGCTTTACAAAGTCCCTGCTCTATATAATAAAGAATTGCAGATGTCTGATCATCTCTAAATTATCTTCAACACTTCACTCTGAGCAAGATCAAATCTTTGGAGCAAGGAAGAGGGAAATGAAAATTACTGTAGGTTTTCAGTAATGAATCTTTCTTGGAGAATCGTTATGTTAGCCTTCTCATAAAAAGGCCCAATTTATATTAATAACTGTACTATATGTACAATACCAGGTTCCAGGACTAGAACAGTGACAAGTTAACCAGCCACTTTTTTTAATAACATTTGTGCCCTTTATGAAGTTAACAAATCTATTTTTCAAATTTCAGTCATTTAAAATATGAAGGAAAAACCATTTGTTCATATGATAAAATGTAGCTGCTAAGGCTAGATTCAGATCACATTTTTTGTTAATTTGATTATTGTGAGAAGATTGATAATATTAATTAACTCTAGCTTGATGTAGAGCTCTTCACAGAACCAATGTATAAATGCTTCCAAGTTATAACTTGCAGAAGATCAGAACAGCATCTGTGGAAAGATGGGATCATTTATTTCTCTGCTCCTTCCTCCCTTTCTATGAAGTTACAATTTTGATCAATATTATACCTCATTTAAGTTCATCACGGAAAAAACCCCCACCCAAATACCATATTATGCTTTGAAGAGTATCATATATAAACAAGACCTTGCCAGTTTATTCCATAATACATTTGTCAGTTTGCAAGGTACAAGAAACTTTGGTTTTTCTTTCTGTAAAGCGGTAATAGTCAACATGGAATGATCTTGATACAGATCAGTGATATCTCTCATCCAGTATTGTCAGACCTGTTCTGGTTATGTCTCTTTAGGGATTCAGGCGGGATTTTTTCTACTTCTATCTAGAGAGCCCAGAGACCGAACTGGCAACTTTCTGCTTGTACTTCAAACACACAAAAACATATACTTTTATTATATATGACTGATATGAATGTTTTGGAGGCAGAGCTTCAGCCCATTTTCTTTCACTTTCCTATAGTCAGGGGCAGGGCTTTTTTTGTCATTGAATGCTCAGAACGGAGTTCCGGCACCTTTTTTGGATGGAACCTTGTAGGGTAGGCAAGGTGGGTTGTATGACATGTGTGAGTTCTGGCACCTTTTTCTTTTACAAAAAAAGCACTGGTCAGGGGGCATAGTTGGAGAAGGATCTCAGGGCCAAAGTCCAGAGAGCCATAACCAGCAGGGACCCCAAATTACATGGGATTATCATTCTACAAAAGAGAAACTTTGAGACAGCTCTTCCTAGACACTGGAGCCAGATCACGAACAGAATTGATAGGAACATTTAAAATCATCTGACCTGTGCTATAAAAGAGTGACGATCTCCAGTCGCAATCCCTCTTCTATTTCTTTGAAGTAAAGTGATGAAAAAAGACATATGCTATTTCTTACTTCTCATACAAGCTTTAATAAAACTGTAGTCATGTAGGGGAACTGCTGGGTTTGTGTGAAAGAGAGGGAGAGGGAGAGGGAGCGAGATGGACAGAACAGAATCAGAATTGTTTCCCTTTTATATCACAACTATGCCAAGTCAGGAAAAAAGAGTCTGCTATTTATTTCAGAATCTCAGCTGAAGCGTAAACATGATGACTAAAATTTTATTTGTGAAGACTGAACCATTTTACAATCGGGACACCCATTTCACCTTTGCATTAATGTGATGTCAGATGCCTAGAAAAGCAATTGCAGCAACCAAGGTCAAGACAATTAGGTTAACCCCCTTAAAGACAAGAGAATGTTAAGAGGTTTTTGGGCCAGTGCAAGGAACAGATTATATTGGAATCATTTTTTAAAATCGAGGAGAAAAAAAATGCCATCTCTGCCATGAGGGTATATATCTGCATAGATTACTTTTTTGTAAACTCATGCACAAGGCAGAGCAGTATTTGCATGTGAAAAATCATCAAAATGGAAGGAAAATCTGCCTACTTCAGTCATTTTTAAATAACTCAGGCCATTAATTGTTAACCTTTGTTTCTCCTACTTCCACAGCCATAAATTAGTTTTATAGATTAGGCAAATGTGAACTTTTAAAATTGCTTTTGTAGCATTTAGAGAGAGAGAGAGAAAAGGCAAAGCAAGTAGCAGTGGGTTTGCATGTTCTATTTTTTCTTGCACCTTGCTGCTAAATTGTTACTATACAAATTAGTCTAGTTAGTAATTGTAAAACCAGCCAAAGGTTCACAGCACAAGAGATTAAAATGAGTTCAGAGCAATTGGTGTCCAGAATGCAAGGCAGTAATCCATTTGATCGGGAAGAAAGAACAAGTTTTAAAAATATTCTGTGGTTGTATAACCACATTCCTTTAAAATGCAGTTTTAATGCAGCATGCACGCTTTACAGTTGTACAATTAAAAAATATAATTTCTTCCAGGTGGCCCTTGTAGTCTAGTTTTCACCTGGAACCCCTGAGTCATGCCATGTAAAAGACTCTGAAGTCAACCTATGTTGACTTTTCTCTCTCACACACATACATGAGTGGAACAATTGTTAAAAAAACAAAAACAAATCACACTGGGAAATATATTGCAGATTCAGTTGGTTTAACGAGATGGGATTCTAGCTCTGGGATTGCCGTTACTGGTGTGTCACAAGTACATTAATAGTGTTTTAGTAGGTTCTTGGATGTAGAATTAGAATAGACTAATCCAGCTTGACCCACTAAAAACAATAATATACTGCAATGTGCTATATCAGTTTTTCTCAACCATGTCAACTTTTATGATGTGTGGACTTCAAATCCCATGCTGGCTGCAGAATTCTGGGGGTTGAAGTCCACACATCTTAAAGTTGAGAAGGTTGAGAAATATTGGCAGCACTGCTTCATATACATACTGTATACTCTGAAGTTTTGTTTGCTAATTCCATTTTTGTAATATTAATTAATGTTAGAATGTGTTAGTATTTATAAAATCTGGCATTTCCTACAGGTACAAGCAGTGTTTGCACTGTTTTGATTACCACAAAATACAAAAGTAACAGTTAACTAATTCTGTCCATGGATTTCAAAGGCTGGATTTCTATAGCACGTTCTAAGGATTTCACATCCTAGTTGCAGTTGCTGTCATTTTGTAGATCAATTTTGTAGATCAAACTCAATCTAATGTGAAACTGTCACCTTATTTTGTTTTCTATAGAATATCTACCGTATTTTCTGGCGTATAAGACAACTTTTTAACCCATGAAAATCTTCTCAAAAGTCAGGGGTCGTCTTATATGCCGGATGCTGAAACTTTAGGGACAGGGCTGGCTGGAAAACCTGGAGTGGATCTCCCATTTGGTCTGCGCAGGGAAAGCGGGACCAATTGGAGAAGAAGCTGCAGTCTGTGATTTTTTACAGGCTGGGGTCTGGGCGTCTTTCCTTCTAAAGTTGAAGAGCAGCTGCAGTCTATCCCAACTTGAAAGGCAGGTGGGGAATACAGCAGCCAGAGCAGCTACTTAGCTCTAAGGACACATTTGACTCAGGAACTGGGCAGGCTGGCTGGAAAACCTGGAGCGGATCTCCCATTTGGTCTGCGCAGGGAAAGCTTTAGAGTGAATTAGGAAAAGTTTAATCCACTTACACTGTTTTATGTTTACATGTTTGATGACAAACAGCCTTATGTTTATAAGTGACAGTTTTCCTACTAAGTACCTGCATATCATAAGCATTTGAATTAAAATTACCATATTAAAATCAAATCTGATGTTTTTTAATTTTTATTTGGTGTGCGTTGGAAGAGGGGTAGTCTTATACGGTGAGTATAGCCCAAACCCTATAATTTATTTTTATTTTTTTATTTTTATTTTAATTCCATTTATATCCCGCCCTTCTCCGAAGACTCAGGGCGGCTTACAAGCTTAGCAGTAGCCTTCATTCTATGTATATGCCTGCTTATTAGGGCTTTCATACACCCCCCAAGCAGCATTATTACAAAGTCAGCTTAATTGCCCCCAACAATCTGGGTCCTCATTTTACCTACCTCGGAAGGATGGAAGGCTGAGTCAACCTTGAGCCTGGTGGGATGCGAACCTGCACTAATTGCAGGCAGCTGGTGTTACTTAAGGAGGCATTAGCCCACTGCTCCACCAAGGCTCCACCAATTTAACAGGAAATGTAGGGGGTCGTCTTATACGCCCAGTTGTCTTATACGCCAGAAAATACAGTAGGTTCTGTTAACATTAATAGCTCTATACATTACTTGGTCAGGATAAAGAATTCTATTGTCATAACATAGTCACTAAATACAAGTAAGGAAAACTGCAAGTTCTAAAAACACTATCATTATGAGAATGGCAAACAATAGTATTTGCCTGTTAGTATCAAAAGATTTGCAGTCACTTTTGTTATTTCTAAACCTCTTCATATCTGGAAAGTTTCTATATTCTTAGCCACCAAAAATGAAACAGCACAATGTCATAATAGCAACAAGCTACAAATAATCCTTCTCTCCTTCTTCACATCATTTGAACTCCTTTGGATTTAGCGTAAATATTGTCATTTGTAGTCTAAGGGAACATCCTTTTATAGCTTAGAAACTGATGGACCATTAAAAAGGAAATGTGGTTGCTTTTCAGGAGGACATTGATAGAATTTAAAGTGATACTAAAAAACCTCTGATAAAAGTAGTGAATTTTCTAGTGGGGCAGAGCAGTTCTGCACTTTGTGAAGAGAAATTAACTTATTCTGAAATACTCTGGTTCATTAAACAGCCAAAATCAGATAATAACAATTTACCCAATGCATAGCTTGTTTTTTTCCCTTTCCAAAAAGAATTAAGGATTTCAGAGATTAATCCCCACCATTAGTATAAAGTTGGATTAATGACTCTTGCAAGGATTGCTTATGCTATGGCTATTTTCATCCTGAGTACATCCCAGCATAGTGCCAAAGAAAAGTCTTTTGATTTCTGTCTTTTGATGATTTTCCTTCAGTTTAAAAGATAGTAGTGAACTTCCAGTGCAGTTCTTTATGGAGGTGGAGTGGAATGTTCTTATATTTAACTGGTTGCTGAATAGCTAGAAATAAGTGAAAGCTCCACTTCCACTTGCACTACTCAGGTGACCTTGAGGATACAGACAAATCTTCAAGTGGCCTCAACGAACTCTCTAAAAGAATGCAAATGACCAGCTGTCTGCAAGTTGAGCCTTGGTGGAGCAGTGGGCTAATGCCTCCTTAAGTAACACCAGCTGCCTGCAATTAGTGCAGGTTCGCATCCCACCAGGCTCAAGGTTGACTCAGCCTTCCATCCTTCCGAGGTAGGTAAAATGAGGACCCAGATTGTTGGGGGCAATTAAGCTGACTTTGTAATAATGCCGCTTGGGGTGTGTGTGAAAGCCCTAATAAGCAGGCATATACATAGAATGAAGGCTACTGCTAAGCTTGTAAGCCGCCCTGAGTCTTCGGAGAAGGGCGGGATATAAATGGAATTAAAATAAAAAAATAAATAAAAAATAAATAAAATAAGTAATATAAACTCTTCCATTCCCCATCATCCAGTCAGAGCTGAAGAAGCTTCTTGGATGAGAAGTGAAACGTCTTCAAAGAAAAACAAGAAAGTCCAGTTGATTCTTGAAAAATCACCTTTGGGACAACCATGACCTGGATGACTGAGAATCTCCATAGACATTAAGTGAAATACCCTTTTGTTCAGTGTGTAATCAAGGCTACAATCTCTTTGGTATTCCACAGTTTGATTAGAATCCAATTGAAGAGATCACAGTGGATTTTATCCAGTTTTATTTTCAGATGGCAAACTATGGACTGTCATGAAATGCTTTTGAGTGAAAGATAGGTAACCTAAAACTTTAGTGCAGGTAGTACCAACATACCCCATCTTCAGTAACGAATTATGCTCAAAAATATTACTAAGAGAAATTTGGAAATCCTCAAGCATCCAGAATATAAGATCAAAAACTTTTTTAAAAAATAGCATAGAGATTACCTTTCTGATGTATCTATGTAGAGAAGATTCTGTACTGATCTTGAGCAGACAGAAGACTGGTGTTCTCAGAAGACCCCATACAGGTATTTCAAGAAGTACGAAATAGTCACAGCAGTCAACAGTGTTTCTATCAACCCATGATGATGTCCAAATGACATGTATACCATTATGTAATTGTGCAAATGAAAATATTATGTTGTCTGATGTGAGTGTGTCATGACTCACATGTCATCATTAACCATCAAACCTTTGTAATGCTCACTTTCACTTTACTTGGCATATCCATCAGGCATATTGTTAAGGCACTCATATGGAGAACGGATGTGTGAATAATGGGTTGAGTTGTTTATTTTTTATTTTTTTATTTTAATTCCATTTATATCCCACCCTTTTCCGAAGACTCAGGGCGGCTTACAAGCTTAGCAATAGCCTTCATTCTATGTATATGCCTGCTTATTAGGGCTTTCACACACACCCCAAGCGGCATTATTACAAAGTCAGCTTAATTGCCCCCAACAATCTGGGTCCTCATTTCACCTACCTCGGAAGGATGGAAGGCTGAGTCAACCTTGAGCCTGGTGGGACTTGAACCTGCACTAATTGCAGGCAGCTGGTGTTACTTAAGGAGGCATTAGCCCACTGCTCCACCAAGGCTCTTTATGATAAAATGATGTGGGATCCAGTAAGACACTGATTTACAGAAAATAAATTAAACAGAAAGTTGAAGATGAAATACAGCAAGGTTTGATAGATGCCAAGAGATTTCTTCTTTGGATAATGGTCGACTATCCTCTTTGGGCAGCTGACCAGATAAGGCAAAGTCTTCAAAAAGATTGTAGGACAAACATAAAATAAAAAAATACAGAGCATTGTTCAAAACAATTTGAAAACAACACTTGAATTGAAATCTTGCTTTTTCTACTAGGAATTATTCCAGGACAAACAAATAAAAATATATCAGTTTATTTTGATGTATGCAGATAGCTGTGAGGATCAACACTGGAGAAAAGATATTATCAGAATAGGAAACCAAATTTATAGATTACACAGCAATGACAAACTAACAGTATACATCCGGAACAGAAGTTTGACTAAATTTAAGCAAGAATGTTTCTCTTATATAACATATGTCACAAAAAAGGCAGGCTCAGAAATTTAACAGAGATTTTTTTTAAGGGAAAATAATTGATGTAAAGACTGCAAGTAAAATCAGTTTCAATGTTTACAAATATTTTGATGCTATCAGATGACTTTTCTGGAACTACTTTTGCAGACTACAGCAGCGGTCTCCAACCTTTCCACTTCGGCATCACAGCCCGGTGGGTGGGGGAAGGCATGTGAGTGGCAGGTGTGTGTGCACATTTACAGCTCCATTGGTGCAAGTGGCGGGTGAGCAGAGAGTGCTCCTTCCAATAGAGCACTTGCATGAGCAGAAGTGGAACTTCGCATGTAAGCACTAGTGCCCTCTGTTCAAGCGCCTTTCAGTCACATGAGTGGAGCTTTGCGCACACGCGGCCCAGTTTCGAACAGGCCATGGCCAGGTAGTGGCCCAGGGGTTGGGGACCCCTGGACTTGAGTGTCTGCCTTGTAAATGGGTTAGCTGAGACAGCCAAGGTACTAACTAACAAAAATCCAAGATTCAACCTGCATCTGTATAGAGAGCTTCTAAGCTTCTCTGTAACAGCTTTTCTTAAGCATGTGGTCTGATTGCAGAAATCTAGGTTGTGATTGATAGTGAATAAGGACAATGATCCTGACAGCAATGTTCATTCAAGGTTCCCTACAACAAAGATCAATTCATTTGCTTCTGGAGATGTCACTGGAAACTTCAACCTCTCATGACAATGACAACAAATTGACTAGAAATTGACATGCCACTGTGGAGTTTCTTGCCAAGGTAGATAACAACGGCAGGGAAAATATGGCAACGTTGGTCAATAAACGGAGGAAGTTTTGCATTTCAAATAGACTCCCAGCTGCAGCAAATCAGTCTGTGCAATCAATCACAGTTGTGCTATTGTCAAACTGGTGATGGAAGAGTTGTTGTAAACATTTAAGTGCTTTAGACCCACAAAATTAAAATGAACATAAATGTTATGCATGAGGAAGATACTTTAGGATGAACATACACACGCTAATAAAAATAATCTGAAAATAATCTTTACTCTCTATCTATTTTAGCAGCACATATATTTTAGCCTGGAAAAACTATCTCAGGAAAAATAATGTCTTACCTGTATAGAAGATGGCTGTGCATTTCACTAATTGTGTAACCTGTATGATATCACAAAGTTTTCCCCCCAGAGTAGCTGTTTACATTTTAATGTATTTATTTATTTATTTTTAAAAACAGGTAAAGTGGTAAACAAATGTTTAATCAGATAAAAGGCACTATGGGCATTTTTTTTCCCCCAAGGTAGACAACCTGATTTAAACTTGGATGGAATCTGAACATGAGGATGACATTGGTATTCAGTTCAAAAGCAAGGACTTATTTTATCTGAAGCGTAAAGGAAGGCAGGAGTATAATAATAAATAATAAATTATTTCTCTCTCTCTCACTTACATTCCTATTATGTCTATCTATCATCTGTTTGTCTCTGTCCGTCCCTCCCTCCATCCATCCACCCACCTACCTACCCACCTTCTATTTATCTTTTGTCTGTCTGTCTCTCATCTAGAGGAATAAAATTACAGAGCCATTGCTGATAGTTATTTTTTTAAAAAAAAGAGGGTAAATAAATTATCTTAATGTACTAAGAGCTGTCAAGCTATTTTTTTAAAGTACACTCAATTCTAAATAAATACGTGTAATTTTCTTTTTAAAAACCACTATGTGATTGATGAATAGTAATACAATAATCAGTTCAGTCTCAAAGAACTATCTCAAGCAGTCAAAAAATAACAATATATAATATCTTGATCTCTTAGTCTAAATCAGGGGTGTCAAACTGCTGGCCCATGGGCCGGACACGTCACCAGGAAACTGCGTACACCCCATTGCCGGCAATAGGAAAAAAGCTCCAATACGTCGTGCGAGGTCACGTGACATTGCGAGTTTGACATGGATGATCTAAATAAAATAAGTAACCTATAAGTGAATCATACTAACAATTCCACAAATATATATAATATTCAACATATAAAACATAAAATGACATAAAACAAGTTGTATATATAATAAATTCCAACAATACCCAATATTTTGATAATCAAAACATATCTAGTCATTAAATCCCAAAGTTAAAACTTCATTTTTATCTGTACCAAGCAGAAAATCCAAAAATGATCTCTATGTAGAAAGAAAAGTAGTCAAATTAGTATCTTTAATTTTGCCATTTCAGCCAGTTCTGTTAACTTCTGTTAACTCCATTCTTCCATTGTGGGAATTGGCACATTCCTTCCACCTGTATCCTTCCACCTTGCAGCAGTTGTCATATATAAGAACAAAGTTCTGTATTTTCCTTCAGTCTGTTCATCTATTAAACTGGTGTCAACTATACATCAACTTTAAGAATCTTCTGGATCAGCAAATGTATCTGAATCTTTTTTCTCCTATAGACAATGGATTGTATCCAAATCCGTTCACATTTTTCAACCACTGTATGTTAGCTATAATTGTGTCATTCTGAAATACTGTACTCAAACTCAACAAATTGCCAGATAACTTGGAAGCTTCAAAAGAGGCCCACTATCATAAGATAGCTATTGAGAATACCGTAGTACCCAGTTCAAAGACTAATCTAGCCCTGGTGTGTGATTATGGGTAATTAAAATATTAACTCCCACAAATATTGAACCGATCTGTTGTTTAGTACCAAGGACTGATAAAAGAAAAAGAAAATAAAAACAATTTTCTTAGGGGACAAAATGGGTTGGGCTCAGTGATGGGATTCAAATATGTGAAAAACCGGTTCTCTGTGTGGATGCTGCTTCTGGAAGTCCATTCTGGGCCTGGGCAACAAAAAATTAGCTACTGGTTCTGCCGAAGTGCGAATTGGCTGAATCTCACCACTGGTTGGGATGCTGTTTGGGATGCTCAGGCTTTGAAGCAAGGCTCTTATTGTCTTCTGAACTAGTGTCTATAGATAATAATAATAATAATAATAATAATAATAATAATAATAATAATAATAATAATAATAATAATAATAATAATAAAAACAACAACAACAACTTTATTGTCACTTTGAATGTACACCAATTGGCATACAGAAATTTTACTCAGCTACACATTTTTTTTTCTCTGAACCTGATTGGCATACATACCTCCAACTCACTTTGATTGAAGAACCATCTTTATTGAACTTTTCTGACATTAGTACTGCTTTATAAAACCCTAGTAAGAGCACATCTGGAATACTGCAGCCAATTTTGGTCACTATACACAAAAAAGGCGTTGAGAGTTTAGAAAAAATTCAGAGAAGAGCAACTAAGATGATCAAAGGTGTGGAGACTAAAACATACAAAAAACGGCTGCAGGACTTGGGTTTGGCTAGTCTAAAGAAAAGAAGAAACAGGGGTGACATGATAGCAGTATTCCAGTATTTGAGGGGCTGCCACAAAGAAAGGGGGTCACGTTATTATCCAAAGCACCAGAGGGAAGGACAAGAAACTGGCTGGAAACTGAACAAAGAGAGAAGCAACCTAGAATTAAGGAGAATCTTCCTGACAGTGAGGACAATTAACCAGTGGAACAGCTTGCCTCCAGAAGTTGTGGGCGCTCCATCACCGGATATTTTTAAGAAGAGGCTAGACAGTCGCTTGTCTGAGATGGTATAGGTTCTCCTACTTAAGCATGGGGCTGGACTAAAAGACCTCCAAGATCCCTTCCAGTTCTATTCTATTCTTATTTATGGGTGGAAAATAGATTGAAATTAGTGGATACACACTGAAAAGTCTTAAATAATTCAATTAAACAAACAAATAAACATGCACATGAGAAAGTGGGGATGGGAAAATTGAAACTTCCAGCTCCTGCCTATTTATTTGGCCGGGCCTTTGTCACATAATCATCATTATTCAGCAGCTCCTGGTGCTGCAGAAAAATGGCTTCTCTCAAAAGCTCCTGGACTGTTGAACTTTTTTCATTCATGCTGTAGAAGATTGTCTTTCAACCGTGGGTGTTTCAAGAAGTATGGATTTCAACTTTCATAATTCCCAGCCAGCATGTAAGATCCAATTAATAGAACCAGTGTGTCTGATTCCCAGATCAGTTTTTGACTGAAACAGCTTACTTATTGGTATGATTTATTGATATTTACAGTACATAGGCACCCATATCATACAAGTGACTCTGATGGCTTACAAGCTTAAAGCACACAAAGCCACTTGACATCACCTGACAGCTCCTAAGGCTAAATAAGATAAACAAATTTCCATCAGTAATAATGGAGCTCATCTGCTAACCTGGCTCAAATGGCTGGTGAAAGTGCCAGGTCTTCAATGCCTTGTGAAAAGCTAACAGATTGGTGCCATCTAAATCTCGGGGGTGGGATGCTATTTCACAGGGTAAAGTGCTATCATTGAGAAGGCACAACTCTAACCCACTGACATTATTTCAGAGAAGGAACCCCGAGCATGTCCTGTTTACCAGATCTGGAAGGGCAAGCAGAAACAATAGGAGAAAGGCCACAATGCAATATTGCCTTTCTAATAATGAACAGTGCAAATTAAGGCAGTTTGGCGGGTCGAATCCCGAGTGCCATGTAACACAGTGAGCGCCTGTTACTCGTCCCAGCTTCTGCCAACCTAGCAGTTCGAAAGCAGTAAAAATGCAAGTAGAAAAATAGGGACCACTACGGTGGGAAGGTAACAGTGTTCCGTGCGCCTTTGGCGTCTAGTCATGCTGGCCACATGACCACGGAGTTGTCCTTGGACAAATGCTGGCTCCTTGAAATGGAGATGAGCACCGGCCCGTAGAGTTGGAAACGACTAGCACGCCTGTGCGGGGGATGCTTTACCTTTACTTTTAAGCACAGTGAGGCTGTTTTATTAATATTAACATTTAAACTGATTGGCTTTCCTGGGAAAAAAAATGGGACGGCACCTCCAATTTGATTGAACGCATCAGTTTGTCCATTCTGGCTTTATTTTAGTTCAGAATGAGTATTATGACATTCAAAGGGAGTCATTTTGTGGAACAGCTTCTGTGGATGGTTTACCTAACCTTGATGATGAAGATGTTCTTTAAATTAGTCAGATGTTTAGGTGGGGGGGGGGAGGATTGCCTTCTGAAACCTGGTCTACATCTTGTCACTTTCTAAGCTTGAAATTGCAGAAATAATCTTTTCTGGTTCTGGTAGTCTATTCATAAGTATGTTTCTCTCTCCTCTTTAATGTGTCAGGAAAACTGTAATGTTTTGGCCTAACCTTTATGGCCACATCAAATAAATTCTTGCTGTAATCCCATAAAGTGCTGAAGTTGTTTATTATTTAAATAATTTTATCATTTCATATTTAGTTGCTGAATTAATGATACCTTTTTGTATTTTAAGACAAGCCATACATATTTTTTTGAAAAAAACTTACTATTAAAATTGCAAGTTCCATGATAGATAATATTTTAGTGATGCTGTTGTCAATTACTGGCTGTAAAGTAAAAGGAAAAAAGTTCTGCTTGGTTGTAGAACTGCATTATGCACCAGATGTAATCTGCTCACTACAGCAAGTTTATCAGCTCTTCTTAGGTTTTGAAAGAGGTGCTTCATTTGGGGGAAGGCTCTGGCATGGTTGTTTTTTTTTTCTTTTTCTTTTTCAAACTGTGTTCTGTGATAACTATGGCACAGTGTTTCTTTACCTGAACAATTTTCAGTTGTATGGATTTCACCTTCCAAAATTCTCCAGCCAGAACTTGATGGGATTCCACTGGAGATAAAAAGAAAAATTTCAGTAGAGGTGCATACATAGCAATTTTTCTAAAGTGCAGTGGAAAGTTGAAGTCCTGACACTGGGAGGACATTGAAATTAGGTGTGACTGTGTTGTGATTCCTTGCTAGCCCGTGGATCCGGCAGCTGAGTCTGAGGACTCAGATGAGGAGGAGGGGCCTGAAGTGACATTAGAGTCAGAGGAAGGCTCTGAGGAGCTCCAAGACTTACAGTCTAATGAGGAGTTTGGCCCCTCTACTTGCGCTCAGGCTGAGACACAGCTGTGCTGGGAGTCTGAGTTGGATAGTGATGAAGCGTAGCTGGGAAATATCCAGGATGCACGACAGCGCAGGCAAGAAAAGAGAGCAGGACAGAGGAATGCAGTGGGGTGGCTCCAAAGGCAAAGGAGCAGGCATTAGGAAAGCCATGCCTTGGCTGCATAATAAAAGGGAAGGTGTGGGAGGTGCTGGTTGCTGAAGGCAACCATTCGTGTTGAGGATCGAGTTTCTGTGAACTGTGTTTGTTTGCCTTGGACATTGACTCAGGTCTGTGAATAATAAAAGGGGTTTGGATTTTTCCTGCGGTTCCTGCCTGCTTGATTGAAGAGGGGTTTCTCCTTGTGAGCATAACAAGGACTCCTGTGGGCTGGGACAGAACAGGCTGCACTAATTAGCTTCATCCTGAGTACCGTAGGGATCACCTGCTGCCGGCATCAACTTCCCTCCACCCTGTGCGCTCCCACAGAGAGGGCCTCCTCAGGGTGCCACCGGTCAGAGAATGTCGTCTGGTGGCCCCCAGGGGGAGGTCCTTCTCTGTGGGTGCGCCAGATTTGTGGAACCATTTGCCGGTTGAGCTCCGGATGGCACTCGACCTTCGCTCCTTCTGATGCGATCTGAAGACCTACTTGTTCGAACAAGCTGGCCTGGCCTGATGGGTGATGGGTGATGGGTTTGGATTTTAATATTGTTTTAATGTATTTTAACTTATTGTTGTTAGTTTCTGGGCACCCTGTTTAATCTCTTTTAATATTTGTATTCTTGTACTTTTATATGTTTGCCCTGTTCACCGCCCTGAGTCCTTCGGGAGAAGGGCGGTATACAAATAAAATTATTATTATTATTATTATTATTATTATTATTATTATTATTATTATTATTATTATTATTATTATTATTATTATCATTATCATTATCATTATCATTATCATTATCATTATTATCCTGTTTCAATGTCAGATCTAAGGCTAAGGCTAAGGCTTAGATCTAAGGCTATAACAATGATAACCTCATAGATTCATATTTTACATTAAAATCACCCACAAATTTTGTATTCTGTTTTTGTAAACCTTTCCTGCTTTTAAGTTTGTTTTAACTCTGCCGTTTAATTTACCCTAGTGGTTGTGGTAGCATATACTTAAATGAATGAGATAAAATGTTGAAGCACAGTGTGTGTTTGTGTATGTGTGTAGAGACACATCTGAGAGGCAGGCTTGTGATGTTCTGAGAATGTTTTCTTAAATAGGTTTGAGAGGCTGAAAAAGTTTGAAAATTCCTACCCTAGCAATGTATCCCTTTGAGGCAATGCCACAAAGCAAAATAGTGCTCTATTTTTAAGCAAAGGAGCTGTTGTGTCCTTTTGCATTGCTTTGCTTGCTAACATGAACTTCTGTCTCACAATTATATGAGCCTTGGTGGAGCAGTGGGCTAATGCCTCCTTAAGTAACACCAGCTGCCTGCAATTAGTGCAGGTTCGCATCCCACCAGGCTCAAGGTTGACTCAGCCTTCCATCCTTCCGAGGTAGGTAAAATGAGGACCCAGATTGTTGGGGGCAATAAGCTGACTTTGTAATAATGCCGCTTGGGGTGTGTGTGTGAAAGCCCTAATAAGCAGGCATATACATAGAATGAAGGCTATTGCTAAGCACATTGGTTTGTGCTTAAATTGTAAGCCGCCCTGAGTCTTCGGAGAAGGGCGGGATATAAATGGGATTAAACTAAACTAACTAACTAACTAACAATGCATAGTTAAAGCTGGGAAGACTTTAGGCAGGCCTTTTTGTAGTACATTCCAAATATATTATTTCAAGCATCAAATATATTCCATCCTGTTTCCACATTCTTTTTTTAAAGGGCAAGCTTATCTGAAATTTCAGTTAGTACATTTGTTATTCAAGAAAAATTTCTGAATACAGTACATGCCTTTTTGGAACATTACAAAGTTAGACCAGGTGGTCAACATTGTTGGATGAAGGGGTGCCCTAGAAATGTTACTTACAATTTACATTTAAGCTTAATTATAATATAAATCAATAATACATCTTCCACATTGTATATATTTTTGTTCCCACTTGATTTAAAGCATCCTTCAAAGAGACCTAAGACAAGATGGACCAATGTCATCAGCAAGTATTGCGGTCCCTATTGGCAAAATAAAGCTGAGGTCCGTATTGGTTGGAAACATGTGGAAGAGGCTTTCATCCTGCAGTGGATAGACAATGGCTAAAATGATGATGAGGATGATCCTTTTTATACACTTAAAAAAATGTTTTGCAAAAATTGGAGTAATAATGGAAATAAAATTGCATTCAGATCCATGTGTAAGTTCAAAAAATGTAAATGAAAATGGAGAGAGAGAGAGAGAGAGAGAGAGAGAGAGAGAGAGAGAGAGAGAGAGAGAGAGAGAGAGAGAGAGAATTTTTTCTATCTTTAATCACATGTTAATGATTCTTCATTGGCTCTTGTAGACCCTTGTAGTTCAATTCCTTTGATGTTTTAATAGTCCTAATAATTAATGTATTATTTTACTCACCGCTCTTTCCCAGAGCAGTCTGAAAAGTTCAGAGGAAGCTTTATAAAGGATCTGTTCCTGAGGAAAAGCTTCCTTAGCTAATGGACTTTTGCAATATGCTTTTATTTAAAAATCAAAGGATTGGACTAAACATTGAAGCAGCACTAGCTTTTCCTCAAACCAGGGAATCTTTGGAGCCTCACACCGCAGTTCTGTTTTTGCCAACTGTCTTTTTTGATAGCCCTGTTCAAAGCTAAGCACATTGATTTGTGCTTTAGATTGTAAGCCGCCCTGAGTCTTCGGAGAAGGGCGGGATATAAATGGGATTAAAAAAAAAAAGCTGAACTGCCTCTTTTAATTGTTACTCAAAAAAGGAAGTGCATCTTGTAGTAAGAAACTATCAGCTACCTGGCCTGTATCTATAAGAGCTAAGCTATTGGTGTTATCCACCATTTTCACAATAATTTAGCAATAGTAATTATTCCTATCCGTGCTTCCCAAATGTAGGCTTTTATTATCTTGATGTGGCTAGATCTGTTTTTTACACATTGAACTCCTGAAGGATTCCCATTAAGCTTGTTTCCAAACTGGACTGCCTTGAAGAACTGACAAGTAATTGCTCTAAAACACTGAAAGGCCTTCATATTAGTATTGTCATTATCATTGTCCAGCTCCCCAGGTCTACAGTAACACAGGGAACCCTCTCAGTCCCAAGGCCAAGGGCAAGCATTTGGATCATGATCACTTGAGGAGGGTCTATGGATTTCAGAAGCATAATTATTACTATTCTTGCATATAGAATTGTCCAGTCAGCCAACCTCCATGGAGACCGAGATGAGCTAAAGTTAGCTTGAAATAACACCAGTGTGTGCCACTAGGTAAAGGTAGTTTCCCCTGCACATGCATGCTAGTCGTTTCCAACTCTAGGGGCCAGTGCTCATCTCCGTTTCAAAGCCAAAGAGCCAGCACTTTTCCGAGGATGTCTCCATGGTTATGTGGCTAGACTAGACGTCATGACTAGACGCCAAAGGCGCACGGAACGCTGTTACCATCCCACTGTAGTGGTCCCTATTTTTCTACTTGCATTTTTACGTGCTTTCGAACTGCTAGGTTGGCAGAAGCTGGGATGAGTAACAGGTGCTCACTCTGTTATGTGGCACTCGGGATTCGACCTGCCAAACTGCTGACCTTCTGATCGACAAGGTCAGTGTCCTAACCCACTGAGCCACCGTGTCCCTTGTGTGCCACTATGACAGCCTAATTAAAGCAAATTGAAGTGATATATATATGTTTTACACACACACACACACATATATGTATGTTTTATACACACACACACATTTATATGTTTTATACACACACACACACACACACACACACACACACACACACACACACCTACCAAGTTTAGTTTACAAGCCTGGAATTTCCTTGTGGGCCTTCTATTTAAATATTAAGCCAGTCTCATCTTGCTTGAGTTTTTCAAGTTTACTTGGGTCAGCTAGATACTGTTACCTGCTGGGACTCAGAAGGCAAGAAGAGATAAAAGAAAATGGAAGTAAAGAAATACATGACAGCCAGTTTGGGATGACAGTTAAGACACCAAGTTTGGAAATCAGAAGTTTCTAAACTCTAGCTCTGTCTTAGGCATGAAGCCAGAGTATGACTATGGGCCAGTCATTTTCTCTTAGTCATAAGAAGGTGGCAGCGGCAAACCAATTCTGACAACTTTGCCAAGAAAACCACGGGGACTTGTCAAAGCAGTTAAAATTGATTCAAAAATGAAAGAAAGAATAAATAAATAAATAAATAAATAAATAAATAAATAAATAAATAAATAAATAATAGGAAAGAAAGAGAGAAAGAAAGAAAAAAGAAAAGAAAAGAAAAAAGAAAAGAAAAGAAAAGAAAGAGATCTTAGTGCAACAGGGACAATGAGAAGCAGCTAAAAGAAATCTGTGGAAAGAAAGAGGAGAAGGAATGCTAACCTCTCTCCTAGCACTTTGGACATGAGATGACCTTCGCGGGTGCCCTCTTAATAAGTGTAAAAAGTTTAGTCTCCCTTGTTAAACCGCCACCTGTACAGGGCAAAGCCAAATGACTCTGAGAAGGTGCTGCGTTGCCTTGGGGCTCTTTCTTGAGTTTCACTCCTGGCAGCTGTGGCGAAGGGAAGGAGCTGGGAATGGTCCTGGTTACCAAAATTAGAGAGATCAGGAAGTAAACAAAGCTTGCCTTTCACTCCCCGTAAGCTTTGAAATGGAAGGGCGGAGGAGAGGGCAAATTCTTTTTCTAATTACTTTATGGGTCAGTTCTCCTTCTGTCAGTTTTGAACACTTTTATTTGTTGGTAAAGGAGAAAGAGAGAAAAGGAGAAAGAGAGAGAAATGAAGGAAGGAAGGAAGGAATGAAGGAAGGAAGGAAGGAAGGAAGGAAGGAAGGAAGGGAGGGAGGGAGGAAAGAAAGAAAGAAAGAAAGAAAGAAAGAAAGAAAGAAAGAAAGAAAGAAAGAAAGAAAGAAAGAAAGAAAGAAAGACCATCATGTCTAGCAATCATTGTCAAATATATTCCATGGATGGACAAAATTGTGTCTCCCTCCACTTTGAGGAAACTTTTTATTTTCTCTGAGGCAACAAAAATATCACTTCACTGAAGCTAATTTTTTTGGCATGATTCTCCCCCCGCCTTCTTTTTGGGGCAATCCTGAGAAGGACATATCAAAGAATAGCTTGACAATATAACATGGCTAAAGTCAGTTTTGTCACAGAACAGATAGATGTTCTACTACAAGCTTCCTTCATCTTTCTCTTTCTCTCTCTCTCTCTCTCTCTCTCTCTCTCTCTCTCTCTTCCTTCTCCCTCCACTTTCTTCTTTTGCTCCTTTTTCTCCATGAAAAGGAGATGATAAGGTGTGATAAAAAAACTCTAACACATTGTCATGGGAAATGGACAACTTTTATTTCCTTTTGTTCTCAAGCAGGTAGCCTTTCAGCTGCAGAATAGCAGCCAAACTACAAAAACCAGGGCACAGGGCTTGTGTTACATGTATGAGTATCTATGAGAATATAGCACCATCTAGTCCAGCATTCTGGACTAATGCATTTAGAAAGCTCACAGCTGGAGATGTCTCCTTCCACTAATAGTTCTTCAATTAACCAGTATTTAAACCATGATATTTATGATTATGCATACACCAAACATTAGTAGCGTATTCCTCCATAACCTGCACTGTACCCTTTGAAATCTATCCAAATTAGCTGCCATTTACCAATATAGGTCGCTGTGAATTCCACTATGTAGTTCAGAGCTGGGTGAAACAGTTCCTTCCATTGTTCGAATTGTTTCTAAATTATTCAAGTTATGGAAATGAAGTCCAGCTCATAAGGAGATAGTTTGGCCTTAGTTCAGAGTCAAGATGTATAAATGTTCCCAAAGGACATAACTTGGTAAAAGAGGCATAAATCTGAACCCTTGAGTATTATTCATGGCATTTAGTTTCCAAAATTATACAATGCAAACAGATTCATAATTGATAATGTTTTATACATCAATCAGAACAATTAAGATTCCATGATTTATTATCATGAATTTTTTGATTATGGCATGGCAGAGACATATTTAAATTATTTTATCTTTGAGAAAATACATAAAGCATTCTATCCATGGGACTTGCCCTAGAAATTACATTATGGAATTCTGTGTTGAACTAGATGGTCTGACAAGCAAATAACTATCACTGCCTTCACATCTACGTGAGATTATTATCTTCCCAGTGTATATTAATGAATTTCCCATGGATGGCATTTAATAAAATATCCAGTATATCTTCACTGTTCTTCCACTTTTCTTTCTCATTCTTGGAAATTAATTATGCAAGCCCATACTTAACCAGGCTGAAAATGAGAATTGTGTGGAACCTTTCCAAATATTCATTATATATTTAATTGTTAAAGTAATCAAGCCATTTATCAAGTATTCCAAAGCCCAGTCATCCATCGCCTCAGAACAACTCAAATCAGACTGAGGAGGAGGGAGAGCAGAGAAGCAGAAGAGAGAATGTCATGTGCAACCAGTGGAAATTTCCCATATTGTGCTAAAAATGGATTGCTTATCAGTCATCCGTGTTACAGGACCAAAACCAAACCAGACATAAATGGTGATAGCTTGTATCTGTATTTATGGATTTTCCTGATATCCAAACCCAGATAGCCAGGAGTGTTAGTTTAAGGGCAGAAGCTGGTGAAGGATCAGCCTCTGGTCCTCTTAGCAGAGAAGATTATTTCACAAAAGAAGGGACAATGCCAGGCAATTTTGAGGTTCTGTCAAAAGGCTTGAAAAGGTAGGAGGCATGCTGGCTGAGGAATTCTGGGAGATGAAGTCCACAAGTCATAAAAGTTCGAAGACCCCTGAGCTAAGCCTTTGATAAATTCAACCTACTTCCCCAAAGAATACTAAAAATGGCTCCGAGATTCTGCCTCTGCCACCTGCAAAGTCAAAATTGGTCCTCAATAATCAAAACAAAAGTATTGGTTAAAACGTTGTTTCTCCCCACAAGGATTGCCCTATAATACTAGGTGCCCCGGCAAGCAGCAGCTGTCCAGAGTTTCAGTCAAAGGTATTTACCTAGAGACAGCAGAGACTGAAACTGGAATGCTTCATGGCCAAAGTGTATGCTTTCCTTTGGACTAAAGGTTGTGTTCTTAGCAAACCTGGCGCTATAAGTTTTCTTCTGTGTATGGATCATTGGGATGGCAAACTGGAATGTGTCCAAGGTTGAATTTGCAGAGAAATAATCCATCTTTGTAGTTCTTTGCTAGCTCTGGTTACTTTGCAGATCACTAATTGGCCATCTAGTTTACTAAGCTCTATGAGAGTATAGAACAGGCACGCTGGCTGAGGAATTCTGGGAGGTGAAATCCACAGGTCATAAAAGGGTCAAGTTTGAAGATCTCTGGCATGGAATAACCTGTGTGTCTCAAGACTAAATGTGATATTTAACTGAGGCATCTTGATTCCTTCATCTAAAACATGTGATATTATACATTCCATGTTTTTTTTTCATAAATTCGTCAAAGTTTAAATTATTTTATAGATTCCTCTTTAATGAGTGCTGATCTAGGTCACTTTTTATCTGTTGGACTGCAAATCAGTTAATTCCTCAGATTTCAAGAAATTGTGTACTCAGGAGCTACAAAGTTTAAACATGGAAAACCTATCTTATTCTAATAATGGGACCAAAATCTTAAAATAGTAATTATACCTTTTGATTGCTCACTGTAATTGAAATTTGTCCTGGTTAATTTAGAATTAATCAGCCTGGAATGCCATTGTAAGCACATTTTTAGGGAGAAAGGCCATTACATATATGGGATTTCAAAGTAAAAATGCATAGGATTGGGCTGTTTGTCTTTGGCCAATTAACATGAGGCTAATGAGTTGTTTCAATACTAGATGGGTGGCAAATAAATTAAACAAATAAATAAATAAAGTTAATGGGTTACTTAAAGCTTGAAGCCCTGGTATATATTCAATTAAAATTGATATATCTTAAGAAAATGTATGTGTTAGGGAAAATATATGTTAGAATGCTGCACGTATCATCTGTCATTGGAAAAAAATATCAAGGACAAAAGCACTCATATCTATCTTATAAATTAGTCTTCAGCTAGTCTAAAAGATAGAAAAATGAAGATAGAAAAATTGTTATGGCTTGTCAGAGATTATTTCAAACCCTAGAAGATATCAAATGTTGGAATGTAAATCTCATAGATTTTAGTGGTGTTTCTGAGACATCAGCACCATTGTTCTGTAGAAATCTGTCTAGTAACAGACCAGCTGCCAATTCTGCTATTCTTAGAAATAATCACTTATTCTAAATAGCAAGTCAGCTGAATAAATATTCATTCTTCCTCTTTTGTTGCATCTACAGTATCATTCCATTTCCCCATATATTAGGAGACTTCTATCCAAAATCCAAACTCACCAGCAAATCTAGTATCAACAGGATCAGAAGAAATTACATTATCAAACTAGATTATAATATCATTAGTGACCTAAATTAAAGCAAGATAATTGCCTTAGCAGCCAGCAAACAACTTAAGAGAATACTAATATCTCCAAGAGCATGTTCTAGTATAGGGCTGGGCTGGGTTGGAAGATACTTTGAAATCAGTTCATACTTACCAAGAATCAACTGACAAAGGTGTTCCTTCAGTTTAGCAACAAAAAGAGGGAAAAAAAGTAAGACAGATTGAGCATATTCCCGCCTTCCTATCTATGCTCCCATAGATATGCTCCCAGTGAGGCCTCTAAGGGGACATTTAATAGAGAATAAAAGTGTCCAGAACATTCAGGTGAATGGAAAATTATTTTGGGATCCCTAACATCTATTTCTCTCTCATATAAAAAGGTAAAGTTTCCCCCACACATGTGTGCTAGTCATTTCTGGCTCTAGGGGCCGGTGCTCATCTCTGTTTCAAAGCCGAAGAGCCAGCGCTTGTCTGAGGACATCTCTGTGGTCATGTGGCCGGCATGATTAGACACCAAAGGCGCACAGAACGCTGTTACCTTCCCACCGTAGTGGTCCCTGTTTTTCTACTTGCATTTTTTACGTGCTTTCGAACTGCTAGGTTGGCAGAAGCTGGGACGCGTAACAGGCGCTCACTCTGCTACGCGGCACTCTGGATTCTCTCTCATATACACACCTCCAATTCAACATCTCCCTGAGGCCACTGCACTGGACAAGATCATCTGTTTGCATGAGATGCATCACTATATTAATCACACCCATCATCTCTACTGAAGGCTCTGTGCAAGGGTGGACAAGTGTGAGGCTCTGGGTAGAGACCCAAAGGTACTTTTTCAAGAGGCAACTGGACTTTCTTGTTTTTCTTGTTTTTCTTTGAAGACGTTTTGCTTTTCATCCAAGAAGCTTCTTCAGCTCTGACTGGATGGTGGGGAATGGAAAGATCCTTCCATTCCCCACCATCTAGTCAGAGCTGAAGAAGCTTCTGAGTTGAGAAGCAAAACGTCTTCAAAGGAAAAACAAGAAAGTCCAGTTGCCTCTTGAAAAAGCACCTTTGGGACAACCATGACCTGGATGACTGAGAATCTCTATAGACCCTGGGTAGAGAGGAACAAGTTGTGACTAGCAAGATGCATTAGCTTTGAGTTTCAGTCTTTTTAATCAATGTACCATTGGTATGGAATCTAACAAGCGGAAAAATATAAATGAATATTGTGAAAAGTTATGCATCCAAAAGGACCCTTAGTTAGGATGATACTCAATCTCCATTAATTATATAATGGCCTGAAGAATTTACCTCCATTACAATATTTGAACAATTCTACCTGTAGGTTTTCTTAGTTTAATAAGAAAACCAAGATCGTGGCATCCGGCCCTCTCAATTCCTGGGAAATAGATGGGGAAGAAATGGAGGCAGTGACAGATTTTATTTTCCTGGGCTCCAAGATTACCACAGACGGGGACTGCAGCCAAGAAATTAAAAGATGCTTGTTCCTGGGGAAGAAAGCCATGGCAAATCTAGACAGCACACTAAAAAGCAGAGACATCAACCTGTCAACAAAAGTGTCTATAGTCAAGGCTATGGTCTTCCCAGTTGCAATGTATGGCTGTAAAAGTTGGACCATAAGAAAGGCTGAGCGCCAAAGAATTGAAGCCTTTGAACTATGGTGCTGGAGAAGATTCCTGCAAGTCCCTTGGACTGCAAGGCGATCAAACCGGTCAGTCCTAGAGGACATCAACCCTGACTGCTCTTTAGAAGGCCAGATCCTGAAGTGGAAACTCAAATACTTTGGCCACCTAATGAGAAGGAAGGACTCACTGGAGAAGAGCCTAATGCTGGGAAAGGTTGAGGGCAAGAGAAGAAGGGGACGACAGAGAATGAGGTGGCTGGATGGAGTCACTGAAGCAGTAGTCGTGAGCCTAAATGGACTCCAGAAGATGGTAGAGGACAGGAAGGCCTGGAGGAACATTGTCCATAGGGTCACGATGGGTCGGACACGACTTCGCAACTAACAACAACAACAACAACAACAATTGTACGTATGTTTTGTCTTTCCTCTCTAAAGTAAGTAAAATTGCCCACTGTATAAGGATATAGGGGAGAATGATTGAGGGATGGATGGGCATGTAAATTCCTTATTTTTCATTTTTTGCCCCAGAAATAATATAGCTTTGTTAAGTTCTTCAAAAGCCAGGCTGGCAAAATGAAAAGCTATTAATTGAGCCATTCCTTTATTTAAAAGAATTGAGCAAGGGAGCTTTGCCAAATAGGTCTCCAGCTCTGAAGGTCCCGGTCCTTTTCCTCCTTGCCTTAAAGAAAAATCAGGATAAAATTGGAGGCTCACAGATGAAAGAACAGCAGAAGAGACAATCAAAAAGACACCAGAATAATTATTCAGCCATATACGGTAAATCACACAAATCTTTAATTAGTTAATTTATAGCAAGTAAATCTTTACTGTTGACTGGACAACCAAAAGAAAACCAGATAATTAATCAATGATATTAGCCTGAATCACACAGAAATCTTTAATTGGTTAATTTAATGGAGGTAAATCTTTACTGACATTTTTCTTTTTTAAATTGTTTCTGAGTGAGTCAGGCTCTATTTTTCCTTCAGAACAAACGTCTGGTGGTTTAAGAACAGCTTATGCTACTTAAAAAAATACTTTTTGCAAAATATCTGAAACAAGCAGGCTGGCAGTGAAATTCATAATCACATATAGACATACAGAATTAATTTATTTTAAAAATTAGTGCACTACTGTAATTATTATTATTATTTTAAAAAAAATACCCCATAACTGGTTATAATCATCAAAAGTAGAAAGGTATCTGTCTTCTATATCAGAGGTCCCCAGCCTTGGCAACTTAAAGACTTGTGGACTTCAACTCCCAGAATTTTGGGGGGTTGAAGTCCACAAGTGTTCAAGTTGCCAAGGTTGGAGACCCCTGTTCTGTATTATATTCATCTCACAATACATAAAGGGCATTTCAGAACTGTGTGTGTGAAAATATATCATCCATATCATATGGCTCCCATGATGGACATGATCACCACCTCAAAATACTAATTTACCAAGAAATGAAGTAGTCCCCAAGGTTTTCTCTATTATTCTAATAAAACCTCTAGGTAGCCAAACGTCATTGACACAAGTAGATATTAGAAAGCTAGTACTTTGCCTTGTTGTATGCTAGCTTTTGTTAGGCATATGGTGTTAGCCTACAATGTTGGGTTGAAAATATATTAACCATGATATTATGTCTTTAAGATGTTAATTGGCCCATGGGTGTGTAAGTGTTCTCATGGCCATAAGAGGGAGCTAGTAACGTAGCTTCTCTCTCTCTCTGAATTCACTGCTTTCTACTGTTACTGTTTTTGCTCTGTTACCTGAACTGTGTATTGACCTCTGGACTGGTAAGAAGACTTTGTATTTTGGATTACTACTTGGACTGTTTATTTTTGACTGTGCATTTTTATTCTTACACCACCTCAAAAGTAAACTACTTTTTGCTTTTACAACTCAGTGTTTACTGTGTGACTCTTACTGCTCTCAGTACCCTTCCTTGTCTGTGCAACTCTTTGGTAGCACAAGGAGATCTCTGCACAACAAATCCTTAACAGCTTTCTTTTACATTTTTAAACCATGGTTTATCTACGATTTTTAAAAGTCAGAAGGGGCATGGAGCTTAGGAGAAACAGGAGAAGGTGTCTCAGGGAACCTTAAGGCTAAGGTGAAGTACAGATAGTCTTTAACTTATGACCACAACTGAGCCCAAAATTTCTGCTGCTAAGTGAAACATTTGTCAGGTGAATTTTGCCCTATTTTACGTTCTTCCTTGCCAGAGAAGTTAAATGAATCACTGCAGTTGTTAAGTTAGTGACACAATTGTTAAGTGAATCTGGCCTCATTGACTTTGCTTGTCAGAAGACCAGAAAAGGGGATCACATGACTCCAGGACATGGCCAGTGTCATAAATATGAACCAGTTGCCAAGCATCCATATTTTGATGCACGTGACCATGGGGATGCTGCAATGGTTGTAAGTGTGAAAAAAGGTCACTAAATGAACTGTTGTAAGTTGAGGACTCTGTATTATATCTTGTCTACCTCTGCTTCAGAGAGAGAGAGAGAGAGAGAGAGAGGGTTAGAAAGTCTGTGTAATTGAGAAAGGAAGAGAAATCTCTCAGTACTGAGATTTAAAGTGTAAAAACTTGAAAAAATACCTTTTCCAATTTGTAATTTCCCTGTACTTTGAGACATTCTATTAAAGCACCCATCCTGGTATCTTCTTTGTCTGAGGTACAGTACTCAACAAGAGTGGAGACTGTTGTAGCAGCAACACCCCAAGATATGGAATTTGTGACATTTTGTTGCAATTTTGCCATTTTGTGTGTGAACACAATCCTCCTCTTCCTCCTTCTCCTCCTCCTCCTCCTCCTCCTTCTCCTCCTCCTCCTCCTCCTCCTCCCTTGGAGATATGTTTACCTTTTGGAAGTTTAATTTATGGATTTTATTTCTTACTCTATTGATGTCTCTTGCTTCTGATCATTGAACAAGAATGAAGAAACTCTCTGCAATCCTACAAGGCTGAAACTTGAAATTAAAAGGAGTTTTAATACTTTGATTTTGAACCATTAACACAGGGACCTCTGGCAGTGTCCGTTCTTCATGCAGCTTTGCCTTCCTGGCCCAATAAAACAATTTTGCATAAATGAGCAACTTGCCTCACAACTCAAATATCAGAGAACTAAAGAGCAGAGCACAGCTAACTGCCTTATCATTCTCAGCTCTCCAACCAGTATTTCCTTTGAGAAAGTTTCAGCTCATTTCCCATTTCACTGAAGCAATAAATGTGATCTCTTTCATTCCACCTTGAAGTTTTCCTCAGTGAAATTCCTTATTGTTGTGAAATGTAGATTGGTTATAACTCCTTACTAGGATCCAGTGTGTAACTTTACAGTGATTAAGGACATTTTCCCCCCTTCCCCAGGCAAATACATGTTCTTCCTGGCTCCCAGCTTGTAATTGTTTTTAACAAGAGTTAGACTTTATCTTCACTTTCTTTACAGGAAAAAGAGCCATTGTATTGGAATCAGCCTATTGCTGGCCACACTACTTTTGTTGACTTTTACACAATGAGAAGCTGTTCCATTGCTTAATAGTTGCATTAATTGAGTAGACGGTGTGATTGTTAGTGTAAAAATATTTCAGTCCTGCCTTCTCTGATGTATGGAACCACACTTTTTTTTAATCCATAGATGGTATGCTCAGTACATCTGAAGGTCTGGGAAAACTATTCTGGATGTTGGATGTGCTTGTTTAGAATAAGCAACATGGAAGGCACTTAAAGGTTAGAATACCAGCTGACTAATTTACTGTCTGGAAATGCAGAGTGGAAGACCTATGATTCTACTAGTGGCAAAAAGTAGGATAAAGGCTTTAAAATGAGGAGGATTAAGATGTCAGCCCTACCAGGTAGACCAGATAGGAAACATGGCCAGATAAGCTAGTTCTACTTTATTGTATAGCTACATTGACAGAATTTTACAAGTCTGAAAATACAATTCTCCCACAATCTTCTGTTGCCCCAAATATAGTAGCTCCAAGTCAGTAGGCACAAGTTTGGGGGCAGTTTTTCACAAGTTTTTTTTTTTGAAGAAGAAGAAGAAGAAGAGTAAACCAGACTACATGTACCATATTCAGCGGATACATGATTAAGACATCTTAAGAAGCAAGCAGAGCCATGTGTCTATTTCTTAGGTGACTCCTTGGGGATTGTTTGCTACAGTGCAACAAACAATCATGTAGTTCAATTAAAATAAAGAGAAAAACTAAGTCACAGTATTTCATTTACTGTGATTATTGCTACAATGATTAATTCAACATTTTAATCTTATAATGCTTTGCTTCTCTTACTTGCATATCTGAACTTTGGGTTAAAATGTAATAATAAAACTTATTTGAAAGAGTATGTTGGAATCGATGAACAAAAAGAGTTAAATCACACTCATATACATGCGCATCTATCTAACTGGGCCAAAAGTGACTTCAAATCAAAATTTAATTCAAAATTGTTGAGGTTTTAAACTCCTACCTTTTCTGATTAAGCTGCTGTATTTTTGTTCTATTGTACAAGGCACCTTGGGATGAAAGCAGAAAGGCTTGTATATATTGAATTTATTTGATTATGACTGGCTTTGGAACAAAGGTACCACCATGGAGTACTATAAAGAACACTGCGGGAATCATATTTTTATTTCTCTTCCTAGTAAACACATCAAGCAGAAACTAGTATAGGAGCAAAACGTCCTATATCTCTGTAATATAGGTTCTATTTCTCTAAAAGCCCAGTGTAAAAGTGATTCTCTAGCTATGGTGTTCCACTTGAACTTTCAACCATATGGTTACTGATCATATTACAACTCCTTCAGATTAGTAGCATTTGACATCAGGACAGCCTGCTTTCCTTTGGACTGCTTCAAGAATTTATCACAACTATATTGTGATAAATAACCTGAATTTTCCCTTGAAGAGTGTAGGAACTGAAGATTCCACTCTCTATTAGGGGTTTGTTCAGGTAACTAAGGGCCCATCTGCACAAATTCAGTTAGTCCAGCACATTGTGTTTATATTGTAAGTGTTGCAGTGTGAAAGCTTGGGTATCACTAGAAAGGTAAGGATGTCCAGATCACTTATCAGGGTTGGTTTGTTTGGGATGTTAAGTTGTTCTTCAATTTTAACTCCCAGGGTGACTTTCAAATTGCATTTGAACCATTGTCTAGAAATAGTAAATGAACATAGTAGTAAACAAACAGTTTAAACAAACAAGCTGGATTTTGAAGAGGCAGGAGAGGATGAATATTGACACTTTTGAACTTGGATGTTGGATAAGACTCCTGAGAATATCATTCACAGCTGAGAAAACTAACACATGGATCTTTGAACAAATCAACCCAGAATTTTCATGTGGGCTTGAATGGCTAGGCTAAAATTATCCTTCTTTGGACATATTATGCAAGGACCCAACTCTCTGAAGAAAGTTCTAATGCTGGGGAAAGTGAAAGGAAAAGAAAGAAGGGCACAATCAGCATAAGGTAGATACTCAGTTACAGCCATTATATGTGTCCTATTATAATACCTGAAAAACCAGGTTAGGGACAGATTGTCATGGAGAAAATCTATGTGGCTACTAAAAGTTGACAAACACTTGATGGCACGTAATGAATGAGTTGACATTTAAATAAAATAAATAAATCCAGAGATCAACAGTTCTGCCTGGATATCTGCTTCATAGCTTTTGGCCACAACTGAGAAGATCCCACAAATTATGCAACCATCTTGGTTACCTTATTATGGGAAGATACCCGAAACACGTTCTAAAGTGACTAAGATTTGGACAGAAATATACAGCAAGAGGAAATCCTCTAGGTAGTATGGTCCTTAGCTTTATAGATCCTGACTAGATCCTTGAACTGGGGCATGAAAAAATCCAGTGGAGATGATAACAGGCTAATTTTGGCTGGTGCCCTACATCCAGAAATATTCAATCAGCCATGCTTGTCCATTGATTAACATATTTCACTTTAGGCTGAAGCTGGGTATAAATTACTGTGTGATTTTAATACCTACTGGCAATGAGCCTTGTTCTGACTGGGACATCCATTATCACTATTTCATTTTACTTTGCTTGCTTTGTACTTGAGTGCTATTTTAATCATTTGCCAATGCCCTGGATCATGCCTCATTCCAAATGGTAAATGAATTGAACCCATCGTCAGCTGAAATGTTGAAATGTTCCTGTTGATGCTGGCTGGAAGTAAGTCCATCACTTGTCCCAACTCAGCTAAGACAGGAATGAGAGCACCAGTTGGCATTTTGTGCTATGGTTCCCCTTGAATTTCAAGTTGAACCTTATTTTCATTGCCCTAGTCTCTTCCCAATTAGTGATAATTAGACTGATATAAATATTGATTTTTTTTCAGAGAAAAAGCCCGTGTTTTTGCTTTGCACTGAGTGCAATTGTGTCTGGTGCCAATTTGTTTTGGGATGGAAAATATAGAGGAAGTTGAAAAATTGTAGTTTTGACGGTGGCATCGACTAGCTACTTATACTTTGCTATTAGGAATGTTTAGTGGTGAAAGATTTCTTTCCTTTTCTCATTCGGTAGAACGAGTAGGGGCAAGAGCTTTGCCATTCTGCAAAATGTAATGTACAGGCTTAATAGGGTTGTACTCTTTGCCTGATATCCTACTAACAAACAAATACAACAGAGAATTGCTGACACAATGGAAACCTGCTAGTTCAACATAAACGGCTCCCTGTAAATAAATCTGATGTAATTTCCCTATACATCTTGACTACAGATTTCAGCTCTGCCTGCGGTAGAGGCTGCGTGGCACCAGAGCATTAAGAAGAAACAAATCACGTTGCTCCTTCCTTGGAATGTTACAACACAGTTTTGCTCAGACTCAAATGTGCAGCATCAGGGTAAACATGATTTCTAAAGGCTGTTCAGCCTGGGAAATCTTTCTGTATTAAATGGGATCATTCACAAGTAGCCATGACAGCCAAATGCCATTTCTCAGGATAAAAATAAATAAATCTGGTTTTCTTTATGCAGGCAACAAACTATTTCTTGTGTTTCAGGACTTTAGGTTTTACCAAGAAGTGACCAAAGAAATTCTGTTAACCACTGTGCAATCCGAGTTCTGTATGTGATGTGTGGTAGTTAAGCATCAAAGCCAATTTGGGACTGACTCTGCTTGCCTGCTTCTCATCTTCAGAGACTCAGAACAGAACACGATAAACTCTATATTTCTAGCCCATGTAAAATCGCAGGTACCAACATTGTGATGCCTACAGGCAGGGCTTTTTTTCTCATTGAACACTCAGAATGGAGTTCCGGCACCTTTTTTGGATGGAACCTTGTAGGGTAGGCAAGGCGGGTTGTATAACATGTGTGAGTTCCGGCACCTTTTTCTTTTATAAAAAAAGCACTGCCTACAGGGGATTGCTCTTTAAGAATTCTCTGAGATTGGCTGGGATTTTAGGGACGTTGGATCCCACCTCTTTTAATCTCTTTAATCTTTTAAGTGAAATCGAGAATCACACTCCAAGTCATCTAGAGGCTTGTTATGTCACACTCCTTAGATAACGTCTTCCGTTGCACTTGAGACACAGTCACTAAGGACCTGTGATTCACAAAGGCCTATCTACCCTTCTGGTAGTCCTTAGAATTCTTATTTTTATTTCTCTGGATGTATTCATCACCAGACCTGCAGACACCTAGTTAATCCATTTAAAACCTATCAGCTCTGTTCATCAGATCATAACTCTATTACCTCTGTAGTGCTGTACTCAGGGACACAGGTGCCAGAGCAGCACACAAAGCCTGATTGAGTTACGTTAGCAAGCAGAAGTGTGTGTGTGTGTGGGGGAGGAACGACCCTCTTGGATTCATGATTCAAGCCTGCCCAGGGAATTGCATACATTACGTGGCAGTGGCCACTTTATTAAATATCGATTTAAAAGGCTACCTTTCATAAAATCTGATCCACGACCCTCGCTCACTCCCCCCTCCTTCTAGCGGGTTTCCTTTTGCACTCCTTCCCTATCTCTTTCTCTCTCTTTCGCTTTCTACTGAAGGTGTGTGTGTGTGTGGGGGGGCTTGCCTGATGACAGGAAAGCTCAGAAACAAATAGTTAGCAAGCAGCTCAGTGGCAAATCCTTATCAACCGTAATGAGGCATTTGTGATAATCAAGTGATGAAATGTAAATGGACAGTAATGAGCACAATTACATCCACTGGGGAACCATCAAAGAGGCTTTTTTCTGCAGATAGATGAGCTATTCCAGTTCTCTCTGTCCAGAGCTGGCATTTGCTTTGAGTCTTCCAGCTGAGGGAGACTCTCAGCTATGAGAGAAGGAAAGAGTGTGTTAACAGAACAGAACAGACTTGCTGACAGGTACAAAAACAGAGGGGAGGGGAGGAAGGGAGAATGTATGCCTGGCTTTAATCATACCTTAGATGGTTATCCTTTCCCCTCCCTTCTCCTGCTCCCCCTTTTTCCACCTCTGGTCTCCTAACTCATGGTCCTTAGGGATGATTTGATTTGCCGAAATGTTTGAAAACTGCCTCATTGGTGCTAACAAGATTAAGCTGAGCCTATGCCTGTCTGATTCACTGGAAATAGGCAGGGTGATAGCAATTGGCTTTCAGCTGGAACCGAGCTCAGGATCACTGGGACGGTTGCCAGGGCGACTGCTTATGTCATCTTTGCAAAGCGAGGAGCTGGCAAAGAGAAATACTGACAGCCACAGGAAACAGAGCAACTCAGCACTTTGGTAATCTTAGCTGCTGAATGTTAACAAAAATTGGTGCCTGCATGGTTGGAATAAAGTACATGATCAAAGTTGCTTAATCCTGTCCTGGATTAAAGTGGGTAATTCCTGTGACTAAATAATTCTAGATAGAAGGGAATAAGCCTCCTGTAACAGAACACCATCCATTTGGATATATTTCATTTATTTGTGGCAGCTGTTGTAGTCATGCAGCCATAAGCAAAAATGGGGAATTCGCACAAATTCAGCCACAAGTTTCTTAGTCTCCTAGTAATATCTGTGTTTGTCTGCTTTACTTTACAAGCCTGGTCCAAGGATTCCAACATCATACAGTACATAGGCAGTGATTGGAATATGATAGAAATTCCAAGAGTTTATTGTGTTGTTCTCATTTTTACTGAATTGTAAAACCTGCATCATCTCAGAGAACTTGTGTTTCTATTAAGATGCTATCAAACTGGTAAATCCCATTTCTATAATCTTACAGCTAGTTTATCTTCCCCGCACATGTCCTTTTTAATTTGTTCCTTCAGTTAATGTCTATTCCTTAAAGCCATGGTGCCTAGTAGAAGATTTGATCATAGTTTTGAGAAAGATATAAGGAAAGAGAAGAAAAGAACCCACAGCAAGATGGATGGACTCAGTTGCAGTGGTGATGAGAGCTTCTTGGAAGATATGAATGTTTGGGGACAGATAACATGGAGAAAATCTATCTAGGTGGCCGCTAAGAATTGACAATGACCTGATGACCACATAATCAATGCTGTGTGGATCCTGTGGTGCATCAGTATTTACTAAGAATGGCTCACATTTTGCTGTCTAAGATGAAACACAAGTATTAGATTACAATCAAATTTAAGTTCCATTCAATTATCAGGCTCATTGTGTGGCTTTAGGCCAGATACCGTCTATATTAACAGTGCTAAAAAAGAAGGATGAGCTCTGCCTTAAGCTTTTAAAGCTTGAAGAGGTTTCTAAAAATTCAGTACATGCATAAATAATACATACATAAATAAAATCCAGTGAAACTGGTAGTGGAATCTACATTGGCTATGGCTACTGCTTTTTGCCAAGCCTGAAGGTGTCATCACCCTGAATGTCAGACAGAAGCCTTTGTCCCCAATTCTAACATTTGCAACTGAAGATCTGAAATTATCCTTTGGCAGGTAGCTGACACTTAAACAGGCCCAGCTACCCAGTGGGAATAACATCATGCCCTACAATTCCAACCTTGAGTAGGACATTGGAGGAGATTATTCCTAAGCTCTCTCCCAAATCTGAAATTCAGTGACAGTCAGTGAAGCATTCAGCATTTCAACTGCAAAATATGGTCTCTTTTAGCGAAATGAGATAATACTAGATCATGGTACTGTACACATTTCATTATAAAGCTATGTGTAAAGGAGAAAACAAGGTAGGAGAGCGTCCTTAATTCATTCAAAATGAATATAATTGACTGCTCTCTAGGGAAAGTCTTCCTGGCAATTGTCTGGACTGATTTCAAGCATTTCAGGTTCCACGTTCCAAAACCTAACAGGAAAGTTCTGCTTTGTGTGAGCGCACTCCTCTGCACGATGCTAATGGCTTCATTTATCCCCAATGGTGTCTGTAGCAATTAACTGGGTAATGAACTGAAGACCAAACAGACCCTCCAGTGTATATTTGGTTGCAAATTGGGTCCCTGTGATGATTTGAGTCTTGCTGATGAAGTCCTTTCTGAAACCCGTCCCATCATTCTAGCTCATGGACATGCTCACTTTTAGGGTTTTCGTGAACCACTATCTTAGATTGTGCTTATTATATTTCCTGAACATTTGGAGGAGAAAAAATGACAACACTGCTGGCTCTGCCTATAGGGATCAAACGGAGATGTAGGAGAAATTGGAATTTTGGATAAATAACATTCAGATAGTGTGGTTGAGACTGTATTTATGAATCACTAAGGTCTTCTGCTTATTGAGAATTCATTAGCTATTAAATTATATTGGCTATTGACCTTAATCCTGGAATGCAAGCAATAAGATTTCAATTGCACTTGTTTAAAAGCATTAAACTGCAGCAGCTGGCATTATTTCTGCTCACTCTCCCAGTGTTTTGTGCATTCCACTTGATTGTAGCCTTTTAACAAAATTGATGGCAATGCTGAATATAATTTTGAAAATAACCAAATTTGATACCATATTCACCCTTAATGTATTGCTTGTTCAGAATGCTTGCTGATTGTCTAATATTACTGGATGCAGGCTTTATGGAAACAGTCACTAGAAAACTCATGGACGTACTCCAGGCAATGACAGCTCTTCCCTACAGCCAATGCAACTTAAGCTATGCCCTCCTGACATTTTACTATGTTTACTATGTTTACAAAAAAGTCAACTTTTTTGCCCAACACTTACAGCACATTAGCTACAATCCCAAACTTACCTAAGATCAGAAGACTGTCCAAACCCACATCAATTGTCATTCTCATGTAACATGAACTTTTTTTTCCTTTTAACAACACTGTAATCCCTTGTATCAGGATGGAGTCGGGGCGACTGAACAGAGCTGTGCGTTTACTGGATGGATGCCCTTCCTGACACCTATATGGAGTACCTCCTGATTGTGAGGCAAGAACTCTACCTTTAGGCCACTACGCCACTCTGTAGCATGAACTATCTGAAACCAAGATTTTAATTCCTGCTAGTTTTAATTGCAAATGGCAAGTGTTTTGAATTAATAAAAAAATATAAGGTTTACATAAGCCTCAAACTATGATTAATGAGACTGACAGCATGTTAAGAGAAATGCCACTAATTTTGCTGATATATTAGGAAGGTATTCTAAGCTCTAGTGCAGGGGTCTTCAAACTTGGCCCTTTTATGACTTGTGGATTTCAACTCCCAGAATTCCTCAGCCAGGCACACTGGCTGAGGAATTCTGGGAGTTGAAGTCCACAAGTCATAAAAGGACCAAATTTGAAAATCCCTGCTCTACTGTTCCCATCCAGAAAAGCTAATATTATGAATTGAGATAGGAAGATTTATGATGCCATTGCATGAAGTAAGTTGCACCGAATGTTATCAGTAGAGAGGTGAAAATTTGACACAGGAATATTTCAGCAGTAAAACTTTTTTTGTCATTATTAATAATTTTGTCCTTAAGCCTGACCCAGGTATTATCGAAAGTCAGCCATTTATTTCATTTATCTGGCATTAAAAGTCAAGCTCTGGATAGTTACAGGGTTGGTGGAAATGGTCCCTCTTTCCAATATGAAGTAGGCCATCCCCCTTTCTTCCTTTAGTAAAATCTGGAGCACAGATTATTACAGTGCCTTTGGCAACTAATTTGAACATCAGTGAGTCAACTTTGAGAAGGAACCTTTTTCTGCCCTAAAGACTCTCTCAGAGTTTCCAGACTACAGCAATTGAAAAATCCCCAAACACTCAGTCACAGAGGAGATGCATATTACTGCAGGAACAGTCTACAAATGGTAAAGTATTCAATTTACATTTCCACCACCTCAGGGCAGTTAAGAAGAATTTATATCTTCAGAAACCTTTGAACCAACAAAAGATAGCATTCAACAGCAAGGTTACTTGCATAAAGGTTTTCTCTTTCTCAGCTGCCTTCACTTTTGTTTTGAAGGAAATGTTTCATTGCAGCTGAGGTTAAAGTCGTAATAAAAAATGCTGCGAAGAACAAGTGATTGAGAACAGACACTCTGGAGTCTCCTGAACTTAGGTTAATCATGGATGGCTCCACTGTTGTGTTGAAAATGGGACTGCCCAGCTACATAGTCATCTGGCACATTTAGGCACAATTAAGACATATGGGGAAAACTTCACCTATGAGGAGTTTCTGATCAGGCTTAATTTTATTTATATCCTGCCTTTATTATTTTTATAAATATGGCTGTGGAATAAAGCTGATGATTTCTCTTAAAAAGAAATACAGAAGAAAAAGTGAATTGACACACTATATTTAAAACATGAAAATCTATATACAAGAATTCAGATACTTGTGTAAAATATCTAAAAATTAATCATCATTAACCACACAAGCAATTTAGATATGCTAAAAGCTTTTCAGTTACATTTTCTTTCTTGATGATTTGTTTCTGCCAAAAATAATTTCTCTTTGAATGTCCTAAATTCTTTGTGTTAAGTGTTGAAATCATGAAAGTAAAGTCTTGTGTTTTCTCATTACGTTACATTATATATTGATTTTAATTAATATATGTTTAGTTCATGCCAGTCTTTTCTGTAAAATATGTGCTCTATTATAACAAAGACCAGTTCAAGATATATAGGACTCATTCTTATTAAAGCTATAGAGCAAGAATTCATGATTAATTTAAGTCTTATTTCTTTTCAATCAGGCATAGCTGATCAACTTTTTCTACATTAAGGCCAAAATGTTTCACACAGATTTTTCCCCCTAAGCATAATAGCTTTCATATCTCACTCCTATTGATGGTAAAGGTGAAACATATTAGGGATATTCTATGATGAAAAATGTATGGGATATTAATATAATTTGATGAAATTTTCTCATCTTTTGGTGGTTATCAGATTTCAGCTACAGAAAGATTTGAACAGAACTTGAACTTTCTTCCCCTTCACATAAAAAATTGGTATATATTCTCAGTAAATGGAAAAAAAGTTTGATAAATTTATCAAAATCTCTCCGATAGATTGGTGCACCTGCTCCAATTTTATCTTGGAAAGTTTCAATAATGGTGGTAAATTTGAGTTCTAAAAGCGTTTGCAGAGAGCTTATCATGCAGATTTTTTTTTTACACATTAGGGATTGTAATTTTTGTAAGTTTATGCTATGATACAAAGAAGTTTGAGGAATGATCTTTGGTAAAGTTCAATATGAATACATCAAATCCATGCCTCCCAAGCTATGCATGTATCGAATTAAGTTCTTTATAAGTTTTCAGACCTCCAAATGTCTATACAGAAAAATCTGTTAAAACACTTCTTAAAATATTCATTTTGAAAGAAAATATGTTTTAAAATGGGTCCCCAACCCCCAGTCCATGGACTGGTACCGGGCCGCAGCATGCCAGCAACCAGTCTGCACAAACAAGCAAAGCCCCATTTGCGGAATGCAGGTAGCACACAAAACCATGCCCCCTCCGGTCCACGGAAAAACCTCTCTCCACGTAACCGGTCCCTCATGCCCAAAAGGTTGGGGACCTCTGTTTTAAAACACCTCTTTTGAATTAAAATACTTTAAAATGATTATTTAGATAAAGGGAAGTGTTTGCGGTAATGTAGATCTGAAAACTCACATGTAAATAATGTTGAGAAAAGAATACATATTTTTTCAGAAACTAAGATACTTTATTTTTATTTTTTATTTTTTTGAGCACTGCAAAAGATTATTCTTTTCAACCGCTTTGATTCCAGTTTGGTTGGATTATACAGGGAAGCATATGGTTAGATTTATCATGTATTTTCCAGGCTTGAATTATTTATAGCACTATTGTTGATCAGTGAATAAGGCCTGATCCATACCTAAATCTTCTTCAAAGAGTAACAAGCAAATGAAGCACCCATCTCATATAACTTACTCCTCATTTCTGCACCCAGGGCTTTTTTTGTCATAGAATGCTCAGAACGGAGTTCCGGCACCTTTTTTGGATGGAACCTTGTAGGGTAGGCAAGGTGGGTTGTATGACATTTGTGAGTTCCGGCACCTTTTTCTTTTACAAAATAAGCACTGTCTGCACCCCATTTCCATTGTTTATATCTCTCTTTTCCAGCACGCTGGAATTCTTGCTGTTTATATGATTATCCCTTCTCTTTAATACAGAGAACTCTAATCTCCCCTTCTAATATTGCCGATGTGTTAAATTGTTTACAGCAGGGGTCCCCAACCTCTGGTCCATGGACTGGCACCGGGCCACAGCATGCCAGAAACTGGGCCACAAAAACAAGTGAAGCCCCATCGGCAAGATGCAGGCTGCACATGAAACCACGCCCTCTCCAGTCCACGGAAAAACCTCCCTCCATGGAACTGGTCCCTGATGCCCAAAAGGTTGGGAGCCACTGGTTTACAGGTAATTTTCGACTTACAAACTATTCATTTAGTGGCAAAGAGGCTGAAAAAAATGACTTACAACTAGTCCTCACATCTATGACTCTTGTAGTGTCCCCACAGTCACATGGCCACCCTTTGCAGCTTTCTCAGCTGGCTTCTAACAAACAAAATTAATGGGAGGAAGCCAGATTCATTTAACAGCCATGTGATTCACTTAATGACCGATGATGTGCTTAACCACAGCAAAAAGTGTTGTAAAATCAGGTGTGATTCATTTCACAACTGCCTCAATTATTGATGGAAGTTCTGGTCCCAACTGTGGCTGTAAGTCAAGGACGGCCTGTAGTTTTAGCAGGCCACAATCTAGAGAACAGTTTTATAGTGTTAGGAGCTCTGATGGATTAAAAGTTGACAGTATGACATCACCAACAAGACCATCTTTTCCCAACAGAATTGTCCTGTCCAACTCATTTGTCTTGAGAGAAATTGCTGGAAGCACCGCAGTTTCATAATGGTATATGATTGTAAGCAATGCTTTTTTATGATAGGGCCATTCCTTGGAACAATACTTGAGCAGTTAAATTTCCAGAACTATTGGAAACAGAATGGTTCCATAGGCCCTATGCTAATGCATGGCATCTAGGATAGCTAACTCTACTTTTGTTAATTCTCTTTATTAAGAATCTTTTTAACGGTTTTATAAAGGTGTACTTCAAATGTTTGCCATGCTTGTTACACTTTTGTTTAAAAACAATAAATAAAATGTTGCTTAAAAACAAAAATAGGACAAAAGAAAAAGGGGGGGAAGAGACACAAGCACTCAGCATATACCCATGCCTGCATAACCATCCAACATAAAATCAATGATTGCATTAGAAACATCCTTCAGTGTTTCCACAGAATAATCATTGGTTGGATATTTTTATGGTAATTGCTTCATTCTATAGAGGCTTGAATAAAAGTAATAATTGGTTTCCCTTTCCTTCTTTTGTTATATTTCTTTCCTGAATAAATCTGAAACCTAGTCAAAGTGAAGGGATGTCATTAGACACCATGCCAAGTTTCTCGGGATTGAAATGGGTAATAAATTCCCAGAATAAATGCACCCAAAAATAAAGTCTAGATTTTTCAGCACAAATTTCTTCCCTTTTTATAGGTATTTTAATGCTTCCCTTTTTTCCCCTGCCAAGATCAATGGGAAATTGCACTATCATCTGGCAGTTTCTTTATGAGTTGCACAGACATGAACCTGTCAGCCTTGAAAAGAAAAGGGGGGGGCAGAGATAATTATGCACCTTCTGGGTAAAGATTTACCTATCTCCGATTTACAGCTTTAGTGAGAAGAATAAATAAATAAATACTAATCAAGAAAGATTTACAAAACCCCTGCTGAAAAAAACTCTAGAGGAACTTTTCTTGATGTTTCCTCTCCAGACTACAATGCTTATATGTGACTCTGTAGCTATACTGGCTGGGAATGATAGGCATTGTGGGTCCACACCTGTGGATGGCACCTGGTTGAACGATGCTGCTTGCTATATAGGAAATTGGGTCCTCCCCCCCACCCTTTAGCCTTACCCTCCATTTCCTGATCAAAGGCTCTTTGGTGTAATTGCTGATCTAATGACATCCTTTCACTTTGATTAGGTTTCAGATTTATTCAAGAAAGAAATATAACACAAGAATGAAGTAGAAACCAATTGTTATTTTTACTCAAGTCTCCTCAGAATGATGCAATTACCATAAAAATACCCAACAATGATTATTCTGTTGGAAACACTGAAGGAAGTTTCTAATGCAATCATTGATTTTACGTTGGATGCTTGTGCAGGCATGGGTGTTTGTGTGTGGGTTTTTTTGTTTTGTTTTTATTTGGTACAGAAATTGATAAATGTTTCTATTAACTAATAACACAGGAATCAACAGTCTTATAAAACTGGTTTATTCAGCCCGGGAAAATTAGACAATCCATCATGACTGATTTGTTCATGTTTTTCCCCCTCTTGCAAATAAGTGAGATGAAAACTTTAAAACCAATAAGATAATACACTTAACAAATTCAGCAGAGAGAGAGAGAAAGAAAGAGATGGCTAAACTAAGACGCTACTAGCATCAGTTAAAGGGAATCTGTTGTGTTTCCAATTATTTCAGCTGATGTTGTATCCCTTATTTGCTGTCAGACCAACTGCATCTCTCCCTGGTACTTTTCCCCCACTTTTAAACCAAATCATTTGATCTTAAATCAGAACAAGCTCATCATATCACACAATGAAAGGCCAACAGGGGATAAATGACACCAGATGTTATATGAGCTTTCTTTTAGCCTTCCACACAGCCTTACTACATTCCCCATGCTGCCTTTTATTTGTCAAAACCTAAAATGTGCTTTGATAGATAACAATCCCATTTTCTTTCCTTAGCTGAGCTTAGAGAATACTATTAGATATTGCTATTGGTGGTGCTTAACCGGGAAAAGTAAGCTTGGATTCAGAAACAGCGTCCAAGGGATCCTAAGGAGACATTATTATTTTTCCCCAAGTCCCTAGCAACCATCTGAGGTTTTTAAGTATAATTTGCCAAATTCATAGAATACTATGGCATAGCCAAGTAGCTGGGTTGAGGAGAGAATGAAAACTTTCATTAAGATTCACAAATGCCGCTTGGAAATTTCTGTACAGTTAACAAATTAGAGAATTAGATATTTGTGACTTTTAAAGATGGGCCAAATTATTCAGCTATCTACTGTAAATACATAAAGGGTATATAATTGATAGGAATTGTTAGGCAGTTTGGTAGGTATGTTCCTGATATTTCTGATTCTTCTCTGATGCAGACAGAAGCAAAGCCATACTTATGAAAGTACCCCACATTTATTGTTGCAAATTCTGCCTTAACAGTTCTGCAGATTTACTTGACGGAACCGTTTCAACTTTTCCAGCCTTTCAATCTTCCATAACAGGATGGGCAATTTTATTGTGGAATGGCAGGTTTGTTTATTCACAGTTTCTAAATTGTACCACCCAAGACTGCAGGGACATGATAGTGATGATCTAACATCGCCAGAATGTGTAGGCAAAATATTTGGACATTTTATTTTGTTTTCTGGCTTAGATATAAACACAGATGCATCGACAGTATACCATAGCATTCATTGCAAATTCAATTTATATATATATATAATCCAAACTGTGCTCTGTCCCAAGGCCCTTAAAATGTGTACAACAACATAAATTGGTGCATTACATCAGCGTAGCAGAACAATGGAAGTGACATTTCTGCCTCCATCCTCCATTCCCTAGCTAACTCCCTTTTACATCACTGTAACTTCTCCTCTTTCTTTCTACATTTCTAAGCTTCAGATGGAGCACTTCTTGGTTTTGGTTTAATTTATTTTCTCATTTTTTGTACTCTACGGTTTGTCCTAGTTCTGCATCACTTAGCAAATCTAATAATGCAAGCCCACACAAAACTCATGTACATTGTTGTGCACATTTTCTTGAATGCATCTGGCTATGGTTTTTTAAATTATTTTTCTCTGAACTAAATAAAGTTAGGTCTGATTGGGATCCATATAGAAAAGTATTAAGGAATAATAGGGCTTTAGGCTAGATTGAGAAGTCATTTTTTTTCCTGAAAAAGTCAATGACACACCAATTGCATTATCTTGTCAAAATAACTATGAAGTTCCCAGGAATTGGGCTAAGTTTGAAGGAAGTTGTCATTAATTGAATATGTATATATATATGTTATTGTTGTTGTTGTTAGCTGCGAAGTCGTCTCCGACCCATTGCAACCCCATGAACAATGTTCCTCCAGACCTTCCTGTCCTCTACCATCTTCTGGAGTCCATTTAGGCTCACACCTACTGCTTCAGTGACTCCATCCAGCCACCTCATTCTCTGTCATCCCCTTCTTCTTTTGCCCTCAATCTTTCCCAGCATTATGCTCTTCTCCAGTGAGTCCTTCCTTCTCATTAGGTGGCCAAAGTATCTGAGTTTCAACTTCAGGATCTGGCCTTCTAAAGAGCAGTCAGGGTTGATCTCCTCTAGGACTGACCGGTTTGATCGCCTTGCAGTCCAAGGGACTCGCAAGAGTCTTCTCCAGCACCATAGTTCAAAGGCTTCAATTCTTTGGCACTCAGCCTTTCTTATGGTCCAACTTTCTGTCTAAGTTGGGACTAGAACTCAGTATCTCACTTTCTAACCACTAGACCGAACTGACTTCTTTGGATATTTCAGTTTTTCAAACTTGAACAACTACTGAATCTAGCACCATTTCCCCCCACCTCTGTTTTCAAAGTTTCATGGTTTGGTATCATTGTTGATGAGGAATACCATTTTCCCTGAGGTCCATACATTCCCCAAACTGTGTTTTCATACTTTAAAAACTGGGTCTTTCTGTAGGTTCTGGGTCAGGCTTAGGGTTAGGGTATGTCCTTCCTCCTGAAAATAGAATTTGTCTTACATTTATAACTGAGTATTGTTTGCCCTTCCCTCTCTCATTGGGTTACTTATGTACTCTTAATATCTTATTCCTTTAATCCTAATGTGTAAGTCACCCACCAAAGTTAACTGTGGAATTGAGGTTGCATATAAGTTAATTAAAAGTCTGCTGTTTTCCAGGTATGAGATGATGCAGATAAAATTATTGTTCTTCTGATTTTATAATCAAGATGTGAATCTCTTTCTCATAATTCTAAATCCAGTGGTATGCCACATTGATATGAACAAATTATATGGGCAGAATCAGAACAGGCAATGGAGAAATTGTGTACTGTATAGTCATAGCACAAAGAAGATTTGAATACATCTCCAAAACCTCAATAATATGATAAGGGAAAGGGCATTTCTCTGGGTAAATTTTTACTTTTTCATCCAGAGGAGCGCAGATCAGCTTGGATAGTTACCGCGTCCCCATTTAAATAGCTGAATTATTGGCTCTGATTTGCTATGATTTGAAATGCAGAGCATCGCTGAGCATATTTTCTGCTATTTGGCCTAAGTGAACTGCTAGATTTGCTTGGTGCTATCAAGGTCTGCCTGAGCAACCCCCTAATGTGATTATAATATCTACTCTTCTGCTTGCATTGTGGTGTTATTTCACCTTACGCTTCTCAAAAGCAAAAGCCTTCTAAGATATTAGTTGCAGGAAGCTTCATAATAATCACCTCTCTGTTACCTCCTCAGAAAGTGAATATCTGAAACCAATCTGGTCTTCATTACTTCTGTTTGAGGACATAAAAGAAATGCTGAATTTTCCCAGCATAGGGCTATTTACTCTCCAGCTGAGATTGATGTCGGGAAGTAAAGGGATTTGAATGCATATTGGCCCACTCTCATTGCTGCTTTGATTTGCTGGTGAGCCAAGCAGAACACAATTAGTGCATATTGACACCTTTGCAGGAAGTGCACATAAGGGGAAATAGGAAATTGAGCAAGGCTCTTCAAACGATGGAAGGAAAATTCTGTATGCTTAAATAAACAGAGGAGATGGAAAGAGAGAGAGAGAGAGGATGCTCTGTCAAGATATTTGTATTTCTGTATCATTTAGGAAAATCCGATTATGCCGTTAACCACAGAAACATTCCTGGTGGGTAAGATAGAGGCGGTTCATAAAAATACATAGTGTTTGCAGCTGGAAAATAGGACAACCTATTGCTTTCTGCGGATGGCTGTTACACCCCAGTTCCCATCAATAGAACATAATCTCATTGCAGCAAGCAGAGCACAATATAAATGAAACACTGGTGACATAAGGTATTTGCCGAGTGCCAGATATAAAGGACAGAAAGCTTTGTGCTTTAACAGGGGACAATCTCTCCAGAACAAGGCAACACACCATGGAGCTACATAGTGTAGATGTGCATGTACGTACGTATTGTCTACAGAATGTGTAGCATGGACTAGCCTTTCTAAATAGTCTCTCTAGTCAGGCTCTGCTTCCAAGTGCATTGCCAGTTAACCCATGGATCCCTCCTTAGTTAATGCCAGATTAGATGCCAGCTGTTCTGGGTCTTCTGCATCCAGGGACTTCGAGCTACTTGTCACATCACATGTGCAGCAATAATATACTGAAACCAGGTTGAGAAGTTGCACAACATGTCCGTCTCTGCCAAATAGTGCTTGGAGTGTGCACTTGGCTTATTCCTTAACTGTACCGAGTCCAAGTACAAAATAATAATAGCAATGATCACGCTGGGTTGCACAGAAATCCTAAGGATTGAATTATAATAGGTTGATGAGGTTACAAAAACCGACTGCAGATAAGACCAACTGTATGAACTGGAGCCTCCTGAATGGTAATTTGAGCTGTTGCTGCCACTGCTCAGTTTTGAAATATAGGTCAGTTTTACTAATTTTATCTGATTTCTTAATGAGGCTTGCCTTCAGCAATTGTTCTACGTGTTCTTTAGCAAAGTGTGTGTATGATAACTGCTGACATTAATCTTGATTACTTTAGATAAAATAAATATTTTTACTCTGGTGGCTTTCAGAAAACACATCATGTGTGGAGAGACTATGGGTCTGAAAATATAAGAATTTTGCCCCCCCCCAAAAAAAAACTTTATTTGTTGAAGATCAAGGGTGAAATGCACTATTATGCGAGGGACTTTTTTGCAATTGCGTTTCACTCTAGTGTAATCCTTTATTTCCTGCTGGGAGATATAAAAGATGTCACCTCCCCCAATTTTTCATGGTGTAAGAGTCTTTTACTAAGCAGAGTCACTGCTCCAGAACACAAAACTGGCAAGAATCCACAAGTCAAATAATATTAAAGAAAACATTGAGAAACAGTTTGTTTATGCAAAATTGGCACACGTATACTCTGAATGCTTCATGCTCCAGCTGCTAGTGCTATCACTCTTGACGATAAAAGTGCATTCTCGGAGAAGTCATTTATTTTTTATGGGGGATTAATGTACTTGGGATAGTTCTGAAAAGCACAAAGGCACAGAACCTGCAGCCAAAATTAACACTACAATATATTAGAGGAAATTGGAGCAGCTTAACAGCATGAGCCTAATTATGCTTACACAGAAATATATACTCTATGATTTTGGTGGATACTACAAAAAGCTAGCTCATGCATGTTGTGTGGTGTCTGTAAGCCTAATATTGATTGTTTCTGTGCAAGCACTGTTGGCTTCTTGCTCAGGGTAGGGGAGCAGAGTGTACCAATGCAAAGTTCATATATTCTCTCCTCTCCCCAAGATCCCATTATCACATACAACTAACTGCTTTGCTAGATTCTAATTGTCTCAGTGCTGAACACCGCAGACTACTCTCTTCTCTATAGCTCGAGAGAATTCTATAGTTGTCTAGTTTACTATGTCTATACTATACTATTCTAGGTTAAAGTGTTGGAAAGATAATTTTGTCTCCCTATATCAGAGTATTTTCCAAACTCTTAGAGTACTTTGTCCCTGCCCCCTGTACTCTAGGTAAGGGCTTAGCTTTATAATTATCTAACAAATGTATCTTACTGACACTTCACCATGACACTTGATGTTATGGTCTCACCTTACAACAGCTCTTGAAAGAAGACAACAATTCAAGCAACCTCATCAAGTCCCCTGAAGTAGCTGAGCCTGATTTGAACATAGGATTTGGGGTAGAATCCATCTCCATTAGCCCAGGATCTTCTGTTGAGAACTCTGATCTAAGTTACAACCAGTTGAATTGCAGCAGCACCAAGTTAATTATGAATAGATAAAGAGGCATCAGAATATTATAGGGTTCGAGTGGTGAGCTCCTGGGAATAAAGGATTAGCCAAATGGCCCAGTATGTCTGAATGACTAACCTGAGCTCTTATTCACTGGTATTTGTTCTTCATCTTCCAGATATTACCTTCTTCCATTTCATTTCCTATAGTTCAGTGGAAGCATCCTTGGATTGGTGAACAAAGATCTATTTTCCAGGGTTGTGGTCTTATATTTGATCCCTGTTAAAGTACTCTATGGCTTGGGGTTATGGCTTCCTTTTCACTATTTTTCTTTATGTTTTCAAAGAATGTGGAGAATCATACAGATGGTATACTGTCGGTTGCTTCTTGTTTTCAGGGTCACATTTAGGAGACTGTAGGGAAGACAAAATAGGGGATATTTTGCCCCAGCTGAATGTTTATTGGTCAACTGTTCGTCAACTGGAAAATGTAACACAATAAACATTTTTTTAAAAAGTTAGCAAACATGGTTTGCTGTCACATAATTAGAATGAAACATGTTATCTGAAGTTCTATGACAGTTTTCTCTGGAGGCTTTCTTTTGCCAAATAAATAATGAAACTCAAAGGAGGAACAGTTATGGAGAAAGGCTATTTAGACTTTTCTTCCCCTTAGCCATGAATCCGTTAAAATTGCATCTTGACCAGTCCTCCCACTTTCAGACATATCTCTAAGAGATAAAAGATACAAGATCCCATATATTTTATTCTTAAAGAGAAAAACAATTGAGAGCAAATTGAATGAACAAAGAGATGGGAGGAAAGGAGTCAAGCATCCTCTTATCCACAGGTCCATCAGTGTGCTTGAAATACATCTGTTTTATCTGATTAAAAAGTCATTTGGAAAAAAATACAGCTGGACTACAAAAAAGTCATTCTAGTTACCTTCAGTGTCAGTTCAAAAACTGGTTCCATTACCTTGTCAGTCAACCTGGATGTCTAATCTTCCAAAGTGATGTTATCACAACTTGAATGTTTTGGATATTTTATCAGCTTCAGGTAGCATCACCAAGAACAAGAGATTAAGAACATTCTATATGGTGGACCTGTAAAAAGGTTAAAACATTTTGGATTAAAATTTGGTGGAATATGCAGAAGATATTTAAGAAAAGGATAAAGTTTTGTCCGCAATTGTTTTTACTGGGTATTACTACTGACAGTTGTGGACACTAAGTTGATGTTGAATTTAATTACGGCAGCAAGACTTTTAGTAGGGCAATATTGGAAGAAGGAAGAACTGCCGACTATAGAAGAATGGACTTTAAAAGTTTCCAACCTGGCGGAAATGGCAAAGATCTCAGCGTACTTGAAAGACCATTCGCAACAGAGATATATTGTGGAGTGGAAAAAATGGATTGATTATATCCAGAATAAATATGGGACTAAAAAGTTTCACTTAGCATTTGAATAAGTATTGATGTGATATTTATATTGCTTGTAGTTATTTTATAAGAGTTAAAGTGCAATAGATTTAATAGTTATTGTTGTTTGCATATGGTAGATTATGATTGTTTCTACTGTTATACCTTGTATTTAGCTCTGGGAAGTCGGGGAGGGGGGAGGGGGAGGGAGGGAGGTGTTGGGGAGGGTTGGGAAGAGGGGAGGGGGTTGGGAGGGGTTTTGTTTTGTTTTGTTAAAAATAAAATGTACTGTAAAACTTTTCAATAAAAAAAGAACATTCTACTCCAAAACTTACAGAGGACACCACATTCTTTATCCCCTTGTCATTAGAAGTGCAATGGTTCTGTTCCCAATTTGAATTTTCTTCTCCAGTCAGTAGTTTATAATTATACAAACATAATTATAAGTAGAAATACATTTCTCTTACTTTAATATTCTTCTGGAGAGACAAAAAGGGATGGATGGAAAAGGAGGTATGAAAATGGGCAGATAAATGAAGTGGAGAACAAGTGAGAGGAACTTTTTGGAACAGCAATGCTCATAGTTGAAAAAAGCTTTATGAAGCACCAAGACCTGCCTTCTGTGCCAAAAATGTAAAATTTGGCAACATCACCACGTGTAATTAAGTTATATAAATTACTTTAGATGAGAGATCTGGGAAGTAGCTCTTCAGATAGGAGTTGGAAAAGAATCATATGCCTACAAAATAATTCTCTTTGTGTACATCCGTAGACCTTGCACAGTATGGAAAAAGAGGATGGAAGTATATGCATACAAATTGCATATACTGATTTATAGAGAGAGTTGCAAATTTATAATTATTGTAAGTGAAAGACGAATTTAGTACATTTCACTGAGGTGAGGAAGATCACATCTACATGGTCTGCATGCCTGCTCATGCTATTGTCCAAAACTAAATATTAAAGAAAAAAAGATTCTCCTATCTTCTTTTTATGGACCTTACCTGTAGATTAGACTTGGGGTAATGCAGAATATTTTCAAGTAAAGGACTTCTTTTTGACATCTGTTCAAGTGAAAGATGGTCCTATGGAAAAATAATAATAAAATAATAATAAAGCTGTTCTTACTGGATTAGATCCCCTCTATGTGGTCACGTTTGACTAGATTGCTCTTAATCATCATCAGGAAATATTCAGCACAAAGATCTTCCCCCCCAAACATATTAGAATTATGGGAAAGGTTTTTTTCTTTCCAACCAATATGAAGGAAGTTTATATGCTCAAGATTTTATTTCAAATATATAATGGAAATAGTATGGGCCTACCTTCATTTACGTATCGCCATGTTAATTCTGAAATGTCAGCTTGCTCTCTTTTCCCATTGGATGTGGAGCAATTTATTTCCTAAATGCTCACTCTAAAACATGAAGGGAGCCACTGACTCTTGAAAGGTTATATCACAGATTGATCAGTGTTTGTGGACCCTTGCTGGGCTCTGTATGAAACTTATTTGGCGTTTCAAAGCTCAGCCAACATTTCTAGGGGTTCTGCCACCACCTCAGTAAAGTAGCACCTGGTAAATAAGTCTGACTTCAACCAACATTGATTGATCTTTTCTTATGGTTGAAAATCATCCCCACAGCATGGCCACTGCTTTAATTGTGCCCTTCAAGCACAAGGTGAATGGCCAATTTAACTGCAGTGATCTTATACCAATAGCAGCTTTGTAGAAGAGGAATTAATTAAACTAAAAGTTATAGTTGAATGTTTAAGAGTGACAGATTAGAAATAATCTCTCTCTCCCCCCCATTCCTTTTCCTTTCTCTCCCATAATATCATGTTTTGATGTATGATTTAACCCACTATGATTTGCTTGATTCTGAAATGTTTGCAAGTCAGAAAGAGTCATGACAATTATACCCCAGTAAGAAATGTGATTCAGAAATAATACTGTTACCATCAGCCCTGGGAGGTAGACCAGGAAAAAAAACACACCAACTATCAGTATTAACACTCCCTTTTTACACTAACAGAATCTTGCAAGTCTGCAAGTACCTCTCCCAAGTCCCTTGCTTTTACTCCCCCCAAAACTAGGGAGGGTCCCTTCTGAAATTCTTTCTCCTTTAGACTCAGATTTCATTGATCAGACTGTTGCTTAAGCTGCGGGCTCTTCTTCCTGTCTCCCAAGGTCATTTCCACATACCATTTACAGCTGCTTTTGAACAGAGATTTCCATCACAGATTTTGCTGGGAGCAAGTTCAGTTATTTCACTGACAAAATAGCTATGGTGAAAAGAATGCTAACAGAATAAATTCTATTCAATTCTATCTGTGTGTACCTCAAGATACACGCATGCATGCACACATGAAACACGCACGCACACACACAACTCTCCCACCATTTCATTATATGTATGGTAAGTCCAGAATACATTGAACATTTTGGCAATGAGAGTCTTTTAAAGCTATTTTTACTAGGAATTTTAACTGCCTGATAGGAACAGGCTGGATTGGAAAGAAATAAATAAATGTCCCCATCTATATGATGAGAAGAATGTCCTTATCTATATGATGAGAAGTGAAAAAGTATCCCTGCTTAATCAGGACAGTCACTAACATTAAAAAGAGTGATCTGGGTGCCTTAGTAATAAAATGCTGTTGTTAGTTTCGAAGTCTTGTCCGACCCATAGCGACCCCATGGACAACGTTCCTCCAGACCTTTCTGTCCTCTACCATCTTCTGGAGTCCATTTAGGCTCACACCTACTGCTTCAGTGACTCCATCCAGCCACCTCATTCTCTGTCGTCCTCTTGCCCTCAACCTTTCCCAGCATTAGGCTCTTCTCCAGTGAGTCCCTTCTTCTCATTGGGTGGCCAAAGTATTTGAGTTTCAACTTCAGGATCTGGCCTTCTAAAGAGCAGTCAGGGTTGAACTCCTCTAGGACTGACCGGTTTGATCACCTTGCAATCCAAAGGACTCAAATTTGTAACATGGTGCAATATAAGAAATTAATTCATTTTTTGTTAGCTGTCAGATTTACACTAGAAAAACATTGAAAAACTAAGCTATATCTTTCTTTGGATCAATAGCATTTTGAAATGAGGAAAATAAAGTTGCATGAAAAATTAACACAATAGCTAACAGTGTTGAAGAATCCTTTAGCTAAGGAGTTTTACTGAGATTTGGTTTCCAATTTTAAGTATAACAAAGTAATTCCTATTGATTCCCATCTCACAAATGTCTTTTTGATCACAAATATTCAACATACTTAAAAAGTTGCAGTGCTGGCAAATGCATTTAAATTTTTCTTTTGGCAACACAAACTGGAAAAAAAACAAAACCTTGTCTTTGCACCCATGGATGCAATCAGAGGAAATCTGGTAAGCAGGTTCAGTCAAAAATGTTACTGTTGCCTATATATTTATTACAATTCAAACAAGAAATAAAAAGAACATTTCCTTTTCAGAAACAATGAAATTTTAAGCCATTGTAGAAATTTGTTAGTCTGTTTTATTAACTACTTAGCCAACAGCTGTTCCCTTTTTATAGTTTACCGATTAGGTTTTCACCTTGAAGTTTTTGGTAATAATCAGACAATATCTCAACTAAAACTTTATCTTGTTTATTAGGAACTCCTAAAAGTGACTTTTTAAATTCTTTCTGCTATATCTTTAATGTTCTTATGTGGGTAAATAGCAGAAAGAGCTACATCAAATATGCTTAATGCTATTAAAATGAGTAAAGCCATTTTACATATCTGGATGCCTCCTTCTTGTTTTACACAATACTGTATGTTTCTATTCTACAGCACAGTTAATTGAGTGTGTGAATCTTACCTGGAAATAGTTCCATATTTCATCTACATATTTGTATATATTGTTACACTCTCAAAAATAGACTAAAGCGGCAACCGAGAATGCACATTTTAATAGATCCTTTTTACTCTTTGTCAATAGGCTCATATGCCTTGACAGAATGTAAGCAGCACATTGTTGTTTTGCAAGATAATCTGTAGATTAGAGAGCATAGTTAACATAGGAGAGTGTGAGTATGCTTGCACTAAAACTGATTGTATTCATTCTGCTTATGGCATATTGGTCCAGACATGCCAAAACTGATTGGAGCTGCCCTTACCTTGAGCAGTGAATGCTACATGTGATTCAAAATCTAAGGATTAGTATATTACAGGTAGTCCTCAACTCACAGCCACAATTGAGCCCACAATTTCTGTTGCTAAGTGAGACAGTTGTCAAGTGAGTTTTGTCCTATTTGACAAACTTTCTTGCCACAGTTGTGAAGTAAATCACTGCAGTTGTTAAATTAGTAAAACAGCTGTTAGGTGAATCTGACTTTCCCATTGACTTTGCTTGTCAGAAGGCCGCAAAAGGTGATCACATGATCATAAATATGAACCAGTCACCAAGCATTTGCATTTTGATCACATGACCATGGGGATGCCTATGGAGATTCTCAGTCATCCAGGTCATGATTGTCTCAAAGATACTTTTTTTCAAAATGCAAGCGGGCTATGCTTTTCCCCTTGAGGAAAAAGAAGACATTTCGCTTCTCATCCAAGAAGCTTCATCAGTTTTGGCTGGATGAGAGGTGGTGACAGGATGTGTGTATGTGGGGGGGGAATAGAAGGATTACGTTTCTTTGTAGTCATCTGGTTGTTAACACTCTGTCACCATGGAGATGCTGTAATGGTCATGTGAAAAACAGTCATAAATCACTTTTTTCAATGCCAATGTAACTTCGAACAATTACTAAATGAATGGTTGTAAGTCAAGGACTACCTGTACTCTATTATTATTCTGTGTCATCACAAGAAGCATTATATGAAGGCCCTGATTGAGTAAAACCATGATGGGTGGTGGAGATCAATATCTATGGGCCCATCTGGTGATGACCACAAGATATGAAAGATTGCAATTTGGTTTGTAAGAGAATACATGATAAATAACATGGAATTACTTGAGATGTGTTAGAGGGATTATTCAATTTGTGTGCCACAGTGATACCATGTACTTGTAATAGTCTGTTGGTTGTTTCTGAGAAGTTTATGATGTATGGCAAGGTTATCCTTTTCATAGCTTGAGTTAGTTATGCTATAGTGGGTTGAGTGGTCAGACACTTTTTGATAAGGTTGTGTGAGGATCCATTTTGTTGAACAATATTGTATAGGATGTCTGTTTCCTTTTTCTGATATTCTGGATTGCACTGCAAGCAACCAGATTAAGTGGTTGCCATAGACAGTCTTTATGTTCATCATTTAATGTGTTCTGAATTTCTTCTGAATTTGTTAACACAGTTTTTTTTCCTGCGAATAATCCATCACCAAAGCCCTCTAACATAGACTGCATTGGTAGAACATTGATATAGCTGAAAGATTGCGGTGGGATCCACCACTTAGTTAAAATCCTTTCCTGTCTGCTGTATTACTCAGGCATTTAATTACCAGTTTTATGTTACCCTCCTATTCTCTCATTAAATTAATTAATAATTACGTTCAAATATAGGCATCTTTAATGTCACAATTATATTTCAGCTTTATAGTCATCAGAGTTTTTACTCATTAGCCCAGACATTCATCAAGTGTAGCGCTGCAGAGAAACTGGCTGAGACAGTATTGAACAGGTAGACTGAGCTGTGTGGCACTGAAATGTTTCTTAAGTAATACTAAGTTTTTCATGTGGCAAAAGTGACTTTTTGTCTGTTGTTTGCCATGACCATACTGTATATATATAGACTAAGTAACGTGCTGAATTTTTCTATGGCCTGACAAAGCCAAAATCCATATTCTATGTTTTTATATCACAATTTCCTCTCAGCTTACTTTTCAAGTGGGTTTTTTCATTTATTCTCTGTTGTGGAGATATTTTTTAATCTTAGTTTTCTGTCAGAGATACTTAAGGCAACTAATGGCTATGTATCAGCACTCCAAAAACAGGTGAAGAGACAGTTTAAAATGTAAAAAAAATGCAAAAACTAAAAATCAGTGAAGTCCTGAAGCTATTAAAAAAATGCCTTCAGACTTGAGGAAATTAGCATATGCCAAGGTAGAATGATGGAACCATAATTTCTGTAAAATATGACCTGGAACCTTTGGCAGGTGCAGATGCTCCACCCAACCTCACTTTTCATAAAAATTTGAATGGAATTGCTCTTTAGGCCAAACATCAAAGATATTTGAGGAAGGGAGGGAAAAGAGAGGTAAAATATCTCACTAAGATTAGTGAAAATGTTTAATAAGTGGAAGGACTATGTAAACCTATTTTCAAAGAGAATTTGCACCACAGGGAATTATACTTTTTGGAAAAAGTGCTGATTATCTTCTCCAACTCAGGTGTTTGGACAAAGAATATTATTCTTTTTATTTCATCAGATTGCTATCTGGAAATGACAAGAGAAAAGGATAAGTAATAAGAGGATAAATGTTTGCAGGGTTTCATTTAATGACTGTTCAAAGTTACAACGACACTGTTAAAATTGACTTATGACTGTTTTTCACACTTATGGCAGTTGCAAGCATCCCCATGGTCATGTGATCAAAATTCAAATGCTTGCAACTGTTATATATTTATGATGGTTGCAATACCCCATGGTCATGTGATCACCTTTTGTGAATTTCTGACTAGCAAATTCAATGAGGAAGCCAGATTCCCTTAACAACTTTGTTACTAATTTAACTAATGCAGTGATTCACTTAACAACCATCACAAGAAAGGTTGTAAAATGGGGCACATCACACGTTACAACTGTCTTGCTGAACAACAGAAATTTTGGGCTCAGTTGTGGTTGTAAGTGAAGGACTACCTGTATATACACACACACAAACACACACTGACAGAGGCTTTGTGCCTCAGGAAAGACTAGAACTCATGATCTCCTAGTTTCTAGCTTGATTCCTTTATCACTACACCAAACTGGTGTGTGTTTGCGTGTTCTCTCTCTCCCTCTCTCTCCCTCTCTCTCTCTCCCTCCCTCCCTCCCTCCACATACACACATACACTTCACTACTTTTTCTTCTCTTTTCATTATAATGGAAAAGACATAATCAATATCAATTTTGAAGAAACAATATCTGCACCAAATTTGCAAAGAGGAAACATTCAATTAAAACAAACAGTTCCCCTTCAAACCATGTTGCTGTCCACTGTGGGAGGTTGCTTTCTGAAACTAATCACCACAAATCTGGTCTCTATAGAAATAGAAAAACACTAAAATGCAGTATCTTCCTATTGTATGGTTTCCCTATAAAAGAAAAGAGGTAGAGGAGAGGTAACCCAGAGAACTGGCAGTAAACCCATTCCCAGCTGGAAAAGCGTAAGATTTTAAAAGCTAGAGTTTATTAAGCCTTTGTAGTGTTTCACCTCCTCTTCAGATTGGTCGTGATTCTGTCAAAATATTCTTAAAATCCATTCACTTAATTGATTTGTTAAGTGCAACTTCTGTTTGCCTTTTCTTTTCCGTGGTACCACCACCACTTTCTTTCTGTTTTTTTATGCATGCATAAGGATTAAACAATGAATAATAAAAGCTTTCAACGCATCCTTAGAGGACGCCCATCACTCATATTTCCACAGCTCTTTGACTTGAGGCTATAATCCACACCTGCTTCCTTCCATGCATCTGGGGCTAGTGTTTGCATGTTTGGCAGAAAGCAAAGTGTGGGGGGGTGAGAGACCCTGTTCCTGCTTCAAGTGGCTCTTCCACTTCTTCAAGCGTTATTGCTTCCTAAATGGTCAGTACCTCGCGGGATGCCTGCAATCATGCATATGCTGTACAAGAGGCACAACAACTGGTTCTTTAGCTGTATCCTCGGGTCCAATTCCGGTGGCAAACATTTCTTCTAAAAAGACTCTGTGGCAGCTGCAAAACAGTATGACAAGCAGATTGAAGAAGGGTACTTGATACACTGAAGGCAATACTTGAAAATAATAAAGAGCTAGGATAAAGTCTGCATGGAAATATTACCAGAGGAAAAGAAAAAAAAAGTGCAGCTAAATTAAAGTAGCTTAAACTGTTCAGAAGGCAGTCCTCGGCTTACGACCACTATAGGGCCCAAACTTTCTGTTGCTATGCGAGACGGTGGTAAAGTGAATTTTTGCCCCATTTTGCGACCTTTCTTGCCACAGTTGTTAAGTGAATCACTACTGTTGGTAAGTTAGTAACCGGGTTGTTAAGTGAATCTGGATTGCCCATTGACCTTGTTTGTCAGAAAGTCACAAAAGGTGATCACACGATCCCAGGATACTGCAACCATCATAAATATGAGTCGGTTGCCAAGTGTCTGAATTTTAATCACGTGATACTGCAACAGTTGTAAGGGTGAAAAATGGCCATAAGTCACTTTTTTCAGTGCTGTAACTTCGGTCACTAAGTGAACTGTTGTAAGTCGAGGACTACCTGCATTACTGAGGTAGCCATTAGAATGCATGTTAAATAAATACCAAGGAATTCTATTGGATGCCCAGTAGCTTCGGGAAAGCAATTGTGCCACACATGAAAACAAAACATTACATTAGATTATTGCATTTGCCCATTTATTTATTTATAAATAAATAAATAAACTAGTCTTTGCCACGCTGGCCTCCCCCAGAAAATTTCAACTCCAACTCTCATAATCTTGGCCAGTAAGGCAATGCTAAAACTATGGCAGGAGGAACAGATAATCAAATAATCCTACTGATTGTCTTTGAACATTTCTTTTGAACATTTATGTGTTATATGGAGTGAGAGTTAGAATTTTAGCAGCCATGAGGCTCTGGAGTGGAATTTTGTGGTTGTTATTGTTTATTGCCATAAGGAAATACCACGCACAAGTAAAAGGAAAATCTGCTACTAGAAAACGACAAGCAAAGCCTCCAATTCTACAAATTCATTTGCAGCAGTGCTGGTTCTTTTATTCTTCTCTTTCAAACCAAGACCCACTGATCCTCTAGGACACGGGTGTCAAAAATGCCGCTCCACGTCACGTGGCGCGAAGTGTCATGACTCGTTTCCCATTGCTGGAGCTGGGGTCCACACAGCCACCACATGAGGCAACCAGCCCGCGGGCTGCCATTTTGACACCCCCTGCCCTAGGATTAGTGTGTGGACTTCAATTTTAAGTGTGTGGACTTTAACTCCCAGAATTCCCCAGCCAGCATGAAGGCCACACATTTTAAAATTGCCAGATGTGAGAAACACTGTTCGAAGTCCTTGAAGGGATATTTATATTGCCTAATTTCCTGGTCTCCCTGACATAAAGGAATGTTCCAGGTATGTTCCAAAGAAGATTAAAGCATGGGAAATTCGGTTGATCCATTATAGCTTGTTGGTTTTCTCTCCATTCACTTCAATAGTAGATCATCATTTATTTATTTACTAAATTTATTTGCTGTGATAATTTATTTGATTTGTTTTTATCATTGTTTGTTACCATAAGGAAATACTATGCACAAGTGAAAGGAAAATGTGCTATTTAGCTATTTTTACATGAAGAAAAATATTATAATATGGCTTCAATACAAAAAGGCCTGGAGACTAAAACGTACGAAGAATGGCTGTGGGACTTGGGTTTGGCTAGTCTAAAGAAAAGAAAAAATAGGGGAGAACATGATAGCAGTATTCCAGGATTTGAGGGGCTGCCACAAAGAAGAGGGGGGGGGTCACTTTATTCACCAAAGTGCCAGAGGGCAGGATGAGAAACAATGGTTGGAAACTGACCAAGGAGAGAAGCAACCTGGAATTAAGGAGAAACTTCCTGAGAGTGAGGACAATTAACCAGTGGAACAGCTTTTGCCTTCAGAAATCGTGGGTGCTTCATCACTGGAGATTTTTAAAAAGAGGCTAGACAGTCACTTGTCTGAGATGGTATAGGTTCTCCTGCTTGAGCAGGGGGCTGGACTAGAAGACCTCCAAGATCCCTTCCAGTTCTATTGTATTCTAAGACGCTTCAGCCACTTTTACAATTCACTATGTGGCAGCTTTCAGCTTTCAGATTAAACTGTACTGTGATCAAAACAGTCTGTGGATCAAAGAAAAAAAAAATCTTAAAAGATGGTAGGAATGGTAGATCAAATGAATTTCTTGGTATCTCTAGTTTTCCACACGGGTTTTTGGGGTTTTTTTAGATCGTAGAATGGCTTTTGAGTTCTTTGCTGTACGTAACAATATAATTGTGGTTAATTATACATTGGCCACCAATGTTACTCCAGTTGCATAACTTTTTTTCCTGTCATTTGAATTATCCTCACTTTATGACATAACATTTAAATATAATTTGTGTGCATGTGACTTTAAATGATTGTCTTCTAGATGCTATAATATGTTGCTAATCTTTTTTATAGCAGTATGTGGTACATTTTTCATTCATTATCCCTGATTAAACTAGCTTTGTTGAAAAGGCAAAACAAAACATGTCTTTGAAATCATTCCTATTCAATTTTGTTAGCCTTCATATAACCCAGGATAACACTAATTATCTCTTTAGTGTGGCTCATGTTTCTAATATAATTCATATGTAAATTGTAATTTAATTCATATGGCCCTGTTTGCGTTCTTTGCCTATAGTCAGCAAAGGGTACACATGTTGCATTAGAACTCTTTAAAAGCCAAAACAATGTTGTCTGGTGTTTTTTTTCTGAATGGCCCTAGATTTGTTTTGGCTTATTGTTTATATAGGAATGGCATGTCTCATTCATTCTTACTTGAAGGTGGAAGTTGACATTCCTAAGTGAAAGAAAAACCACCTAGAATTGGATTGTTTTAAGGGACCAATCTATATTTCATATTACAAGTAAGATTGTATCCTTCAGATGTTCAAAACTGATAAGCTCATTAAGGTCCACTCCATTTTTGAAGTGGAAACATAACTATTAGTGACAGCATATGGGGCAAGTTGGCGTAATCACTTCTCAGCACTACCATTTCCTCTTGTTTGAATTTTACATATATTATAGGGGTAAAATTTCCTACATTGCTCTTCAAACTGGATCAAGTTCTGTGAACCCATGGAAAATGTCTTAATTTGCTTTTCAATCAAACGAAATTCATTGGAAAGTCAGAAAACATACACAAAGTAAGTAATGAAAAGCCATTTCTGTAAGTGTTCCCAGGAAAACATACGTATGTTTCCATAGAGTCACCATGAGAGATACTTTGATTTAAAATATGAGAGATACTTTATTTTAAAAAGGGAAAAAAGTTTTTATTTTAGGATAGGAATTAAATAAATTAAGAACAGGAATATTATTAATAGAATAAATTAATGCAGAGTAGGACTGGGGAATTTGTTTTGAGAAGGAATTCCTATTCTAATTCATTTTCCTCTGTAATATGATATCAAAGATCAAATAGATGAAACATTAAATTTGATGCTGATTATCAGCACAAAAACTACCTGTCTTATATATATTGATTCAAATTTATTCCAACTAATGGAAGAATGAAACTTCCTTCTGAACAAAAGAAATAATAAAATGATTTTTTTTTTAAAAAAGAAAGAAAAGCACTTAAATGCTAGCATTTAACAGTATCATTCCGCTACTGAACATAACTTCTCAAAAAAGTTGTTTCTTCCCAGTTTTCAAGAACCATCTCTGTTCTTTTCTTTTAGCTCAATCTGTTCAGTCTACCTGACTTCTTGTTTCATGTTTTCAAAAATTAACTATGCTAGCTACCGGTGGGTGAACAATGGAAGACAGAAATCCACTTCTCTGATCTCTCTTCTGCCAGCATGTCGCTGAATGTCGGAATTCATAATTTTAGAGCTTTACCAGCTGTGTTCCTGTGACTGAGGACCCATTATACAGCCAGTTTGCTGAAGCTCTGTAGATCTGGATCTAGAACAACAAAACCCAACTAAAAAAGGGAGAGACAATTTGGTGTAGTGGTTAAGGTGCTGATCTAGAAACCAGGAGTAATGTGAGTTCTAGTCCCCCTTTAGGCATGAAAAACTGACTGGGTGATTTTGGGCCAGTCACTTTCTCTCAACCCAATCCACCTCACAAGGTTCTTGCTGTGGGGAAAGTAGGAGAGGAGGAGGAAGGAGTATTGGTATGCCTTGAATTGTACATGAAAAAGAAAACAATGCGATCAAAATCTAAAAAGAAAAAAAAACCAAAAAAAAACCCCCAAGGTTGAATTTTGAGATGAATGAAAGGCAAGGTATACATGTATTACAGAAATAGATTCCTGAAATTATGAAATACTTTTAGTGAATGTTCACTGCTTTCTTTTTGTGCATTCGTTTATGCTGTTTGGTTCCTGCATCATAAGCTTTTGTGTGGCAAAGACTAAACAATTTCATTAAAATTATTATTGATTTATTGCTCTCTAGTGGCCATTTGGGGTCATATGCATGAGTTCTAATACAGTTGCCCACAACCAAATGTATATAAGTTTATGCTACTCTCTTTAAGTACAGTGACTGTAGAGACCTAACCTCACTAATTCTTGTCTTTCATAATACAGTCAAGAGAATTTCAGAAATGCAGAATGATCCAAACAGAGCCTGCTTCTTTGTACTGCAACTTTATTCTCCAACGTAAGTATGGACATTTCTTAATAGTTACATACATTAGGAACAGAAAGTGTTCAAATTTCTATTTTAAAACTCGTTGGTTGAGTTAATAAACAGCATTATTTCATATGTTTCATTTGGCTTAGCATGATATGTGAATCTACCTTTGTCGTTTGAAAGTTTATAATTTAGCCTCATGTATGAAAAAAGACAACAATAGTTTATTTAGCAAGCCCTGATTAAAACAAACCATGGTTAGCATGATTGATCTCAGTCCTGGGACTATTATTTTGTTACAGGTTTCTATGGTTGTGAAAACAGCTGGAAGGGGAACCATAGATATTAATTTGACATCCACAAAAGAAAAAGTAAAAATATAGTCAACGTGTAAAATACAGTAAATACATTTTACTAAACAAAGATCATGCTACCAAAAATTCTTTCCCAACCATCTCAGCAGAGGTTTTGCATCCCTTTCCCTTATATCAATGAGAATTCCTTAAGGTAACTTTAACTTTGCTTGTGCCCCTGATTTTCAGAAGTAGCATCAAACATATCTGAGCATACCTTCCTGCATGTTTTGTTTAGTTTAGAAGCAAGGCCCACTGCAGTGAAGCTAATTCTTCTGTAAATGCACTTAGACTCCAGCTTCAGTCATCCGAAAACATCTTGATGAAGACATTCAAAACTGAATCACATTTCAAAATCCAGTCAAATAAAACACACGTACACACAAATACACAAATTCCTCCTCTTAGCTAGAGGGCTTTGTTTTGGCAGGAATGATCCTTGTTTATAAGGATGAGCAAGTGAAGATGATCCTTTCCACCTAAAGCTTCTCCAATGATGCCATGAAGTTCATTTTATTTCAGTTTTGTTTAAAAGCCCCATTTTAGAATAAATATTCCCAAAGTGACATACAACAGATCTTTAAAACCATAGCACTGAATGAAACAATGATTAAAAACATAATAAAACAGCAACAGTGGGTGTGGTGGCTTAGCAGTTAAAGATGCCGAGCTTGTCAGCTGGAAAGTTGACAGCCCAGGTTTGAGAACCTGAGCACCGCATGACAGGATCAGCTACCGTTACTTGCCCCAGCTTCTGCTGTGTGATAGGGTGAGCTATCATTACTTGCCCCAGCAGTTCAAAAACGTGCAAATGAGAGTAGATAAATAGGTACCATTTAGGTGAGAAGGCAACAGCACTCCCTGCACCTTGATGTATATTCATGCTGGCCACATGACCACGGAAACGTCTTTGGACAACACCCGGCTCCCTCGACTAAGAAACAGAGATAAGCACCACCCCCTAGCATTGGACACAACTGGAGAGGGGAAACTATCTTTACCTTTAAAACAGTAATAAAAATAAGGTCAAAATTGCAGTTAAATCCAACGGTATCAGACAACCTTCCCAATAGAATCTTAATTCAGTTATACTGTTAAGACCAAGGTAAACGATTGACTATAGCTTTCTTGAAAGCCAAGATATTTGAGCCTGGGGAAAAATAGTGGAACAGGTTTTAAGAAGAAGGCAATTATTAAGAAGATTTCATATGTCCTATCTCCTATCCGAACTCTTCTTACAAAAGCCTTCTGATGCTGATTTCAGAAATTTCATCACATTCAAAATTTCTTTTTTAAAAGAGCATTAGGATAGCCTTTCCTAAACTAGTTATCTCCAAATATGTTAAGAGTCTAACACATCTTGCTTGCAATTTTCAGGACTTGAGTTCATCGCATTTGGAGTGCAGAGCTTGGAGAAGGTTAGAGGTTAATGCAGACAGTTTAAACTGGGCCTGGAAAAGCACCAGGGACCAGTCCAACTGATGTGATGCAGATATTGCCAGATAAATGCCATACTCTCTGATTATAGGCATCCTAGTGAAGTTGCATGGGATAAGTCTTTGATTTTGTACTAGACTAAACATATGGGATTTGCACTAGCTAATCTTTACTTGTTTGTTGTGGCATGTAGAGAGAGTGAGTGTGTCCATATGAAATAAGCACTCACCCACCCTGTCAAACACATCATGACAACATAAGAACTGTCCCAAACTGTTTTCAATAATTGATTTGCTGTTTAATTGAACAGCATGACTGACTAGCATAGCTCATTACTTTACTCATTACTTAATTATTGAAGAAAGTAGGACAAGTCAATAAAATGGAAGGCTGTAAATTCCAATACTAATTAGCACCATTTCCTCAGAGCCATATTTTAAGGGCAGATTGGCTACCAGAATATCCAGGACCTTGCAAATGAAGGAAAAGGGTAGACATACCATAAATCTACTGTAGATTATGGGCAGGAGAAAAGTAAATGTGTGGCAACCTGCTGCCAAACTGGCCGTGGGAACAGAAGAAAACTTCTTGTTCCAGAAATGTCCTTGAACTCTTGAACTCTCTTGATCTAATGCTGAGTGGAGGAAATCTTCTCGTTTGAATGAACCACCCTTGAAATGCACAATTATGCTACTTTCTATTTTCTCTATACAGAAGCAAATAAGTTGCACTAAGTGTTTGGGTCTTCAGTAAATTTTAATCGTAGTTGATATAAACAAGGTTGAAAAAGCAAATTATGCTTATGCAGCCTTATAGAAAACTGTTTTGCACTTGAGAACATTTAATCTATCAGTGGACATCCTTTTGGTGGTCAGTAGCCACACCTAACATTTGGGGGAGGCACTAAGAACTGCAAAGTGGATGGGTCAAGTAACTCCTGGGAAATTGGGGAGGAATTTGCAGAGTTTTGTTTTTGTTTTTAGCAGTGGCATGTCTAGTTTAGGACTTACACAATGCTATTATTTATTATTCACTTCAAACAATTGTAGAATGAACTTCTGCCACCATATACCATCAGTATTCATGGCCCTGAGCAATCTATAGCTCTAAGCAGTGGTGAGATTCAAATATGTGAACAACCCATTCTCTGTGTGGATGCCACTTCTGGAAGTCCATTCTGGGCCTGGGCAACAAAAAATTAGCTACTGGTTCTGCCAAACTGGTACATACTGGCTGAATCCCACCACTGGGTCTAAGCCACAGGTTGCATTTTGCTATTTCTGTTGGTTTTCAATGAAATGTTTCCCAGATACCTCTCTGAAATCCCTTTTAGCTGGAGAAGTTGGATTATGAATGAGGAATCTGTGTGCAAAGATGTGCTTTGTTGCTGTATGTTAACCTCTCGCACATGACCTTAGCTTACACAATCCATTACATCAACACTGTTCCACCTCTTTCAGTCCATTAGCTATTTTCAATCAAGAATTTCAGGGGTGGGGGAGTCAAGATGACAACTGCATCTGCTCGATCAAAGACTCATCCTTTTTCATATGTGTTACCCAACCCATGTTAAAAAGGGCAAGACTTCCATTGTACAGTTTCAGTTACCATCTTGACATTTTTAGCACCTCTACCTCTCAACAGACACCTTTCTTCTTAGTTTTAGGGTGAGATGCTAATTAGGGACCATAGTCAAAAAGGAGAGCATAACTAGGAAAAAGAAGTGAGTGAACAGGTTAAAAAAATAAGTAAAATTTAATTTTAATTTGAATTCAGTATTAGCTTCAACTGCATTTAATAAGGTTACTTTTTATGTATGTAATAGTTTTCACTTTCTGTCACATTAAAAAATTAATATCTGGGAATAACTCTATGAAGCAAACTGAAGGATAGAGAGTAAAAGGATCTTCTCTCTTTGACTCTAGGACCAGATATCAATATTTTATTATCCTTACTCTTAGCATTTTGCCCTTTTCACTTATTTCTTCCAAAGATCATTTTGTATCCTCCCTCCCTCCTTCCTTCCTTCCTTCCTTCCTTCCTTCCTTCCTTCCTTCCTTCCTTCCTTCCTTCCTTCCTTCCTTCTTTTCCTTCTACCAGTTCAGAAAGTCTTAGAAAATAAATCTGGGGTCATGGTTGCTTTTCAGAAGATCTAAGTACTTCTTTAACTACTTTTACCTTGAATTGTAGAGATGGAGATTCAAGTCACCATTAGACCACAGAACTCAATATGGGATTTTGAGCCACTCCCTCCCTCTTAGCATATTTTACCTAACAGGTATACTATCTTTGTCCTGTCCTATGGTTTTATTAAAGGATGCGGTGGCTCAGGACACTGAGCTGTCGATCAGAAGGTCAGCTGTTTGGCGGGTCGAATCCCGAGTACCACATAACAGAGTGAGCGCCTGTTACTCGTCCCAGCTTCTGCCAACCTAGCAGTTCGAAAGCATGTAAAAATGCAAGTAGAAAAATAGGGACCACTACGGTGGGAAGGTAACAGCGTTCCGTGCGCCTTTGGCGTCTAGTCATGCCGGCCACATGGCCACGGAGACGTCCTCGAACAAGCACTGGCTCTTTGGCTTTGAAACGGAGATGAGCACCGGCCCCTAGAGTTGGAAACGACTAGCACGCATGTGCAGGGGAACCTTTACCTTTACCTTTTATGGTTTTATTAATATCATCTCCATATGCTTCTTCGAGGCAAGATATATGTGACATTGGTTATTTTGGGTTCTAAGCAACTTAGGATTGCATTGTTCAAGTTCGGCAACCCTATACACCTAATAAATAAATAAATAAGTAATGAACCCTCTATATGCTATCAAGCCAGGCGCAAGTTCAGCTTTTCCTGGATACCTGATCAATCACCTTTTATGTACCCGCCCATTGACGAGAGAGATGAGAATACTCTCTTAAAAGTCTGCACATAGCACAAATTTATTACATGGCGTTTCAGGACAAGTTCTGTAGCCAAGTTTTCTTCCTTTTTGGCCACCTTGTGCCTGACTTTTTGGTCCCCTTTGAAATGTTGGGAGAACTTCTGTAGCTGCATGCTTTTGATATACTGCTATTGTTAATATTGCTATGTGGTTTTGACCTCTCATATGGTTCTATCAATTTTCAAATTAGTGATTACTTCAATAATCATTTTAAAAAAACAAAATTGGCTAAAAAGTTTATAAATAAGCATACAGCCATACATATTAATCAGAGTAATCACAGGATATCATCTTTTTTTTTAAAAGAAAAAGAAAAAAGTAGGCGTAGTTGTTTTAGGTGTATTAAGGGGCAAAAAATAAATAAATTAGTAATTCTTCAGGAATAGTATAAATGGAAGCAGAATTTTGACCCAATGTTTGAGAAATGATTTATATGAAACACATTTTTTTCATTATTCGGAAAATTAGAAAGCAGCATTCAATGTACGATAATTAATAGCTTCAAAATTCATCGATGGGATCAGGAACAATAAAAACTTGACTAGTCATTGACTGCTTTTCAAAAGAAAGCATGACACTGTTCTCCTTTTCCTTTTTTTAAATTGCCACATCGCTACCACCCTGCTTCTTTTCATTTGCAGGTAGCTGCATATCCAGTAAGTGTTCCTCAAGGGTGTTTCAAAGTCTGATTTCCAATTATGTAAATCAAAGTGGCTAGGGCAGCATTATCTAAGATTAATTAAAAAAGAAATCACCTTCCATACAAAGCTTCAGAGCCACATTTTCAGTGCATGTTAAGATTACTCAGTGTAAAAGCAGTGTTTTTTTTCCAACATAGCACACTTTTTTTCCCCAGTTCTTGATTTTAAGCCATAAGTTACCATTTCAGACAATGTTTTCAAAACTATTAGTGCCAAGCCAAGATATTCTCTCTTGTTTTAATCAGTAGTTTTGAAAATCTGCCCTGCAGCACTAATAAACTAGAACTGAAATTTAGGAGATGAGAACTGTGCCTTGTGTAGTTTAATGGAAAGCTCCTGGATATACTAATGAAACAAAACAAAAACAAAAATCTTTAATGATTTCAGCAAACTTTCTTGAAAGAAAATGCTGCAATTTTTTATCCATGTTTATATACCTGCACAGACCATTGTTTAGTCATGGAACATAATGACAATATAATCAGTTAAAAAGATGTTGGAGACTAAGTAGGATAATAGATGTTGATAGTGCAGGTCTTTCTAACATTTTTTTAAAAAAAAACCTCAATAACACAAATATTACGTTCTTTGACATATAATCAAATCCACTATTAGTACTGCATTAAATATTAACATATAAAAGAATACAACTTAAATGTATCTATACATCAAATTATAAGTCAACAAAAATGACTATCAGCCACAGGTTGTTTTTAAAATTGTCCATGTTTAAGGTTGGAGACAGAGAAGAGAAATGTTCTCACAATATCCTACCTGATAGATAGAAGAGTAGCTTTTCTTATGCAATAGACAATGGTGCTTCTAACATTTATTTTATCCGAGATATAAAGTGACATTTTGTCAGAATGCCCGTGCTCCAAAGTTATCATACTCAACAAGTTATGTGAAAAAATAATTTTTTGTGACTTATTAAATTCAGTTATAATTTTATGAGACTTTGGAATTTATTATAAAAGCAAAAAGAATTAGATGGAGAACAACAATAATGTTTGTCGGGGAACTATAGAAAAATCTCATCTAGTCATTACTGTATAGGCATAAAGAAATATTTTAATACAATTTTAAAACATTACCGTCTTTAAAACTAATCCAGTAATTCAAGGACAGTTGATTTCTTAAAATGACCTCCCCATTCCTTGTCCTATCTTTATTTTACTTGGAAGTGCACCATCGAACACTCTGGAAGTGCACCCTTAGAAATGCCAGGGATGGTCTTAGAGTAGCATTTTTCAGTCTTGGCCATATCCAGATGTGTGGACATCAAAATTCCCTAGCCATCTAGCCACTGCTGACAGTTGTAGTCCACATATCTGAAAGTTGTCCCAGTTAACATCACAACGTGGCACAGATTTTAGTCCAACTTTACATGCTGGCCCCTCCCCTTTCTTTCCTGCTGTTCATGTATTCATGAAACAAATGCAGTTGCCTTAAGAGCTCTGAGTTCATTTCATGATGCTCAGGGAAAGAAAAGAGCAGAGAGGAAAAAAAAATCTCTGCAAATTCTCCATCCAGGCTGAGTGCCTGAAGAGGGTTTGCCTCTTAGCCAAATCTTCTTTCTATGGGATAAAATAAAGAGGAGGATTCCCAAACTGTTACAGTGGAGGAGACACAACTGCAACAAATAAGCATTTCTCAAAAGCTATTCACGTTTGCGCCACTCAAACATTGTCAGTGGTCTTACACCCCCAAATGGTTTGGCAATGCAATGTACGCGCCATTATTTTTGGTGGGTTAAACGTTCCACATTGATGGGTGACATTTCAGTATGCTATTGCTCTCTTGTTTCAAGGCTATACTGAAGAAATGTTCATTTTATATGCCATCACTCAAATAACTGATCACTCTGATTTTTTATTTATTGTGCATTTTGATATTTAGGGAGAAGGCGTGAATAAGGATTTGAGTCTCCATTTCAAGCATTGCTGACTGTATAGATCAGGGGTGTCAAACTGCCGGCCCGTGGGCCAGATGCATCATGCCGAAACTGCTCCCACCCCATTGCCTGCAATGGAAAAAAGGCATGATACGTCACGTCACGTGACGTTGCGAGTTTGACATCCCTGGTATAGGTGATTACCCAGTGTAGCATATGAAGATTGTCTATAGTAGTCTTTGTAAAATATGCAGGGTGGTGGTACTCAGGCAGAATTCTGCCAGGTCCTCTTCTTTTTTTGAGACAGAGCCTCAGATTTTCACAGCTTTTAATCAGCTGTAATCAGAGTGAAGCTGTCAGCTCCTTGCTTGCACCATGTCAGCTTTAGTATTACTTAGACTTAGAGCATTCTTGACAATACAATTCAACAGACAATGTGTGGGAGAGGAAAAAAGCATCTTTTTCCAGACAAAAGTTTTGAGAGCTACAGCTGTGGCAGGACTTTAGTAATTCCTCATCTTTGAAAAAAATGTTCTCACGCATGGCAAACATATCGTATCAAGCATCAGTAAGAGATGAAAGAAGACCTTGTTGAAAAAACAAGCTGGCCACCTAAACGGAAAGTTCTTTCATTATTCTTTGGGGTTTACATACCTCCCTCTCCGCAGTCAGTCAAGTGAGTTAATTGTATCTAAAAATGTCTCTGTACTCCTTAGTGTTCTTAAAAATAAGAACTAAATAAAGAAATACCCAGAGTACCAGACCCAGGGGAAAGAAGTCAGTTCAGCTAATTCAAGACTATTCTGGAGGTGGCATTGATGACACCTTCAATTTCTTTCGTTTTATGAATCTTATTTTCCTGAGTGTGTCTATCGTTTCTCTTAATTTCATTAAAGAGTTTTTAGTTTCAAAATTTCTGTCAGAGAATAAAATTTGGAGAGAAATTATCTTGATTGTGGCACCCTTGCCTTAATTGAGTAGTGAGGTGGTCAAAAGAGGTGTTACCTCAACAAACGTTCTATTTATTTTCAAGCCCGCATTGTTGTTGTTTTTTTAAGAGATTTGGAAAATCGACTTTTGCCATGCCACAATGAGATTTTATAAAAGAGAACAGCACATTTCATCACCTTTGCTGGAGCTTCACTATTTGCAGTTATATTCCTTTCATCACTAGATGATCTTAACCAATTTGACTTTCGTTGCCTAAAATATCACCCAAGTTGAGAGGTCTAATTGCTTTCTCTTATTTTTCAGTGACTGAGACACTTGACAATTCAAAAAGTGGGAAGTGGCTTAGTTTCAATGGATGGCATTTATATTCCAAATAGGGGAACTTAGCAAATGTTTGCTTATTTCTTGTTTCCAGCAAGCTTTGGGAAATTCTTAATGAAATTTAATGCCAATCTATATCCGATAAGACTCATTATGCATGCCTGAAAACTTTCCCTCATTGCACTTCTGAATGTAATCCAGCACAGGCATAGTTCAAAGATCAAATCCAAACAGATAGGAAGGGCAAGAAGAAGAAAAAGAGAAGATAAAAAATCAGCTTGTTACAACGGAACATTATTCCATGGTCCCATACATTTCGAAGTGAATTGGTGCTTCTGTAGGGATCCGTGATCTATAGTACAAATTCAACAGATAACCTGTGGGAGAAGGGGAAAAAAACCACCTTTTTCCAAACAAAAGTTTTGAGAGCTATAGCTATGGCAGGACTGTAGTAATTCATGTATGGGTTTCCATCATACTTTTGTCCACTCATCATTTTAGAGTTTTTAAAATTTTTAATGCTTGCCACTAGTTAACTTCCAAAAGTAAAAAAAAATCACTTGGCATATAAAGATACTGCATAGGCGGATATTTAATTTGCTTATTTTAAAATTCCTTCAGTCTTTCATCCATAAACTATTTAATGTTCCCTGGACATTATAGCATAAGAGGGGTCAGTCTAGCGTATAAATAGTATCTTGCCTGTCTCCTTTCTGTGCTCTGTATGAAGTAGTAAATTTCCTTTTTGTTGGCTAGGGGGAAAAAGTAGATACTTTCTATTAAATTAATGAAGATATAAATACAGATTTAAAAAGTTATATATAAACTTTATTTTTTAAACAAACAAAGGAGAGAACTTTTCACTCAAACTATTTTCTTTGTATGTAAAGAGAGAAGCAGGTGCTTCTCTCAGAGGTGCTATACTCAGAAAATATAATTTTTTGTGAAAAGTGGTCTTTGGAAAAATAATCCAGTTTAAAAGAATAGGCAATGTGCTTCCTTAAATCATTTCTCCACATCCACTGAAATAAACCTGAATTGCATTTATGGTTCATGTTGCTTTTTATTTCTAAGGACAATAAATTGAGTAAGCTAACTTTAAGCAAATTGAAACAGTAAAGTTGAAGCAATAACCTAGCTCCCAAGACTGCCTCCCACGTACACACATGAACACTACTTATAACAAAACCTGAAGTTTCTGTTCTCTATACATGATCAAAGGGATGTGGTGGCTCAGTGGGTTAGGGCACTAAGCTTGTCGATCAGAAGGTCGGCAGTTTGGCGGGTTGAATCCTGAGTGCCGCGTAACATAAGTGAGCGCCTGTTACTCGTCCCAGCTTCTGCCAACCTAGCAGTTCGAAAGCACGTAAAAGTGCAAGTAGAAAAATAGGGACCACTACGGTGGGAAGGTAACAGCCTTTGGCATCTAGTCATGCCGGCCACATGACCATGGAGACGTCCTCGGAGAAGCGCTGGCTCTTCAGCTTTGAAACAGAGATGAGCACCAGCCCCTAGAGTCGGAAACAATTAGTGTGGGAGAACCTTTACCTTTATACATGATGAGAATATTTGTCTTTCCAAATATTGCTAAAGCACAACTTCCAGAAGCTTCAGTCATAGTCAATGATGAGAAATATCGGGAATCATAACTCAGTGATTTTCAAAGGTTCACATATTTCCAACCCATGTTCTACACAATAATAATCCCCCAAATATCCTTTGAAGACTTGTGAAATTCCCATGGCTTTGCAGGGGACAGAACTATAGATTGAAACAAGGATTTCCATTGAATTTGGGGATCATGAATCCCTAAATTCTTGCTTTGTAGCTCTCACAGCTGGTCCACTTACATTACTGAACTTTGGTTTCTGTAATGTATATAAACATGTATGTATAAATGTTATTAACCAGTTATAACAGTTAAATACTGTGAGGTAACACCGCTGACAGGAGAACACGCGGGAACTTTGACAGCTGTCAAAGTTCCCCGCCAGAGCGCAGGCGCAGCCATTTGACAGCTCGCGGCTGTCATAACACAGAAGCCGGCTTACCATGCGGAGAGAAGAGCTGTCAAGACGCGACGGCGGTGATTGGACCAACAAGACGCGGCGCCAAAAGAGAAGAACCTGATTGGTCTAACCTGACAGCAGCCGGCTATAAAAGCCGAACAAGTTGTACTGTTCTTTGCCTTTGCTCTAAATAAATCCCAGTTGGTAACCCTGTCGTCCTGCGTGGTCCTTCAGCCACTTCACTGGCGACGAAGGTGGGATCGCTCCGGAGCTGAAGTCACGGCCGAGGAAGGGAATTCCCGGCCAAAGAGCAGTCACTGGAAGTTTTAACTTCCGAACGGAGCGAGACTAGGACCGGACGACATGGCCAACTTCGGGCGCGTGAGGGAATTTGACACCCGCCATCCGGAGCGATGGCAGTCACACCTGGGGCAGGTCGAGGGCTTCCTCCTCGTCAGTAAAATTACCGACAACCGAGCAAAGGCCGCAGCCCTCCTGTACATCAGTGGGCCCCCGGTATACGACGACGCCGTCGGGCTGTTCAGCCCGGTGCCCATCACCAAAGTCTCCTACACGGACCTGGTCGACCAGCTCAACAAACATTATATGCCAGCCCGCTCGGAGCTGTATTGGCGAGTTCAATTCGCCCAAAAGAAGCAGCGGCTGGACGAGCCCACGAACGACTTTATCGCAGGGGTCCGGCACGCCGCCCGAAACTGCAGCTTCCCAGATTTGGAAGACCGCATCCGGGACCAAGTGGTAATAGGCTTAAGGGACGAACGCCTCCAGAAAAAACTCACATCGAAGCCCGATATGAGCCTAGCCGAACTTACCCGAGAAATAATGGCCTACGAATACAACCATAAGAAAAGACCGACCACATCTACACCGGAAAGTCAAGCAACCGTGTACCATGAAAACGCAACCTTTAGTGACGACGATGAGTCCGTAGACTTCACCGACGGGGACGCCCTACAACGCAGGATGGAGCGACGACAACACCAAAGAAACAACGCCTCAGACCGCCAAAAAACCAGAAACCCCCTGCCACCACGACACGATCAACGGCCCACCTGTGCCAGCTGTGGGGGCAACCATGCCAGGGGCAGCTGCCGGTTCAGAAACGCAAAATGCCACAATTGCGGTAAAACCGGCCACATCAAACCAGTATGCCGAAGCCGTCCCCGTGACAACGTACACGATTTGGAGGCCAACCCCCCAGGTAGGAACACCACCCACGACAACAGGGGAGGAACACCGGGGGGCCTAGTGGAAACCATAGACAAAGTGCACGGTTTAAGCCCGAAAGTAAAAATCAGGGTAAAAATACAAGGAGTCACCTGCAACATGGAGGTTGACTCCGGGTCAGCAGTCTCCTTAATATCGTTTAAAACGTATCAGGAAATCTGCCAACAGAGTAACAGGGGAATCCCTCTTAAAAAAAACCAGGTCCACCTAGCAGACTTCCAAAAAACCCCCATTCCACTGGAAGGAAAGGCTAAGGTCACAGTAGAATACAAAAAATTTAAGGGACCCCTAGAAGTCCTAGTGACTCCAGGGAACCGCACCAATTTAATTGGGCTGAACTGGTTCAGCCCCCTGGGCATTGCCATTACTAGGGTAAACTCAGTGCAGGCCACAAGCCTCGAAGCCGTCTGCAACAAGTATGCAGACGTCTTTGACGGCACACTAGGGAAATACACCGGCCCACCCATTTCCCTAAAATTAAATCCAACCATCCAACCCATTAAGATAAGGGCTAGGAGGGTTCCATTCGCCCTCAAAGAAAAAATTGAGGACGAACTGGAACGCCTCGTAAAACTAGGGGTACTGGAACCTACTGAAGGGGGAAGCTGGGAGACCCCAATAGTCACCCCGGTTAAGCCTAACGGGGAAATTAGACTATGTGCGGACTATAAAGCGACCCTTAACCTAGCTCTAAGCCCCCACGCTTACCCGGTTCCAGCGGTGAGAGACGTCCTCGCTTCCATCCGCTCCGGCGCCATCTTCGCAAAACTTGACCTCACGCAGGTGTACTTGCAATTGCCTGTAACCAATGAGACCACGGAAGCCCAAACAATTGTCACGCACCGCGGGGCTTTTAAAGTAAAAAGACTTTAATTTGGCATTTCGGCAGCCCCGGGTATTTTCCAAGGTATCATGGAGAAAACCTTAAAGGGAATACCCAGGGTTTGCCCCTATTTCAACGATGTCCTCATCGCCGGAGAAAACGAGGCAAACTTAGCTGACAGACTGTCAGCTGTGCTGAACCGGCTCAGGGGAGCCGGTCTCAAATTTAAATGAGAAAAGTGCTCCATCGGAGTCACTGCCACAGAATTCCTAGGCTATAAAATAGATGCCCAGGGCATCCACCCCACTACAGAAAAACTAAAAGCTATTCAAACAGCCCCCAGTCCAAAAAATAAACAAGAACTCCAAGCCTTTTTGGGATTGCTAAACTTCTATCACGCCTTCCTCCCCCACAAAGCCACTATAGCAGAACCCCTCCACAGGCTCCTGGACAAGGGCACCACCTGGTCTTGGACCAGGACGCACGAAAACAGTTTTCAGTCATTTAAAAAAATTATTTGTAACAGCTCAACTGTCACACTCTTTAGAGAAGACACACCAGTGTGCATCGCTTGCGATGCATCACCCTACGGAATTGGGGCGGTACTAAGCCACCTATACAAGGATGGCACTCAAAGACCCATAGCCTTCTACTCCCGCACACTTTCAAAAGCTGAAAGAAACTACGCGCAGATTGACAGAGAAGCACTAGCAATAGTCGCAGGGGTAAAAAAGTTCCACGACTATCTCTATGGGAGACCCTTTACCATATTCACTGATCACAAGCCCCTGCTAGGAATATTCACCTGGGACAAAACAACCCCCCAAATTCTATCGCCAAGAATATTGCGCTGGTCCACCTTCTTGTCAGCGTATTCATACAAATTAATACACAAACCAGGGAAAGAATTGGGACACGCAGACTGCCTCAGCAGACTGCCCATTCAAACCAACGACACAGACCCAGCTCCTGCAGGGCTCATACTAGCAATATCCCAACTTCCAGACTGCTCCCTTTCCGCCAAAATCATAGCAAAAAATTCAGCCAAGGACAAAGTCCTGAGCAGGATTCTCAGGTGGACAACCACGGGATGGCCAGCCAAAAACCCACACCCACAATTTCAGCCATTCTATAACAGACAAAACGAAATGTCATCACACTTGGGGTGCCTTCTGTGGGGGAACAGAGTAGTGATACCAGATAAAAACATAGCACAAACCCTAGACACCCTCCATGAAGGACATCCAGGCATAGTTAAAATGAAAGCTCTAGCCAGAAGTTATGTATGGTGGCCAGGCATAGATAAGGATATAGAAAGACATGTGGGAGGATGCTACCCCTGCCAAGCAACAAGAAGCGAACCACCCCAGGCCCCAGTACATAGATGGGAAACAACAAAAAACCCATGGTCACGCATACACCTAGATTTTGCAGGACCAATCCAAGGGCAGAGCTTCCTAATAATAGTTGACAGCTACTCAAAATGGCTAGAAGTAATCCCCCTTAGGAAAACCACTTCAGGAGCCACTATACAAGCCCTTAGAAAGGTCTTCGCCACCCATGGCCTTCCAGACACCATAGTTTCAGACAATGGACCACAATTCACTTCTCGTGAATTTCAGATGTTCGCTACGAAGAACTGTATTAGGCTGGTCACTTCAGCACCGTTCCACCCATCGACGAACGGGATGGCTGAAATCATGGTGCGCTCAACTAAAGAAGCATTAAAAAAGTTTGTAAAAGGGAACTGGCAGCGGCGACTCAGCCAGTTCCTGATGGCCCAGCACACAACACCTTGCACGGCGACCGGCAAAACACCAGCGGAGCTAAGGTGGGGAAGGAGGCTGATAACGCGGCTCGACAGACTGCATCCCGACACTTATACAGCAGAACCGGATCACCCCCCCACCCCGCACATTTAAACCTGGGCAAATGGTCTGGGCACGATCATACACATCCAAAAACAAATGGGTCCAAGGGACAGTTTTACAGCAAACAGGAGCACAACACCTCCCAGACCTTCCCCCACCAGACAGCCAACCCCCACCCCCCTGGACATACTACCTGCACCACCACGGGAGGAAGGGGAACAAGAAAACATACCGCCCCGGGAACACGAAAACGCACCGCCCCCAAGATGATCTACCCGGAACAGAAGAGCACCAGCATACTTACAGGACTATGAATGGGCCGGCTCCAACAACCAACAACAGGGGGATGGAAACAATCCGGGGGAGGGGTAAGGGGTGTAATGTATATAAACATGTATGTATAAATGTTATTAACCAGTTATAACAGTTAAATACTGTGAGGTAACACCGCTGACAGGAGAACACGCGGGAACTTTGACAGCTGTCAAAGTTCCCCGCCAGAGCGCAGGCGCAGCCATTTGACAGCTCGCGGCTGTCATAACACAGAAGCCGGCTTACCATGCGGAGAGAAGAGCTGTCAAGACGCGACGGCGGTGATTGGACCAACAAGACGCGGCACCAAAAGAGAAGAACCTGATTGGTCTAACCTGACAGCAGCCGGCTATAAAAGCCGAACAAGTTGTACTGTTCTTTGCCTTTGCTCTAAATAAATCCCAGTTGGTAACCCTGTCGTCCTGCGTGGTCCTTCAGCCACTTCAGTTTCTCATTTCCCATCAGATGGGAGATACCTGAAAATAACATGCAACCCTAAAACAAACAGAAACTCCAGTCCTCTCTAAATGGGGAAATAAATAGAAAATCTCTGTTCAGATGCACTTATTTTGCATTACTGCCCTATAATGACTTTAAAATATCCTTCTCCCCACCCCACCCCCTACAAAAAAAATACATGTGGCTCACAGCCACCCAAAGGTTGCCAGCCTCTTTATTAGAGAGAAATTTAATTGGATCAAAGACCATTCACAGAAAGACATTTTAGGATCCTGTCCAACGTTACCATTTGGCATCAGACTGAAACAACTGCATCTTTCTTTTTGGAACACGCTGTATTTTCTCTCTCTCTCCTTGTTTTTATAAAATATATTTAATCAAGTCCGTGTATGGCTGGAATGTAGCTTATAAGCCAATTAGCTGTGAAAGATCATTTGTCTTTAAGAACTAGATTCAAAGGGGCAAAGAAGTCAGTGAAATTTCCTGTCAGAAAAAAAAAAATGGCAGACAGGAATTAGTATGCAGAGGGATGCAAACACTTACATGTCTTAGCCTGTACCCTTCATGAGCCCAGTTCAGAGTCAGCCTTGATATCTAAAGAGACTAAAGAAAGAGAAGTAAACTGGGGAAGGGAAGGGGGTGGCAGGAAAAATTGGAGGAAGAAAGGATGCAGAATTTTATTCTGACAAAGTATTTTCATGTAAAGTTGTTCCCCTGCAGGGGAATAATACTTGGGGATTGACCAGATAGATATTTTCACGGTATATTTTGGAGCAAGCCAACTGCCCTTCTGAGAGTTTTTGTCAGCCAACCCTGCACTGTTTGTGCCCCGCTTTGTCCAAGTAGGACAGGCTCCAGACACCTTGTTCTCTGTGCCCCAGAGAGGAAGTGACAGAAGGCCTTCTTTACATTTGTGGCTTCTTCCATGTAATCAGGTTAGTCATGTGGCTAATCAAGGACAGACCGCGTCCCTCTCACTAAGCGAGGACAATGTTGGCTCATTCATATTTCATACAATGGACTGCTTAAGTCATTCCATGGCTTGATAGAAACGTATGTCTCTGTGCGTGGATGTTTGTTTGTGTGTGTGTGTGAGTGCGTGCATGGGTGCGTAAATGTATTCATCATCTTCTTTGTGTGGATACACAGGGCAGGTTGTCCTCCCCTTTTAACTCAGGCATATGCTTCAGCTACTCTGCGCTGCAGCTGGACAAGTGGGCTCGCTTTCCAGATTTGTTTTCTTTTGTTTTATTAGACACCCATGAATCCATCAGTGGCAGTATGGCAGAGAGATTAAAAATAGCCAGTGTATATATGCGCATGTTTGCATGCACGTGTGTGTATACATGTAAATTTCTGTTCTTTGAAGTCTGCATGTTTAGGTGACCTTAGAAGCTGACAGCAGTCTTGTTGTGCCAAGCCAACAGATTAAAAAAAGAAATAAGTCAAGAGGAGTGGTTTCGGAAGTGGAGAATATGTGTGAACTCAACTTGCTGTATGCATAAGGAAAACCAAAATCCTTAATGTAGGAAAGACTTTAGCAACTGTTCCTCATCTGTTTTGGAAGCTGAATTTTGAACAGCCTGTGCATCCAGACAAAATTTCATTTCACCTATTTGTATGTTGAAATCAAGGAAGGATGTGAAACAGTCACAACAATAATGATAGCAAAAAAAAATCAAGTTTGATACTTCTGATCCACCCAATAATTTAAATTTTCTGACCATGGGTTAATGAGAATGACATTTCGACATTCATTGATGATCCAATTCTCACACAATAGGAGATACTGCTATTGATAAAATAGTGTGTTTATCTCATACTATGGAAGGAGTCAATACTTTTCAATGTGTCTTCATGATGATTCATGAATTTAAACAGGCTGTCATGTACAGGATTCATTCTCACTCAGAAGAAAAAGTCTTAGTAGGACAAAACAGAGTAAAACCATAACATGGCTGAACATGTGACATTCCCTATGGTTACATGATAAGATAGTAACCCAGGTGCAGAGAGCAGGGGAAAATGTACAGACAGAAATGAACAAAGCTGGCAAAACTAAAAAAAAGTGCAGTGACAAGGGTTAGACCCACAATGGCCTTTGTGTACCCCTAATTGTCCAAAAGAGTGGCATAGATGTATTGACATGGCCTTCTAAATGTAGTCTTGTCCTTCATTTTGGTGTGCTGATTCAGAAATGATAGTACTAACAGTTTTTTGATGTTCCTAAAGACAAGCCCCAACTGGGAATCCTAACCCTGACCCTAACCTATAGGAGACCCCAGGCAGAATATCATGTCACCCGGCCCACACTCCAATGAAAAAAAAGCACTTTTTTCCTCTTCATTAGTACTTTACAGCACATTTTATCTCAGCACTAATTGCTCTGTCAATTTAAAGATCTGGGGTCATTATAGTATTTGCAGATCCAGCCTGGCTGTGATGGAGGATGGGGTAAATTGATGATCAAAATGACAACTGACAAATAAATATGTCTGGTCTCTTGACTCCTTTGTGCCTTGATTGTACAGGAACAATCTGAACATTTTTTTTAATCCTACATGAAGTTCGGATTAGAACACATAACTCTGTTACATAGTGTTTTTTTCAGCTGGACAACTAAAGAAAATGTAAAGAAAGCTCCTTTTTAAAGTCTATTTTTATAGGTAGTGAAAATTAACATCATGCCATGCAATTTGCCTTTCAGTGTATAACCTTGCAACAGAAGCCACTTTTATATAATAAGGAGGTATTATTATGTGCCATATTGTTTTATATCAAACAGACTTTATTAATCTCCTGGTTATGTAGCAGAAACAAAGACAATTAAACTTCAGTATGAAGGTAGCACCAGCGGTTGCTTTTATTGATTATAACATTTAGAATTTAGCAACTTTATAGTAACATTTAAGTTGGTCCAACTGAATACATAGCTAAAAGCTGATTATATAAAGATATATGTAGCATATCAATATTCATGTATTCAAAACTTTCCACATATATTACAAAGCCAGTTGTTCTGGTCTTTATTGTTCTTCTATTGCAATCAGGTCCTTATTATTCTTCTACTACAATCAAAAAGGGGTTGCATAAGGGATCTCAGTAGCTGGAAAGAAGGGCAGGGTCAAACAAGGAGAAATCCATTGGTCATTTCTAAGCCATCTGAGAGTACTTAAAAATACAGGGAGTGTCTCTTGGCTGGCTATTGTGTTAGGGATATGGTTGCAGGATAAAAGTCAGTGGCCCATTAAATAAAAATTTTATTGGCACTCACTTTCACTCAGTAATATTCTGGCAGAGCAGAGAGAGAACAGGGTGTGCCATACACAACTATTAATGTGCTACGTCCTAAGCTACTTTTGTTCCCTGAGGCAAGTGTTGACTACACTTATAGGGAAAAAAAGTCCATGAAAATATGATAGTTACTCTAATGAATAATCTCCCATGACTATGTTAATTTGTTTTTAAAATTATTTACTGGGGATGTTCGCCACTCCAATCACAGCCAATTCAAGAAACTGTTGTTCATTTGTAATATACATATTTTGTACCAAGATGTTCAATCTTTGGCATCTCTGGATTCTGCTGCAAAAGTTCTTTTTTTAAACCCTAGAAAGCCACTGAGGATCTCCTAACATAATCCTTGTGTGCAAGTATCACATGCATTTGTCTAGCTGATCTATTCTACTGTATTCTTATCTCCTAAAGAAGCTTGGAAGTAAAAACTGCATAACCTGTTATATATAACCCAAAGATGCTTTTTTTTCCCATGAGGCAACTGGACTTCCTTGTTTTTTCTTTGAAGACATTTTGCTCCTCATCCAAGAAGCTTCTTCAGCATCTTCAAAGAAAGTCCAGTTGCCTTGTGAAAAAAAAGCATCTTTCGGATAACTATGACCTGCATGACTAAGAATCTGCATAGACTATTATATATAACCATTTCTACATTGTTGAACATGCCAAAGTTTGTCTTGGCTTTTGAACCAACTTGTAAGAGATTGCATCCTTCAGAATGCCTGAACCTGTGCAAGATAAGTCTTAACTTAGGGGTGAAGGTCTTCTACTTCAGATGACTGGTAAACTCCTGGAATAATAATAAACTATGGGGAAAACAAAGTACTCAAGAAACATCTTAATTAAAAAAACAGTTCCCATCAGTTCAAATCAACAACCTTCTGTATGCTAAGTAAAGTTTTTAACCATTATATTTCAGTTGTGCTGCTAAAGAGAAATATATAAATGCACGATAAGCATAGACTTAATTGAAGGATTAGAGTTAGGGTTAGAGTAGTCAATGAACTACTGAGGTTAGTCTGCAACAAACTGAACATCTCTTCCCCAAATGAACACAACCGCTCAAAGCACGGAAGGGTACCAACTAGCCGCAGCCAACTTGCCATGGCCAACTCACCACGGCCAACTCACCATGGCCAACTCATGGTGGGACAACTCGCTGTGGCCTACTCACTGCAGAACAACTCACTGTGGGACACTTCAACAATTCAATTTAAGTATTTAAAATAATTTTAAAAATATTTTAATTTTTGTCATTCACATTTCATTTTGTCCATCCTTTTTCATCCTTTCTCTAATGATTCTGTTCCACCATTTCTTTGATATTAGTGTAACTCTTGTCCTGCGGCAAGTTGTCACATAGCAAGTTGACTATGGCTAGTTGTCCCGCAGTGAGTTGGCTGTGGCAAGTTGGCCGTGCCAAGTTGGTCACACCAAGTTGTCTTAGACCCTTCAAGGAGATTTAAACTGGGCAAGTATATTCAGGAAGTGGAGAAACATGCCCTAAGTAAGCGGGAGATCAGGAAAGGGTCATGATCCATTTCCAGTCTCTGAAATTGTTTGCTTGCATGTGTTGATGACGGGACAATCAATGAACTTGAATTTTGAAATTTTGTTCAGTGTATAGATGGTATAGATAAACCCCAAGTCATCTATCAAGCCCACCCAATTATGCCGAATGAAAGTTGGCATCAGGAAGCAAGCAAGCATTTGAGTCGGATAACAATGGCTGTGATCCTTGGAAGTTGTCCATCTCAAGATATACTGCATAGAGCATAACATTTGGCTTGCCTCTTTGTGAGGCAACAGCAGTGGCTTCTTTAATAGGTTCCCACACAGTAATCACCTATATCAGGGTGACTGTTGACTGGCATCCTCTGATGAGAACAATCAGTCCAACCTGGACTTGATGTCCCAAACTTTGAACCCTTTTGTATATCTGGAACCTCTGTTACTATGACTAACTACTATGACTAGTTCCCATGGATTTTCTGAACTGCAACCTCACCATGCTAACCATCTCCTGATTTGGATTTGTACACACTTGTAAGCAAGCTTACAATATTGTAAACCTTGCTGCAGCAGGCATGTAATTGCACACACATCCCTGCTGCCTGCTGATGCTTGTAAACTCCTTGCAACACAAAGCAAACTTTTGAAAGCAGAAATCTGGATGCGCAAGCTTGGCCTGGAATAGGGCAAAATAATCAATTACGTCTTTTAATAACCTGGTACCCTTCAGGTGGACTGGAGTACAATTTCTTTTCTCACAGTGGATGAAGATTTTTATTTTTTTCACATCGTCTGGCCATTATCCAAAGCATTCTGTGGTTTGTGACAATTCTTACAAAGGCAAGATAAACAATAATACCAAATTAAATGAATAACTCAGTCCAAAACTCGCAATGATAACCTATTGTCTCAGTGACTCAGATAAAGGATTCTCCCACTGACTAGAATTTATCCTAGAGCATTCAGGAATCTGTTGGATTACTTCAGTCTCTCAAGGCACATGGTTCTTTTTTTAAAAAAAAATGTAGTTTTTCAACAGAATTAACAACAGTGCTAATATGAATTAAAGAAGAATAAAGAAAAATAATAGGGAAGTGAAAAAAATATATAGAAAAATAAGGGAAAGATTATAAACAAAGGGCTTTGGACCTTTTTGACAGTGATTATATAGACATTTATATTTTATCCCCTCTCTCTAAGGTTACATCATAATTTCCTTATTTCCATAAACTAGCATTTCTAATCTACAAATCCATAAAATTCATTTTTCTCTTTTTACAAGAAGAAGTCCATAAAGGTTTCCAATCACTAATAAATGTAATCATTGCACTCTCTCTAATCAAACAAGTTAATTTTGCCATCTCTGATAGTTTTGTCACTTTCATCAACCAATCCTCCAATTTGGGACCGTCCACTAGTTCCAGCAAGAAAAGTTCTGGTTTTAGTTGAATGTTGAACTTTAACATTCTTTGCATCCTTGTATGCATTTGAACCCATGTACAAGTCTACCATGTATGATAAAATGACCATTCATGCTATCCATATTTCCAACATAAATTTGAGGTACCTTTACACATTTTAGACATTTTTTTTGCAGTCATATACCAACAGTTTATCATTTTATAGGAAAAAAAAATCTTTCCAGTTATAACATAATGTAAATTTCAGTCCTTTTAACCACATTTTTCCCATTGTTCCATCAACATGTCATGTCCAAAATTTCTCCAAGGCAGATGATTCTAAGGTGTCTTTTATCCCTACAGGGAGGTTCTGCCATTATGAAATGAAAAGGTGATTTTTTTTTCACGATAAAGAGGTGACAGACGCCTTTTCACTAACCTTCATTTCTCTGCCTGGTCAGAACAAAACAGGTCACATGCCATATGTGTCATGCCAATGATGAATTGAGAGAGCTTGGTCATTTTCAAGTGGCTGTGGTGTTTTACATCAGTCCTATGAGGAAAGTCTGTCACCACTGTTGTTGAATTCTTCAGAAGCACCAGTATGTTGCAATCCAGCACATCAATGAAGTGCAGGGTTGGGAAAAAATATTTCAGTCATGACCTAACATGCCTATACTTTCATGCCTTTTGTGCGTTTTGATTGAATAACTCTTCTAAAAATGTTCACTTACTATATCTGTATCAACTTACAGATCAGTTAGAACATTAAACAAAATTATCAACAAATACTACCCAGAGCATGATTTTCAACTTTCCCAACAAATTGTCTTTTAAATAAGGTTTAAATCTTATTTTAAGATCCTATCTTAAATTCATAAGATAAATGTGATCCAATTTAAAACACACACACACACAGACACGCATTAGCATTTGTTTATTGAGCTCAATCATGATCAAATTATGTTGATTAATGAGTGAGGTTTTTCCCACCCTTCCCATAGTACCACGTGACCCCAAACTGCTTAGGTCACTTGTGTGTATATGTACTCTTATTTCAATAATTGACTTTGATGGTGCAGATATGGGAACTTTTAATTATTTTAATTGGCCTTATTAGGGAGTGATATACATCATTTATTAAAGAGAATGCTACAAGTATATTACCTCCCAGGTTGTATGGCATCTTGGTTTATTGTATGCTATTTTTCTTTAAGTAAATGAGAATTCTCCCATTTTCAAGAAAAGAATGAAGGCAGGGTATATAAATACCCAGCAGAAAGTTGTCTTTGGCATAAGTAAAGTAAAATCTCCATGTCTCTCCTTCGAGTCTATACGATGTAATTCTTAACAATTAACACTTTTAATTTATCATAAAGGTAAAGGTAAAGTTTCCCCCGCACGTGTGTGCTAGTCGTTTCCGACTCTAGGGACCGGTGCTCATCTCCGTTTCAAAGCCGAAGAGCCAGCGCTTGTCCAAGGACGTCTCCGTGGTCATGTGGCCGGCATGACTAGACGCCAAAGGCGCACGGAATGCTGTTACCTTCCCACCGTAGTGGTCCCTATTTTTCTACTTGCATTTTTACGTGCTTTCGAACTGCTAGGTTGGCAGAAGCTGGGACAAGTAACAGGCGCTCACTCTGTTACGCGGCACTCGGGATTCAACCCGCCAAACTGCCGACCTTCTGATCGACAAGCTCAGCATCCTAACCCACTGAGCCAACATGCATAATAAACCAGTTGATTCTTTCATTTGAATGTTTGGCTCAAAATCAACACATCTGAAGCATGTATGCATGCACGCACACACCCTTATACCACACAACAAGTTCTGAAATATTCTCTATATTTCACACTTTATATATTCAGTGCCCTTTTATCCTGTTGGCAGCTGTTGCTTCATCAGTCAGCTTTGTTCTATTTTCTTAGTCAGCTCAGCCTTTAGCTGCATTTACCCATATGAACCATGGAGGAGATGGGTCTAGCTGGGTAGGATGATGGAAGTTATAGACCAATATAGCTGGAGGACTTCCATTTATAAAGGTTGGAACTGGAAATGTACCAATTCCGACCTTTCAAATAACACTCTACTGTATTTATAAAGTAAAATTCATGAATATACAACAACAATACGTAAAATTTTAAATATGATCACGCCATACATTTAATAAATGTATGAATTATACTCTTAATAGATTTCCTTATAATTTTTCCAAACTATCCCCATCCAGGTATAATCTTTTTCAGTATGCAGCTGCATATTGGGCCAAACTGATCAGGCAATCCATGAGGACAGATTCCTTCTTCTTAACAGTTATTGCCAACATCACCTTTAGGATGACTGGGCACTTTCACTATATATTTTTTCCATAAAAATATAGAAATAACTTATAAGTACTACTTCTATTGCCTGGATTAGGCTTCCTCGTACCCATGAATGTAACCTATGCTTGAATCTGCGTACAACCAAGTACGCAGAATCTGCATACAACCAAGTGGTTGAGATGAAAATATCCTCCTGAAGTTGAATTATGTATGAAATTATCTGTTCATATAGATACTTGACAGCATGGTGGAAAACTTGACTAGAAACCCCACAACGCTGTATCCCAAAGAAAGATAACGAGACAAAATAAGTGGATCTATCAGCAGAATCATTCGTGAGAAAGAAGGGTGCACTCACAATTTTATTGTGTCAAACACAAAATAAAACTCTCTTTATGAAATTTTTGCCCAGTAATGTGAATAGCAGTGCTTGCATATTTTTAAGGACACTGTACATTTCCTATGCCAAATGAAAAAAAAATGCTAGCAGACAGCACTGTTTCTTAAAGGAATAATATTAAATCAGATATTTATTGTGTTACTAGAGCCTTCTATCCATAACGTATTTGTATCTTTGGCCTTTTTAATTGTCCTCCAACAGTTCCTTTTAGGAGCATCTTAATAGATCTGCCTTAAACCAGTGCCAGATTTTCTAAGCTCCTTTAAGACTGTGTAATTTTACTTCCATTTGCTTCCATGGAAAGAGCAGCATTTCTACCGTGTTATAATTTAGAAAGGCAGTGGCTCTATCCCTTGAAATGAATAAAGGCCTTTCTACCTACTTAATCCATCTTTTCATCATATCTCACACCAGGCAATGAATTAAAGCCATTGTGCCAGACACGCTTTTATATCAATTCCACTTAATTGTGCTATCACTTTGGATTACATGAACTAAAGGGGTCCAGTTACTTTTTAAAATGAAAAACGTGTATGTTGACAAAGTCAAATATATTTTCAAAATCTGCACTTTGTTATTTAAACTCAGTTTTTCTGATTAACCAGAATATCAACTGCACAGAGCCAGCACATGCTGAATGTTTATGTGAAGTAGCCAATTTTTGCTTGTGTTAACCACAACAGTGAAAAGGGATCACATTGGCTTCACCGTCCTTTGACACAAATGTGACAGAGAAATACTTGAAGTGAAAAGCAAATGGTTAATAGACATTTCAATGTAGGGTTTTCCTGTTTCTTCAAAGCAGTCTTTTCTGTCTTCCTTTTAACAAGCCGTATTCTCACTTCATATAATCCAAATGTTGTGATTGTCTTTCAAACAAAATGACCACTGAAATCTTGTCTGGACAGATGATACATTAAGGAAATAATCTGGTTTCAAATATTCTAGGATCATCAAAGAGCAGTGAGAAGAGTAACATTTAAGAGAGATGTAATGATTGATTCCTTTCTTTGCGCTACCAACATCATTATAACCATTCAAACAGAAGATTAAAGAAACCAATGGCTCAAACCTCTGGAGTATTTTAGGAAATAATACATAGTCTACAGAGCTTCTGCCTCATTTGGTATATAAAAAAGAAATCAAGTGAACATTTTGAAGTAATAAGAAAGAGTGGGTCTTTCAAAAGAAATAGGAATCGATAAGGGGTGCAACTATTGTTCAATTGATCTAATGAAGACAATTTAAGAAAGAGCTACTGTAAGACCAGGGACAAAACTTTTTGTCAGTTGTATACTAGACTGAATTCTGCTGGATGGAAGAATTGGGGTCTAGGACAATTGGCCACAGCCACATAGTCAAGTCCACTTCACCCCAGCCCTCTTGCTGCAGCTGACCCACCATGGGCATTCATCCTTGACTGACCCTCTGCCTGTGCTTCTCCCCCACCCCCCAATCACTGATCCCACATCACTCCTCCCCCACCTTCTCATCCTGGGCAATTTGCCAAAGGACACTTGTCCCCATCCAATTTACAGCGTGGGACATTTAGCCTCATGTCCCATCAGCCAATCCTCATGTCAATGGGTGGGCCTCTGCCTTTCCATTGGACTCAGTCTCACGGACTCAGCTTTCTGAAGTGAAAACAGGAAAGGCTGGGGGGGCGGGGGCAAGAAGCGCTGCTTCCTGACCCACTGCACTCTGCATGCTTGCAGGTGGGAATGACTTGGTGACAAGATGTGAGCTCAGAGCAGGTTCCAAGTAATGGAAGGGTGGCAGCAGTAGCAGCACCAACAATGGGTTTTTATATTGTTATTGTTTTATCTGGGTGATTATTTAATTCTCTTTTAATTTTTGTATTTTCTATTTATATGCGCCCTGTTCACCGCCCTGAGTCCTTCGGGAGAAGGGCGGTATACAAATTTAATAAATGAAATGAAATGAAATGAAACAACACTATGAGTGGGATTGGGACAGCGGCCAGCATCACTGCCACTTGTATTGTGGTTGGAAGAAACTGGATGAGGCTCAAGCGTTGGCCCGCAGCTGCACTGGAAGACCTGACTTTCAGCCTTTGGATGGGGAGTCACTGTGTGTCACAGATAGTTATGACTGCTGCTTCTGTCTGGACTGGTGCAGCCATCTGGGCAGGTTCCATTTGGAATATTGAAGTAGATTTGAATGTTAACATATTTTTTCCCAGTTGTGACCAGCTGTTTCTCATTTAATACATCCAGGGGATCAGTTGGGGGTGGGGCTTTCCCCCTTCCAGCCTTTCAGGAGGCAACGGTTACTCAATAGTCCTCCAGAGGAGAGAAACCAAAGTACTTTATCAAAATTTATCTCAAACTTGATAATGCTCTGGTTATTTCCCAGTTTATTATTTCCCCAAGTTTTAATCCCATTGACATAGATTAGTCAACAAACACAGTTAATATCAGAGCACTATCTTATGAATATGTCAACATTTATTTGACACTGTCAGACTTTATCAGAAGTTTCTAATGAGATAACAACTAGTAGATTAAGCGACAACAACTTGCAATAATTGGGACTGTATAAATCTAGTAAAATTCATTCTGAATATTCGATTCTATTTGGACTTGCAATCTAGTTGGCTTTGGATTTTGGACTTCCACTTTAATTTAAAAAAAAATGATCTGATACCATTCAGGGGGAAAAAACATGTCTGCATATAGGCAGATATCTCAGAACAGTGAAATTGATTTAAAGGATCCAATATGATGTAACAATTTGTGGATGCAATCTCGAGATCCAAATGAATTGCTTTCAACTAGACTCATCATATTTGCAAATATAACTAATAATAATACCTTAACCTGAGAGGTTACCTAGTTACCAACAGTTCGTATGGTTAATAAACATCATTGGGTCTTCGCCAATTTAATGGTTAGTCATGTTTGAAAGATACTGCTTTTTTTCTTGAAGCAGAACAAAACAATTATATTTTATTATGGCACCCGCTGAGGGGGAAAAAAGGATATTATTTGGAAACTTGTCTCAAACTGAAAAAATCCATATTCCGAAAATATTTCTTTTATTTATTTTTGCTGTCTAGAGATGTACAATACTGTACATTGTAACTTTTTCAGTCTTAGTTTCTTCATGTTATAGTTTCCAAGTTGTATATCTTCATTCTACATTGGCCAACTATTCCGGAAGACAAAATACAGCAAGATAGAGAAGTATTGATAATCATTTATTGCTTTTTGTTTTATTTTTTTTACATATTGTCTTCCCAGAATTTAAAATCAGCATGTAATCTTACTTGCAGCTTGCCTTCAGAATTTTTTCAATAAGAAAATTATATGCAGAAATTCCTTTTTATGAGATTTTTGACTAAAACTGTAATTCTCTAACTGAGACATATCCTGTCGGAAATGTCGCCCAAAGCTTTATCTTGGTTATAAAAAGAAATTAGAGGTATCGGCCAATTTCAGAAATAGCATGAATGTTTCTTTTATGTGCATATGCAGAAAATGTCTGGAAGATTTGCAGAATCTTTGTTCCTTCTGCCTTCTGGCTGGTATAATAGACATTACAACAGTTAAAATTGCTGGAGATTCATCCTAGTCAGATTCAAAAACTTGTCCAAATGTAATTTTTCCTCATCCAATTATGATAATTAGTTACAATTTATGGAGGCCTGTGGAAAATAAATATGGCTGTACAAAGAAATCTAGAAACCTTTATTATATGTTGCAGTTCATAAAAAAGGAGCTAACTTACATATATAACTCTACCCACTTCACATCTTAGGCTTCTTTTTCGATGTGTTCCATCAACCAAAGATAGCTACAGCAATTAATTTGATTGTATTTGGCTAGTTTTTTCCTGGTAAAGGCCAATTGGAGGCATAAACCATGAGCAGGTTCTCATTGCCACCATTTTCCCTGATCACTCAATTTTGAAGGGTGACTTATAGCTACAATAGTAACATGGTTTGAGTTGAATCCTTTAGAGATACAGCTGAAAACATTTGAAATAATTAAACATTGCTGTAACTCTCAATGCTGTTGAGCAATTCTCAGAGGGAGTCAAGAAGGATAATTTTCTGTTGTGTTCAATATGGCAGATTCTTCAGATTCTTAGCTACTATGTTCTGTGGAGGGAGATCTAATAATAATAATAATAAGTTGAAATGGACCTTGGAGGTCATCTAGTCCAACCCCCTGCTAAGGCAGGAAACCCTATACCATTTCAGACAAATGGCTGTCCAGTCTCTTCTTCAAAACTTCCAGTGTTGGAGCATTCACCACTTCTGGAGGCAGGTTGTTCCACTGGTTAGTTGTTCTAACTGTCAGGAAGTTTCTCCTTAGTTCTAGGTTGCTTCTCTCCTTGACTAGTTTCCATCCGTTGCTTCTTGTCCTGCTTTCAGGTGCTTTGGAGAATAGCTTGACTCCCTATTCTTTGTGGCAGCCCCTGAGATATTGGAACACTGCTATCATGTCACCTCTCACCCTTCTCTTCATTAAACTACACATACCCAATTCCAGCAACCATTCCCTATCTATTCCTCACTTAATGTTTGTGGCCATTTAATACCATGCACCAAATAACGAAGAGTGTATGGAAGTAAAGCTTGGCGTATGTATGGCTACCTCAAGGCTCTTTTATAATTTGTTGACCTGGAAAGCCGCAGCATGGGGCTACTTTGCTTAAATAACAATATTATATTATTAAATAAATTTGCTTAAATGCCAGCAGTCCAGCAGTTTGAATCTTACCAGGCTCAAGGTTGACTCAGCCTTCCATCCTTGCGAGGTCAGTAAAATGAGGACCCAGATTGCTAGGAACAATACGCTGACTCTGTAAACTGTTTAGAGAGGGCTGTAAAGCAATGTGAAGTGGTATACATGTCTAAGTGCTATTGCTATTGCTATGAGGCTAATTTGCTTAAATAACAATATGAAGTTAACTTCCTTCAATTGCTTTAATAATACTTGAAGTTAAGCACGATAAAATCAGCCATTCTAATGAAGCTTCTTTCTAGTAGATTCATACACACATTTGATAGGAATTTTGTTTACCACGTCTCTTCCCTTCTTGCCCTACCATACTTCAGACTCAAATGCAAAATGCAGCTCACTAGGCATTAGGAGAACTCTGTGCCTAGATCCCGATGCAACAATGAAGTTTCTGTGCAGATTCCATGAGGTGAAAGTGCATTATAGCAATTGCACAGTTGGTCTGATATCTATCAGCTTTTCAAACAGAGGCTAAAAAGAATTTCAGAGCATAAACAATGCCTGCAATGATAAAGACTCACTGATTTTTGGTATCATTGGAGTATTGAGCCTTTACGAACTCCTCTGTTTTCCACTGAGAACAATCTTTGAATTTAATTTTTCTTTTTACAAGAGATGTAAGGATTCAAAACATTCAAAACAAGTATATCCACACCAGTGGTGGGATTCAGCCGGTTCGCACCACTTCAGCAGAACCGATAGCTAATTTTTTGTTGCCCAGGCCCAGAATGGACTTCCGGAAGTGGCATCCACACAGAGAACCGGTTGTTCACATATTTGAATCCCACCACTGATCCACACATGGAACATAGCCTGTAATTAATTGGCAAGAAGCATCACTGTGATTTTTATCAATCAATTGGTCAGTTTTTCTCTCTGTCTCTGTCTCTCTGACTCTCTTTCTCACACACACACATAGACACACACACACACACACACACACACACACAGAGAGAGAGAGAGAGAGAGAGAGAGAGAGAGAGAAAAGAGAAACTACAAGTATCACAATTGAGCCCAAAATTTCTGTTGCTAAGCGAGACAGTTGTTAAGTGAGTTTTCCCCATTTGACAACCTTTCTTGCCACAGCTGTTAAGTGAATCACTGCAGTTGTTAAGTTAATAACATGGTTGTTAAATGAATCTGGCTTTCCCATTGATTCTGCTTGTCAGAAGGTCACAAAAGGTGATCACATGACCTTGGGACACTGCAACCATCATAAATATGAGTCAATTGACAAGTCACTAAATGAACTGTTGTAAGTTAAAGACTACCTGTATAATGGCTGTTTTCACACTGAACTCCACACTTAACAGTGGACTTAACTGGTAATGATATTCTTTACTTGGGGAAAAATATAACCAACTTGCTAAGTGTATGCTGAAATTTTAGACTGAATTTTATAACTTGATTCCACGCCTATTTAGTCAAGAGCATCATCGTGTTCATTTTTGATTGCTGTCAACTAACTAGGCACTAGATTGTACAACTTTTTTCTTTTTTCAGAAGTAACGCAGAAATGTTTGGAAAAGTAGGGAATAAAATGTCTTTAGTTTCCTACTAATACAGAATGCAATCTTTTTCCCCCTCAAACTGCAGCACAGATGGAAGACAGAATCCCCAGATTTTGCAATTCAGCAAATGCATTGGGATGGAAATTAGCAATGCATCATGGCTGAATTACTTTTGCCCATTGCTTGTGATTCAAAATGGGCATGTGTTCTGGCAACTGCAGGTGACATTAGCTTTGATTAATGTCACAATTGTGAATTAACAACTGACGAGTTCACACCTGCAATATTGATATGCTTACCTAATGGCTAAGTTGTTCAGTACAAAAGCAGTTAATCAACATTTCAACATGTCATCTGAGGTAGGAGGAATTAAAAAGAAAAACATAAATAATATGTCAAACAGCCTTGCCATAAGGTGACCAAGATTATTTTCAGGCTGAATAGAACAAGAAAATTTTCAACATCTATATTTTTAACGGCATCATAATAAGGAAAGAGTACTCGTCCCAGCTTCTGCCAACCTAGCAATTTGAAAGCAAGTAAAAATACAAGTAGAAAAATAAGGACCACTACGGTGGGAAGGTAACAGCGTTCCGTGCGCCTTTGGCATCTAGTCATGCAGGCCACATGACCATGGAGACGTCCTCGGACAAGCGCTGGCTCTTTGGCTTTGAAATGGAGATGAGCACCGGCCCCTAGAGTTGGAAACGACTAGCACGCATGTGCGGGGGAACCTTTACCTTTACCTTTTTACTTTTTATGTGACAGCGTTTGGCCATATTCTATCCAATTCATATGGCAAGCTTTCCATGCCCATAATGAATTTATGGACAAGAGGTAGGGAATCAGAAAACTAACAGACATTTTCATATTTGTTGATAAGAGCAAATTCCCTTCACATAAATATTCTCCCAAAGATCAAACACAAATCTTAAACATTTTGGTTTGGAATTCATTCATGCATTTTTGATGTGTCACTGTGTTTCTCAGAGTTTAATCAATGGAGAGGGAAGTGGTGGAAAAGTAATGAATGAACAATAGGGGGGGAAATCAAGCAGTTAAATGGTAAAACTATTAACCCAGAGAGGTTATAGTTCCCTCTCACTGACTGTGAACAACAGGAGATAAGACAGCTATTTGACCAATAAGGGGACTGGATTCCATGTTCTAAAACAGAAGTTTGCAGAATTAAAGCTATAAATGCCTTTTCTTTTTACATGGCAAAAGAAATATGCAAGCTTGATGCAGCTGGTTATAATGCAGTTAGAAATGAATGAAACAAAAATAAATAATAAATCCATCTACTGTGTTGGGTGCCAATAAAAATATTGGAGCACAATTAAAATATCAATTAAAATAAAAACAATAGAAATATAAATTATTTTATTAAAATTACTAAAATAAAAATAGAAATAGCAATTAAAACTTAGCTGCCCTTCTTTAATTGACTGAAAGGTACAGAGGCACTTGTAAGAAATAAATAAATGAATGAAAACTATAACAAATCCAGAAGTCTAAAAACATGGTAATAAAAATTGACAGCTACATTAAAATTATACAGACCTCTTCAAAGAAAGTGATGTGTTAAGGATCAACTTAAGAATAAGCTCTACAGCAACCTTAGAAATTAGGAGACTCCTATAACGTCTTTGTTTTTTAAATAGAAATTTAATGAAGAATTTTAACAAGATAAAAACAATATAATATGGGACTAAAAAGTTCCATTTAGCTTATGAGTAGATTTTAGAGAGATATTGTTATTAATTTTATTATTAGTATTGATTATATTTTTGTTTAAGTTATTATTATTATGTTTTTAATAATTTGAATGTATCTATGTTAAAGGGGAGTTAAAGCACATTAAGAATTTGGTTAATTTTATAATAGATAATTTTAGTTAGAATATGATTATTATATCTATAACCCTGTATTCAGCTCTGGGAAATGGGGGGGAAGGGGGGTGGTTTGGGGTGGGGGGGTTTGGGGATATGTATTGTAATTTTTTTTAAAAAAACTCTTTGATAAAAAAAACAATATAAATATTGGAAAATAAAGAGACTCCCATAATGTCTAATGATGAGTTTATTTAATTCAATATTATTTTCCATAGCTCTGGGATTGTAGACAGCCCTTGTTAACTGACCACACTAGACTGGCAACTAAGTTGTTAAGCGAAGTGGTCACCAAGTGAAACTGCAACTGTGCTTATGACTTTACTTCAACTTTCGTTTGTTTTACAGACCTCCAAAGGTCGTAAGTGCAAGAATTGGTCATAAAACTACTTTTTCCTCACTATTGTAACTGTGAATAGTCACTAAACAAGGCAGTTCCTAAATGAGAACCAACTGTATGAGATTTTTTTTTTATATTTAAAGGAATCTAGCTAGTTCAAGTGCAAGTAATGGTATCTTTAGGCAGACATAAAAATAAAAAACAGGTATGATCCTATAGTACAAATCTTTGTGTAGGATTGAACAGTATTCATGAAAATGGGACCATTTGTAAATGCACATGAAAAAGTGTACAAACATCATAAACTGACAGACCTTGTGGCTGATTAGATGAGAAATCTGTCAGAAAAATATATTGTCAGATTCTCCAATCCCTAGTGACAATAACTTGAGGCACAGTTTACTTGACTTTCCAATTCTTCCAAGGAATGTGATGACTCCTTAAAAGCTCCCAGATTTTTAGTGTTATTTTATATTTTCTAAGATATACGAAATACAGCCAATACTGTTCTGGTTACAGTTTAATTTTGAAAATATCCAAAAGCAAATCTCCGAACATGATCATAAATCTATTCCACCCCACTTCCTGAAAGTTATTATTTAATACTTTCTCTTGTCTTCCTAATCAGATTGTAAACATCCAGAAGATTAAAAATAAGACAGTTTGAACTGTTATTTATTTCTATCTTTATTTAATCCAGTTTAAATTACCAACTCTAGGAAGCTTATAATTAAAAAAAAAGGAAAGAAAATAATGCATCTAGGGAAAAAAACATAGCTGATGGGCAGGACAGGAAAGCTAATTCAATAGCAGTAAGAAATACAACATCAAAGGGATACCAGAGCCTCTCTATCCTGAGGCCTACAGGACCAACGATTTTTTTGACTATTATAAGGGTGGCAGCCATATGAATTTCAGGAAGGATGTCATTCCAAGACAGCAAGCTCTGCAACAGAGGAGAACCACTTCCTGGGTCCCAAAAGATGACACTGTTTAATTGGTGGGATCCAGAATACATCCGCTCGGTCTGATTTCACTGGATATACAGAAATAACCAGAGATATGCAGTTCAGATAATCAGGCCTTATGCCCCAAAGGTTTATCAAATATCATCAACTTCTCAAGGACTGGTTAAAGTTGCGTGTTTTAACTATATTTTTTAAAAGGTTAAGAGAGAGGAAGCCAAGCTTCCTGGGGAAACACTTCCATTGGGGAATACTTGACAAAACTCTAATATATAAGGATAAAGACCGTGAAAATGTAACTTGGTAACCAAGCTCCAACTTTATAATTCAGCGTTGACGTCCTCTTCGCTTCTTCTTCACTTCTAGCAACATATAAGGGGGTGTAGGAATCAGTCTTGCAGGAGGTCCTCCATCCTCCATCAGTTTAGCCATCCCCACTGTACTTGATGAAGGCAGTTCACAGGAGCTAATAATGCCTTTTAATAATAAAGCTCATCAAATTTATAAAAAGTGTCACTGGCCTCCTGATTTCATGCACAACAAAGGATTGGCGGCAGGAGGGGGGGAGTACTCCTACACTGCTCCCACTCTGTTCAATCGCGTGTTTCAAGGCCAGCCCTACTAGCTGACTCAGTGGTTCGGTTGTCTCAAACTGGCAGATTCTGGTGGATGAGGAAACAGCATTGCCATCACTTCATTTGAAACTTCTAAACTAATCTGTCCAGCTCCTTAACCTTTGGCTCCTGAGCAGGAAAGTATGGGAGAGCATCTGTCCTGGTATAGTGATGATAAGATGAACTGCTGGTCCATTTACATTTGATATACTGTATAGAAAAGGGAGCTGAGTGGTATGTTGTCTTCTTCTTGAACCCAGCCAAGGTGTGAAGCCCATGCTGGCAGCTTCTGTGCGAAAGGCTCCTGACAGTTTTGCTGATGGCCTCTTTGTCCTTGTTTGGTTGTAGCTTAAATGAACTTTTACACTGCCTACTTATCCCATGCATGTGCAGATGTCTCTCTTGCTTAGTTCTAGCAATTTTGCTCACAAAGGGATCTTTAAAGGGATACTCCACTCCCTCCCACCCCCACCCCCCCTGGTTTGCCCTTTAATCTTTTGGGAACCAGGGCCAGCAAGACTTCATTTGTACTCTATTTCCTGCCCTCTCTCAGGTTGTGCGCTCGATGTTTCCACAGCAGATTAATGACAGCTAATAATTTCTGATATATCTGGACATTGCTACATAATGAGTTGGAGTCCCACGGGGTCTCTGAAGTGTCACCACTAACAAATTCACCAGACCTGCACATAATTAGCATGTAAAGGGAGTGATCATGCAGTAAATCTGTAGGGGAAGACGGATAACCCAAGAGGAAAAATAAAAATAAAAAGGAGGAGGAAAAGGGGAGGAAAACCAGTTCTTAATACTTCTTCTGAAATGTATGTTTCTTGGCATGAATATTTTCTGGATAACAAACTGCAAACAGGTTACCTTTACAGTAACATTATTCCTTCCATGGCTGATAGGCAGAATTTCATTATACCGTTGCTAATGTTACAATATTTCTGTAAAATGTCACGATATGTAAATGAGTAAGTAATCTGGGTTTCCCTCTTAGCTGCCCTTTGAGATGTGTTGTCCTTTTTATTGTGTCCCTGTTGTTCCTTTTATTAGTTTGGTATCTTGCTTCCATATTACAATGGCATCTTCATCAGTGACATACCCTTGTCCTAATTGTCATCACAGTTTTTTTGGGGGTGATCACACATACAGCAATGTCATGACACCAGCCAGGACAGAGATACGTCTGTTTCAAGTATGTTGGATTATGTTTCCCACAATCGTTTGCCATCAACCATGCTGACTGGGGGAAACGGGAGCTGAAGTCCATAACATCTGGAGAAGACCAGCTAACTTAGCCTTGAGACAGACTTAATGCAGGATATTAGAAAGGCGTCAAGGTATAGGTGACAATTCTGATAGTGGAATTTTATTAAACGCAATGTGCAATTCTGCGCTAAATATCTAAATATATATATCATGGAAGGAAAGGCAAAATGTGTATGAATCTTTCCTAACAGGGAGACTAGCAGCATAAAAAGAAACTCCAGAAGTTGTGGGTGGTCCAACACTGGAGGGTTTTTAAGAAGAGACTGGACAGCCACTTGCCCAAAATCGTCCTTCTTGAGCAGGGGATTGGACTAGAAGACCTCCAAGGTCCCTTTCAACTGAGTTATTCTGTTAATAAAAACTCTTCAATTTTTCCCATCAATTTGCAGGGAAGCAAGAGGAGCAAATGAAGCAACAGAAATCAAATGTTCCACTTTCTGAAACAATCCTGAAACATTCCAGAAAATAGGGCTACGTGTCCCAGAGGCCATTCAGGATGATAAGAAGATCCCCTTAATTTCATCTAGGTTTTTTCCTACATTTACAAACTTTATCACAATTTGTCACTATCCAAGTTGAAAATCCTACTCACCAAAGCTGGAAATAGTTAGGTTTCGAGAATCTGAATCATTGGAATTTTTCCTCTCCCTGTATCTGTACAGTTATCAAATTATATATAATAGTTATATGTTTAAGTAAAGGTCACAAGAAGCCTGAATCCTCAGGAGGGAAATCTTTGATAATTAATTGACAATGACTGATAACCAGTAATTAGAGCTACAGCACCAGAGCCTTCAGTCTTTTTTATTTCCAATATAATGGAAAGAACAGGAATGCACTCTGAAAACAGAACTCAGTGGGACCAATCTGATGCAAGAGAGGAAGCTTTTTGTAATTGTTTGTAAAATATATTGGGTTCAGTGGAGGGACCTGCTCCCAAATCACTGTAAGATTTCAGTCGCTATCACGTAGGATTTCTAATTCATGTTGCACCACACAGGCAACCAGTTTAGGATTCATTGAAGAATTGCTAGCTTTTCCAAAGGCCCAAGTTTACATGAAGCTACATTCTATGAAAATTGTTGCCTGTATATTAATGGTCTATAGGCAAAAGCTCCAGTTCTTAGTAATAATGGAACAGTTTTAGGTCCTTGTCAACCAGAGAGACTAATATGTCAACATATGAATATACTCAAAAACTATTGCTGAAAAATCAATATATGAATACGGCACTGGCAAAATCACTTAGGATCTTGACTAGATTGACCTTACTAGATTTCCCATCATAGTGTTGTTTTAACACTATGGGATAGAACCATACTAGATTTTCAATTTAACATTATTCACTATTTTAAAAGGGACTTTCATGGACAGATTTGAGCTTGGTTGGAAACTAATGTGAACCTTTCTAGCTGGCACACCACATGTTGCAAATTCAGATGTCATGTTTAGAGTTCCAACTAAGCATACCCACTTTGAGGATAATTCTATTCCATATTCCCTTAGTTTTCTCTAGTATGAGGTAGGCAACCCTGGCTCTTTTATGACTCGTGGACTTCAACTCCCAGAATTCCTGAGCCTGCTCTAGTACATAGATACACACCATAATCAGACAGCACAGACTGTTTCCACAAGTCTGTTTTGAAAGTTTTGCCTTCCCTTATTGTTTTAGCTATGGCACAGGGAACAGAGGAAGAGGGAACCAGGAGCAAATTCTATAAACATTGCCAAAGGGTTGAGGCTTATTGGAGTTGGAGTCTAAATATCTGGAAAATGTCAGATTGCCTTCTACTGCTGAAAGACATGTCAAAGCTTTCTTTGTTCCAGTAAACAAAACAAAACATCGCCAAATTTGTAAATCCCTTCATGAAATCCCTTCATGAATCATCAGGGAAAAAGCAATTTGTAATGATGCATAGAAGATTGGTGTTGAAGGGAAGAAGTATAAAGTCAACTATAATAATCAGGAATGTTTCAAAGTCAATCTCATTGTGTCTCACGGCAGAGGTTGCGCAATATCCTTTGATTCTAATGAAAAAGTGGATGCGGCCAAGACAAAGACTAAGAGTAACCTTTTAGAGGAGATGGGCAGCATAAAAACGCAGTTTGGCGGGTCGAATCCCGACTGCCGCGTAACAGAGTGAGTGCCTGTTACTCGTCCCAGCTTCTGCCAACCTAGCAGTTCGAAAGCACGTAAAAATGCAAGTAGGAAAATAGGGACCACTCCGGTGAGAAGGTAACAGCGTTCCGTGCGCCTTTGGCATCCAGTCATGCCGGCCACATGACCACGGAGACGTCCTCGGACAAGCGCTGGCTCTTCGGCTTTGAAACGGAGATGAGCACCGGCCCCTAGAGTTGGTAACGACTAGCACGCATGTGCGGGGGAACCTTTACCTTTACCTTTAAAGGAGAATATTTGTAGCTCAGGGTTGAAATGAGGGGTCATTGGTGCTCTATGAGCTTGGTTGTTTAGTTCCAGAGTTTCTATTACCCAAACGGTGCTGATGAGGTTATCTGGTTTGGGTAAAGAAATGTCTGTTAGAAAATTACTAAGCTTATTTATTAAGAGTTAAAGCGCGATAGAATTTAATATTTTATTGTCGTTTGCATATTGTAGATTATGTTTGTTTGTTTGTATTTTTATACCCTGTATTTAGCTCTGGGAAGTCGGGGAGGGGGGAGGGGGAGGGGAGGGAAGAGTTGGGGAGGTTTGGGGAGGGGGAAGGGGGTTGGGAGGGGTTTTGTTTTTTGAAAAATGTATTGTAAAACTTTTCAATAAAAAAAAAGAAAATAACTAAGCTTAGAGAGCACCAAAGATGCCTAATTTAATATAAATAAATAAATAAATAAATAAATAAATAAATAAATAAATAAATAAATAAATAAATAATTTGATTCTGCTTTAATGGCACAAGTTAATATTAAATAAAGAATATATGTGTCCTATATACTGTATATCCTCATCAGGGTCATATTAAACATTACAGCTTGACAATAACATTTAGAAGGGCTCAAAAAGTCAGCCCTTGGCTTTCAGAAAGCTTCAGTTTTTATTTATGTATTGATTTATTTGCCAATGCTTTTATTTGACTTCAACTCCACTCTAAGTAACTCATAAGCAAAAGACAATGATACAATAATACAAGTACAGTAATCAAAGAAAGACCAGTTAAAAAATCCAAGCCTAGACATCTATGAGCAATTCAGCATTAAAAATTTATGCTGCCTAATATCCTCGATAACCCTGAACTCTACCACCACTTCATATTTCAATTCCCAAATTTTCTTCAGAATAGCCAGGATTTCAGGATCTTTCTAAATATCAAGAATTGTGGTACAGAACTTATCGCTAGGGCAAAGCATATTACAGGATGAGAACTTTTGTATAAAATACACCCATGTCACAGAATAGTTTGTACGGTAAGTCATTCTTCAATATTTATGCAGGACAACAGACTGGAGTTGGCAAATGGGATAGAAATTTGAATATTGTAATACATCTGCAGACAAATATCTCCCCAGATCTTTGCAAAGGAAACACAGCAGAGACCAATCAGGAAGGTTGAAAAGGGACCAGTGTACCTATCTTTCTCTGGCCAAACTGTGCAGTAAAAACATCAAAACCCTGTAAAATGTACATATTAAAACCTGCATTAGAGAATTTTGCTGGTCAAAGGACAAAAGCTGACTGATTTGCATTAAAAAAAAGATTCCCAGGTGATTTGCATTAACAATTAGGTACATTAAGGAAAGATCTGTACAAAGCCTGTCTGTGTTGCAGGACATTGCAAGGATAAACAATTTTTTTTGTACATTTATAAATAAAACTGGGGAAATAACCATTAGACCAGAATACTATTCTAATAACATGGACAGTAAAATGGGCAGCATTTTTGGTAGCACATACTGTACTTCTGAAGGTAGGAACTTGGCCTATTTGCTATATTTTTTTTAATTGGAAGCACAAAGGTCCAATGTCTTCCAGGGCCTTGGGACAAATGTATAGGAAAACAAAGCAGACAAAGTTAGTGGTTTGTAAATTTCTTTTAATGTCTGTCTGTCTGTCTGTCTGTCTGTCTGTCTGTCTGTCTGTCTGTCTGTCTGTCTCTCTCTCTCTCTCTCTCTCTCTCTCTCTCTCTCTCTCTCTCTCCTCTCTCTCTCTCTCTCAGTGTGTGTGTGTGTGTGTGTTTAGTTCCATATAAAATAATTAAAGCTAGATGTTTGATTATTATACTGTTCAATAAATCTAAAATTAATCTCGGATTATTCTCTCAGCATTAGGATCTAAAAAAATGACCAGACATTTATTTCAGACATTTACAGTAAAAGCAGACTAAAAAGGCCTCTTTTTTTAGTTTGCATTAATATTTTTTTTGTCTTCCCAAAATATATGCAATAATATGGGAAATTAAGTTATCAATATAAGATGTGCTCCAAGTCACCACCAAGATCTGCATGCAAATGTGTAATAATCACAAATCTACAATATTACAATATTAAAAAAATGCCCACAATTAAATTATCATGTGAAAATAATCATAATGTTATTGAAAACTCAATTATTGTGGCAACCCTTGTCGAGGAATTAGCAGACTATGGCAAAGGCAAGCCAGACCTGAATTCATCAAATATATATTATCACAATATTACATGTTCGCTTCGATTCCATGCAAAGACAAACATCCTCGCTCACCAGTATCTGCTCAGTGCATTTGTATTATTCATGAACAACTCTGTGATCTATTATACATACAAAACTGATTGTACGTCGCTTGCCCCAGGCTACAAGGCAGAGACACAGAATTAATTTTATTATATACACATGCATGATAATTGTGTAGGATTCGGTCAAATATCAAACCCTGCTCCTGTGCTCCATTATTTTAGTTTCCAAAAAGGGGTCTAAGGTCAGCAGCAATTTCTCTTTGGTGACAGTGAAACTCTTTGTCATTTAGAGTAGAAACTTGCTGGATACTAATGAGTTTAGAGCCAAGCAGAATGACTGTGCACTCTCTTTTTCCATTAAAAAAAACCCCTCAACAAGGGACTTAAAAATATAACTTTTGTTCCAACTCTCACCAGTTCCATCCTGCTCTTTCACACTGAAGTCTTTATGGTCTCATTGATTCAAGTTTTTTCTTGGACAGAAGGCAGAGCCAAAGGAAAAACTCTCTCTCTCTCTCTCTCTCTCTCTCTCCCTCCCTCCCTCCCTCCCTCCCTCCCTCTCTCTCTCTCTCTCTCTCTCTCTCTCTCTCTCTCTCTCTCTCTCTCTCTCTCTCTCTCTCCTTCTTTTAAAAGTTTGACTGGCATTAGTTAAGCTTATGACAGATCTCAAAAAAATCACAACTGGGTTCTTTCATCTCTTACCCTCAATTTTCCTGTTGGCCTTACAGAAGGGGTGGATAACTATGTACACTTTACCACTTGTGGACTTCAACTCCCAGAATTCCTGAGCCAACATGGTAGGTTCAGGATTTCTGGGAGTTGAAATCTATAGGTTGTAAAATGGACATAGTTGTCCATCCTTGCTTTATGGAGATGGTAACAGTAAGCTACATTACAGAGATTTGTGAAGACAATGAAAACTTTGTAGTGAAGGTTATGTAGATAATATAGTCCTGCACATTGAACCTGCCTCTTGGCTCCTGACCCCATGTTTCATTGGGACTTCGGAAAAGAACTATAATAGTAGTAAGAATTACTCTCCATTTTCTCCAGGCTGAGCATCTCACTTCCCAAGTCTCATCTTCCCATTTTTCATGTCCAATATTCTCTAACATTTCATTGGTCACAAAATGTCCTGGAAGAAGATGTTGCCCTCTTGTGTCCATTGGTCTGTTGGCTCTTACCACCTATGCCCGTTAGCAAGAGTTTTTTGAGTCCTTGACTTAGAACTACCCACTAAGTGGACATTCGAAGTTACAATCAACTCCAAAAAGGGGACTTATGACCTGGATTCAAAGTCCTGATGGTTGGGCCCCCTCTGTGATATTATATAATATAACTGAGCTTCAATCATTTGGCAATGTGGGCACATTTACAGCTGTTTGCAGCATCCTGCAGTCACATGATCACATTTTATGACTGTTTTGCTAAGTACTGAGTACTTCTTGTTTTCAGCAAGACTATGCCCATTTGGCTCACTTAACTGCCATGATGTTCACTTAATACACTGCAAAAAGATCACAAAATCAGGTTGGTCACATGACTGGCCCGTTTTACCACTGTTATGGCAGGCCGCATTACAATCATATATTGATAACTACCCGTATTTGAAAGTTCCTTTTAACTGAGAGAAGAGCGAGCAAAAGCTAGCAAATCAACAAACAAGGAGAATCCCTTACTTTCCTTTTTAAAGAAAACAACCACCACAACACTATAAACATTGAACAAACAGTTCCTCTGCAGGCACTGCACCCCAGACCCATTTGTTCAACAGGATTGAGGATGTTTTAACTGTGGTTGAAAACTGTACAATAAAAATAGCTTTTGCACACACAATAATAAGTCTAAAATGAGGGGAAACATGAAGCAGATGATTATATGCAAGTTTGGGACTGGAATTAGTGACCGCTGCCATAATCAAACAGCTGTGAGTATTTCAGTAGCAAAAACAGGAGCAAACCTTTTGCATGCTCCAGATATTTTTTCATATAGGGAAACAATCATGTTGCTCTGAAGCCTAATGGGCATCAGACCATGCAAAATGGATGCCCTATGCTATTTTCATTCATAATGCAGAGTAATAATATAGTCTAATTATATTATAATGCACAGTTGAGAAAGCTGAGGATGACCTGTTTGCACAACAAAGCGGCTTTCATCGGATGGCTCCATAAGAAATGTGCAGCCAATTAGTGAAGCTTCCTTTTGAAAAATATACACTGATACAGATTAATATTTGTGACAGCGCACTACACTAGACTGGAGAAAATATGCATTGATCTTCATCTCTTTGTAACTCATTTTGTTCTTCCCATCCTTATGGCTGGCTTTTGGTAGCAATTTGCTATTATGAATTTTATATTGTTATATAAACTAACCAACCCTCCGGTTAGCACCCTTTTGCCCAGGGATGAGGGTGATCAGGTCCCTGAGCTTAGGCTGGTTTATTTTAACGCCAGATCCGTCGTTAACAAGGCTCCCCTCATTCATGACTTGATCGAGGAGGAATGTGCGGATCTGGCGTGCATTACGGAGACTTGGTTGTGCTCGGAGGGAGGGGTTCCTCTGACCGAGTTATGCCCTCCAGGTTTCCGTGTGCTACACCAGCCACGGGCTCAGGGCAGGGGTGGTGGGGTGGCGGTGGTTGTTCGGGAGACTTTATGCCCGTGGGAGACCACCATTGTCCAGATGGCCGGGAGTGAGTCCCTCCTCCTGAGATGTGGCCCTCGGGCTCAGTTGGGCTTGTTGCTCACATACCTGGGGCCCAGCTGTGTGGCAACAGCCCTGCCCAAGCTGCTCGACACTCTCTCAGGGTTGGCGGTGGAGTTCCCCAGGCTTATAGTTCTGGGTGACTTCAACCTGCCTTCACTGGGAGGGTCGTCTGAGTTAGCTCAGGAGTTCATGGCCTCCATGATGGCCATGGGCCTGACCCAAGTAATTCAGGGCCCGACTCATGTGGGGGATCATACTCTTGACCTGGTGTTCCTGTCTGGACAGTGGTTGGATGATCTAGGAGGGGGTTCATCAACTATTGTTCCCCTGTCATGGTCAGATCATTATCTCCTGCGTCTGGTCTTCCGTTTTGCCACCCCCCGCCGCTGGGCTGCGGAACCGACCAGGTGGTTCCGTCCCAGGCGCCTAATGGACCTGGAACGGTTCCAGATGGTGCTTGGGTCTATACCCATCGCCCTCACCCACAGCCCAGTCGATGCCCTGGTGGATGTCTGGGAAAGGGCGGCCGCCGGGGCACTTGACTGAGTTGTACCCTTGCGACCTCTGACCCAGCGCAGATCTCGTTGGGCTCCGTGGTTCTCTGCGGAGCTCCGGGAGATGAAGCGTCGGAGACGGGGTCTAGAGAGCGGTTGGAGGTCCAGCCAATCCGAATCTGACCGATTGCAGTTAAGAACCTTTATAAGGTCTTATCTTGCGGCAATAAAGACGGCGAAGTCTAACTACTTTGCTGCCCTCATTGCATCCGCAGATAATCGCCCGGACGCCCTGTTTAGGGTGACTCGCTCCCTCCTTAACCAGGAGATGAGGGAGGATCCCTTACGGGGACGAGCCGAGGAGTTTAGTCATCATCTGGCAGACAAAATCGCTCAGATCCGGACCAGTCTGGACTCTGACTGGGTAGAGTCTGACGTGGAGGAATCGGACGGTCTTGAGCATGTTATCTGGACTGAGTTCAATCCTGTTTCCCCTGATGATGTGGACAGGATCATGGGGAGGCTGAGCACCACCACCTGTTTGTTGGATCCATGCACCTCCTGGCTGGTTTATGCGGCCCGGGAGGAGACACGAGGCTGGTTCCAGGCAGTAATAACTGCTTCTTTGAAGGAGGGTGTCTTCCCTGCCACCTTGAAGGAGGCGGTGGTGAGACCCCGCCTCAAAAAGTCTGCCCTGGACCCAGCTGTTTTAAATAATTATCGTCCAGTCTCCAACCTTCGCTTTTTGGCGAAGGTTGTGGAGAGTGTGGTGGCGCATCAGCTTCCTCTGTTCCTGGAGGAAACTGATTATCTGGACCCGTACCAATCGGGTTTCAGGCCCAGACACAGCACGGAGACGGCATTGGTCGCGCTGGTGAATGATCTCTGGCGGGCTCGGGACAGGGGTTGTTCCTCTGTCCTAGTCCTATTAGATCTCTCAGCGGCTTTTGATACCATCGACCATGGTATCCTACTGCGGCGTCTCAGGGGGTTGGGAGTGGGAGGCACCATTTTACGGTGGTTCTCCTTCTATCTCCTGGGCCGCTCACTGTTGGTGTTGACGGGAGGGCAGAGATCCACCTTGAGGCCTCTTGTTTGTGGAGTTCCTCAGGGGTCGGTTCTCTTGCCCCTCCTGTTCAACATCTATATGAAACCGCTGGGTGAGATCATTCGTGGTTTCGGGGTGGGGTACTGATGATACCGAACTGTTTTTTTCCACCCCGAACCAACCCAGCGATGCCCTCGCCATGATGTCCCGTTGCCTGGAGGCGGTCCAGGTCTGGATGGGGAGAAACAGGCTTCGTCTCAATCCTGCCAAGACTGAGTGGCTGTACATATCGGCATCTTGGGTTAACCAGACCATTCCACCTTTAACGATGGGGGTGAGGTGTTACCCCCCGTTGATAGGGCTCACAACTTGGGCGTCCTCCTTGACTCCCGGCTCAATTTTGAAGACCATATAGGAGCCGTGACCAGGGGGGCTTTTGCCCAGGTTCGCCTGGTGCGCCAGTTGCGACCCTACCTGGACCGAAATGCCCTATGCACAGTCACTCATGCGCTCGTGACCTCCCGTTTAGACTACTGCAACGCTCTCTACATGGGGCTGCCCTTGAGGACCACTCGGAGGCTTCAGCTGGTGCAGAATGCAGCCGCGCGAGTTGTGATGGGGGTTTCCCGATACTCCCATATAACACCTCTACTCCGCAAGCTGCATTGGCTTCCGGTTGCCCTCCGGGTGAGATTCAAGGTGCTGGTAATGACCTATAAAGCCCTAAATGGCTTGGGTCCAGGATATCTGAGGGAACACCTGCTGCCAGCATCAAGTTCCCTTCGTCCAGTGCGCTCCCACAGGGAGGGTCTTCTCAGGTTGCCGCCGGTAAAAGATTGCCGGCGGGTAACACCCAGGGGGAGGGCCTTCTCAGTGGGGGCGCCTGCCCTCTGGAACCAGCTGCCCGTGGAGCTGAGGACTGCCCCCAACCTCCGTTCATTCCGCCGGGACCTGAAGACCTGGCTCTTCGAGCTCTCTGGCCCAGGCTGAGAATTTTAATTCTAATTTTAATTGGGGGTTTTTACTTTTTCAGGGACTGTTATAATCTTTTTAATTGTTTTTAATTTTTGTATTTCTTGTTTTAATTACCCTGTTAACCGCCCTGAGTCCTTCGGGAAAGGGCGGTATACAAATCCAATTAAATAAATAAAATAAATAAATAAGTTATTTTCAGTTTAAAACTTGGGATGCATTTCTTCATTATTATCTAAAATGAATACATCATAACAGAATGAATTAAGCCTTTTCACTCCTTCCAAACACAGGTAGTCAGCATACCAGGTTCACACATTCCCCATCCCATTTGTGTTGGAAGCACTGGGGTACTTCCTGGTTAAATGATTAGGCTGTGACATCACCTTTGCCAGGGGAACACCCAACTGGAGTTTCCTTTCATGTAGGTACTGAAGTGGTATCTGTTTATTTACTTGTGTTTGTGTGCCCGCTTTCAAACTGCTAACTGGACAGAAGTTGGAGTGAAGGACGGGAACTCACCCTGTCGCACAACAGCACTTAGATCTCAAATGTGGACTTGCTGATTGTCAATCCAATGTTCTAACCACATGAGCCACAATGTTCCCCCAGCTCACACATTATGGCTGCCAGAAAAAAAAACCAGACAGGTGGTTCACAGTTGTGCTATTCCTGAAATTCACATATGATGTTCAAAATAAGTCTAGCTGGTAGCAGCCAATGGGAATTTTGCCATTATTTCCCCTTCTCTTAATAGATAATCATGGATTGACTTAAGCGTACCTGGAGAGCTGGCTGGGATATGCTCACAAGTACGTGAGGAAGGAGGATATTATATGTTCCACTAGCAACAAGATGCTCAGAACAAAGCAAGAAAAGAAACCACTAAAAATACAAGCCAGCCTGAGTCCCGTAATCTCATAAAACCAGGTATTCCACCAGTCTTTGATGTAAAGGGAAATAAATATGTCTTTAAAATATCCAAATTACAATGGAAGAAAAAAAGAACAAATGATGTTTATAGGTATTCAAAGCAAATGATGATGATTCAAACGAGAGATATGGTGCAATGATATACAACTGTGGCATCATGATGTTGGATGCAAGGACGCATTTGAACTATTAGTTTTCTCCAGTAATATCTTAGTTGAAGGTATACTGGATTCTCTATTAATAATGGTAATAGAACACATTAGTAAGAATGAGATTGAGAATTTCTAGAAGTATGAGGATAGGACGATGCAGGAAAAATTTCCCAGAATCATTGATTTTCTTCCCTTCTCAGAAGCGTGGAACAAAGTCTGGCTAATACAGTAGATTGGGCCAATTCTGGTTGGAGTAAGCAGTCTTGTAGTACCCAGTTTCCCAGCCATGGAGGGCTTTATCACTCGACCAAACATGTTAAAATGTGTCCAGAAACCAATCAGCAACCAATGCAGGCATTATGTGCCCTGAGCATCAGGTGCTGTTGAACTTGCATGCTTCTGTATTCTGGACCAATTGCAGTTTCTGAATAGTCTTTAAAATGAGTTCTGTGCAGAGTGTAACAGTCTAGTCAGGTAATGAAAGTGTGAGTTACTGTAGCTAAGTACAAAGTAGGCAAAGCCCCAACTGATGCAACAGCTGGAGATGATCAAAGCCCTTTCCCCTTCCCCCCCCAGTCGTGTCTGCCACCTGCTGCTGGACCCCCATAAAGGTAAAAAAAGGTAAAGGTTCCCCTGCACATGCGTGCTAGTCGTTTCCAACTCTAGGGGCCGGTGTTCATCTCCGTTTCAAAGCCGAAGAGCCAGCGCTTGTCAAAGGACATCTCTGTGGTCATGTGGCTGGCATGACTAGACGCCAAAGGCACACGGAACGCTGTTACCTTCCCACCGTAGTGGTCCCTATTTTTCTACTTGCATTTTTTACGTGCTTTCGAACTGCTAGGTTGGCAGAAGCTGGGACAAGTAACAGGCGCTCACTCTGTTACGCGGCACTCGGGATTCAACCCGCCAAACTGCCGACCTTCTGATCAACAAGCTCAGCGTCCTAACCCACTGAGCCACCATGTCCCATATTAGAGTAGAGACCGAATTGGAGTAGAGCTCAACACTCCAATTCCTTCACAGATAGCACTTGTCTCACCACAGATAAAACTGATGTTGAAAAAGAACTCTAATATACAAATGAAGCACTTAAGCATCACTATGAAAGAAGAGGATGAGAGATAGCTTGGATTTGCATTCAGTCTGCCAATATTAATTAAGAGATGCAAATGTAGAAACAATTACTATTATTTAAGTGGATGACACCATTTATCTTACCAGAAGAGTGAAGACAGTGGTCAGATAATTTCTTTGCCTGATCAATCTGCTGCCCACATACTTAATGTTCACGGGGGACTTTAAGGCCACTCTTTTCCATCTGATGATTCTGTATTTTTAAAGACTTGGGCTGGAGAACCTATCAAATACAGGGCACTTTCTGTCAGAAGATTGCTCTTGGAAGTTATTCACATGCTCTGCAACTTTCAGACAACCTCCATGGTTCACTCTTGATAGCAAGACAGACTTTGTGTGATATCTGAGATGGATAAGTATATGCCATCCATTGTTCCTGTTGCGTAGTGGGTTCTTGTAGGCAATGACCAGACCGAACTGATGCAACATGATTTATTGCATAAATAACAGAACTGAACTGAACCAGCAGACTAACAGATATTTATATATGCCGCCACTAGTCGGCGACCAATCAGATTCAAAGCTGGTTTTCCCGCTCAAATATGAACTTCAATTTCCCTCCAAAACAGTTGGAGGCATATTTAAACAAAAACACATAAACTGTCAATATCAATACATAACAGTTCCCTTTTCTTAACCAAACGTAAATAATTCATTGTCGTAGTGTGCCAAAACATATAGTGATTTGTTTGAATTTAGTTTATTAGGTTATGCAAATAAGCTTTTCTGATTTATGAAAACTTTGTTTATGATTACTATAGTACATTGCACAAAACCTTGATAATGTTGCCCAAATCCTGTTGATTATGGTTATTGAATAATTAATGATTAATAATTAATGATTAAATGAACGCTAGCATGAAGTGTGAGACCACTGAATAAGATTTGTCTGTTTCATGACTCTTAAGAAATGGGGCTAAGAATAAAATAATTTGTTACTGCTTGGCTAATTTGATACAATGAATACAGGTTTATTTATTCATGGAATGAGTTATTTGAACGAAGTACAGTAGAAACATAAATATTATTTATGCTTGGTGTGACAAATACATGCAATTCAGATAATGTAATCTATGTACAGAAGCATGTTTATGAATGTGTAGATAATATGCAGCAAAACACTGAGCAATTTTGTACTGGCAGATAGAAACCTGGCAATGCTCGAGTAGCCTTCATCCTCAGACCCTATTATTGTATCATTAGAGCGGCTCCTTATGATTCCCCCAAATTAGGCCTTGAACCACCCCATTAATGTTTGTATGAAGAAACCCATTTGGCAGGTGAAGAATATCTGAGACGCTCTTCCAGAATTTCTTTCCAAACAACGGAGACATGCTGTGCATCTTTCTGAACATTTCCCACATTATTGGAGTTAAATTTGGCAATGGATGGCATTACTCAGTGGGCATGTACATCCCTGTGTTTGGTTTTCCACTACTGCACCATCTCAGTGAGATCTGGAAATGACTTTTTTTCTTTCCACATTTTCCCATTTTAACATTTAACATTTGAAGGATGGCAAGGAGGCTCAATTATTTTGGTCACAGTCACATCACAGAAGTTGTGACTGGAGCTTTCTAAGAAGAGATTGGGCAACTATTTGTCTGAAATGGTACTGGGTTTCCTGCTTGACCAGGAGTTTGGACTAGAAGACCCCCCCCAAGGTCCCTTCCAATTGTGTTATTTTGTTATTCTCCTATGGGGAAAGTAGAACTTACCTTAGTTCATGTGTTAATGTAGAATTTTTACAGGGAGGGCATAGAGTATACATGCACTTATCTTTTAAGACATTGCCCTCAGCTCATGCCAGCTTGATCTAAACCAGCTTAATCATGTCTAGGCCAGGACACTTTTACATTAGCTACCATTTCCTCCCACTGAACAATTCCTGCCACTGTGCCCTTTCCGTTTTCTCTTCCAGGAGAGCAATTTCCAATTCCTTTCCTTTCTAGGAGTTTTCTTTGTTCCGTATGTGTAGGTTGTGTATCTGTATACAACATTACATTAAACTCATATAATCAAAGTTGAAACACCAAAAGGCATATATCTATGCAGGCACAACACCACTTAAAAAAAATCTTTTAATCCTCTTTCATTCCAACAGGTTCTATACATCCCTTTGTCAATGGGGTAGAAATAGCACAGTGTCTATGATCTTTACCTAGCATATAACAAACTGGTGATTCAAAATCTGGCAGAAACAAATACAAATCTATTGTTCATTTGCTTAACTAACTATTGTTCCTCCTAGACTTTTAAGTGACTACAGGGGTGAACAGCTTCCAAGTCAGTAACTGGAAAATTGTAAAAGATGCATCATAATACAAACCGTGTGATTTACAGGTTTACTGGGTTATTAAGTCATTAACACATTTTGTCTTTTTTGGGGGGACGGGGTCATCGTGGTTTAAACTGAATTTGCTCTGTTTGAGGCTTTATTGTTACTCTGAAAGATTTGTGATAGATTTATTGTTTGTTCAATATATGTATTTTTTAATATTTAACACCAGTTTGTTAAACAATAGCTTGGTAGGTTTGGCAGAAAGGAATTATATAAATATTAGAAATAAAGTGTACATATTCTATACTAGAACAGATTGCTGAAATAAAATGGAACAGGATATTTTGTCCATGAATGAAAGCAGCTGGTATTCTCCAAATACTGTACATTGGACTTCAATTCCCATAATCATCAGCTAGTCCCTATCTAACAGGGTATTATTGGAACTGATATGTAACACATTAGGACCAGATGGGGAAGACTAAAGCAATCAGATGAATCCAAAATCAGTTGGAATATGTACCTTTATAAATCTAACATTCTCTTTCTGCTTAATGTTTATTTGATTAAAAATATAACAATATATTATAGAGAACTATAAAACATATCATTTTTGGAAATACTGCTGTATTATCTTTTCGGTTAGATAAATAATGCAATCTTATGCATACTTACTCAAGAATACTACAACTCTCATTTTATAGGCTGAATTGAGAGTCCTATCAAAAAATGATTTTCACATGATTAATTTAGCAAGTGATACTTTAAACCAGTGTTTCTCAACCTTAGCAACTTGAAGACATGTGGACTTCAACTCCCAGAACTCCCAGAATTCTGAGAGTTGAAGTCCACACCTCTTCAAGTTGACAAGATTGAGAAACACTGCTTTAAAGCAGGGGTCCCCAACCTGTGGTCCGCAGCCACTTGTCCACCGGGCTGTGTAAAGGGATGGCTAGTACATGCACATGCACTCACCCCCACACACACTTGCACTAGCACTGCCCTGAGTATCCCACCAGCACTAGCGCCACCCCACCCCCAAGTGTCCCACCAGCACTAGCAGTGCCCTGAGCATCCTTTTGGTGCTAGTGCCACCCCACCCCAGAGTGTCCCACCAGCACTAGTGCTGCCCATAGCATCCCACCAGTGCTAGCGCCACTCCATTTGCAGCACTCGTGCCCGTGCAGCCCCATTTGCATGTGTGGCCATTTGCGTATGCACATACACTCATGTGTGGCCCATTTGCGCGCACACATGTAGCGGTGCCTTGCCTCCCTTTCCGGGCTGCCAAATCAAAGAGGTTGGAGACCTCTGCTTTAAAGGAAACTTAGACACACCTTTACAAATAGTTTTTCTATTATGAAGCTTAATGCAAGACATTGGAGAAAGCATGTTGTTTAATGAATGTAAATGTAATTAATTGGTCATTTAAAATTTGTATAATTAAACAGTCGAGATTCGTTAATCGACTGAGAGCATTAAAATTTTGTCCCACCTTTATGTATCATGAGGATTTGTTTAGTCTTTTATTTAATTGCCATAGTTAAGACATTTGATTTCCCTCCAGCCCCAACCTGCAATACTGAATTGTCAAACACCACTAATGTGTAATTTCAGCATGATGTGGTATCTCATGGGAGGTTTTAACAGTGTCTGATTTTGTTGAAACAGAAAGGAGATTTTACGAATTCATCCAACATTCATCAAACTGGAATTTTCTTATGAAAAAGAAAGAAACATAAAGTATCGGACCACTCACAAAACATAAAGCAAGTGTCACCTTTAATGAGTCAGTCATTCCCTTCAGTCATATTTCTGTCCAAAATATAAAGAAGTGGAGGATTGACAAAAAAAGGTTGTCTCTTCTTACCCATGTCAAGATTCATTTATTGACTATTTGCTATCAAGTCAACTCTTGTTGACCACATAGATTTTCTCCATTATGATCTGTTCCTAAGAATCTCCTTCAGTTCTTCCAATGGTGTGCTCATAGCCAACCATAACAGGTCTTCTAGTTCAATCCCATGTGCAAGCAGGAGACCCTATACCATTTCAGGCAAGTGGCTGTCCAGTTTCTTCTTAAAAACCTCCAGTAATGGAGCGCCCACTATTTCTGGAGGCAAGCCGTTCCATTAGTTAATTGTTCTCACTGTTGGAATTCACCTTAGCTTTAGGTTGCTTCTCTCCTTGTTTACTTTCCATCCATTGTTTCGTGTCCTGCTTTCATGTGCTTTGGAAAATAGGTTGAACCCCTCTTCTTTGTGGCAGCCCCTCAAATATTGAACACCGCTATCATGTCTTCATTAGTTGTTTTCAATTAATTTTCATTGATTTGGGCTAGGGAAAGTTAGGTCGTGTGCAAAGTGATTGACAAAAGGGAAGATAGTTTACGTGCAAAGTTGCAGCATTATTGTGGGTAAATGATTATTGCCATGTGACTAGGACAAGTAGTTATTGTAGTTTAATTAAGTAAAGCCTTGTCATTGCAACATGTTATACTTAGCTCCTATTATAGGGGTCAGTGACCCATGGCCCTAAAACCACCTTCTTTGGGTTTATTTTCATTGTTTTAAAGCAGTGATTCATGGCCTCGAATTTATTTGCTCCTCTAGTCTTTTTGGAAAACAGGCAGAAACTCAGTCCACCAGAAAGGTGTCGCTCCACAAAAAAAATAGGGGTGTGGCCAAGCACAGAAAGGTTTATGTTGGCAAGAGCTGTTGTGTCGCTTGGCTGAAAGATCAGGCGGTATTTGCTGCATCGAGGCACTTTGCTTAATCTTCCAGAAAGGTTCCACATTGAAAGAAAAGTCAATTAAGAAAACAGCCACATGTTTGTGGAATAGCCAAGAGGATTCTAGAGAATGCGAAGAAAACATTTCCATAATAGATATGCGGAAAATAATGAGCCAGGAATTGGTGTGTGTGTGTGTGTGTGTGTGTGTGTGTGTGTTGCACCTTGGAGTTGGAATGCTAAGTGAACATGCAACAATGTTCAAGAGCAACCAACCAAGAACTCAATGACTTTGAAACTGCATTTGCACACAAGATATTTAACAGTGAGATAAGCAACAATTCAAATTGGGGGTGTTGCTTGGATAATGTACTTTCTGCTCATAAATATGGTTTAAGAAAAGGAACCAAAACCAGCCCAGTTTTAATGATTTCTCAGAATCTGCAACTTTATTTGTCACATGACTGCACACTGTTAGTAACAGCAAATTCTATTAATATTCACCTAAAGAAAACCAGTTTGTTGACCTAAAGTACTCGTGCTTGTTATTTTATTCTTCTGAAATTACCTAGATCCTGAGAGATAATTGTACTTGGTACAAATATTAAAATTCTATTTAGAAGTACCATTCTTTAATGCAAATTTTTAACCATAAAACCAAACGCTCCATTCAGTTAAATTAATAGAATTACAAAAAAAGATGTAATGAAAGCAATTAAGTCTTGAAAATGCAGATTTTATAGTCAAGGACAATTACCTCATTTATAGCATGCTGGAATGATGCCAGATGAAGGTAATTTAGGCCTTTCCCTCCCTCACAGTTATATCATGAAGGATATCCTAAATTTCATTACTATAACAAAGGGGTGAGAAGTTAGACAATATTAAAAGAGAGAGAGAGAGATGAGTGAATTTGACCTTTCTTATTTCATTGCGGGCAGAAAACATACATCTTTCTAAAGTATTAGTAATATTTCTTTCTGCTTCCATTTCTGGAAAAAAAATTATTAGCAGCTACAGCACATCGGAATGTAAAAGGTCAGATTCATTCAAATATGCGCATGCCCTGCTACTGTCATGGAACTTAAGAGGACCAGTTATAATTTCATTTGCGCTGATTGCTTTGATATAGCTGTGTAGAGACAGAGGGAAAGAACCAAGGCTTCGTCTTCATTTTTGCATTGTTTAGAACCCAATCTGGATTAAAACAATATTACAACTTCAGGCACATGCCTCTTTTTTAATGGGTACATTTAAAAGGAGAAAAGAGTTTAAGTGAAACATCACAATTAGATTTTGGTTTATTAAAGATCTCCATTAGTACGACAGAAGAATGAACAGAATATGAATACTGATTGCTTAAGTTTCAAGTTAGTGAAAGATGGTTCAGAAGGTCTGAAATGTCCAGGTTTTTTTTTTTAAAGAAAACTTTAAATAAAGAAAGCTTTATCCAGCTGATAAAAGTGTCTGGGTCATCATTTTACAGTACCTCTTTCCTTCTGCAAAATTTTGGGCTCCTGCTTTGAAAGAGGGGCCTGCCTGGAGGAGTAGGAAGGTTGGTGTATAAAGTTACAGGGAGAGAAAGGAATAGCTCTGTGTGCTTCCAACTTCATTAAGAAGCTAAGAATTAGGGACATGCTCATATCATTAAATGGCAATTTGTAAAACAACTTGACCAATCTGGGTTGATTCAGAAAACATTTAGGGCTCACTAACCTTGTTAAGAATGTGCCCCAATGACCATTTTTATATTTATTAATTAATTTATTAATTTAATTTGTATACCGCCCTTCTCCCGAAGGACTCAGGGCGGTGAACAGGGCAATACATAATAAAAACAAGATACAAAAATTAAAAATTATTAAAAGTAATTAAACAGCAATGCCCATAATAAATTAGTACAGATTAAAAGTTGAGACCAATTTATAAAACCCAACCCCATCCCATCAGGCCAGGCCAGCTTGTTCAAAAAGGTGGGTTTTAAGATCGCACCGGAAGGAGCGGAGATCAGGCGCCATCCGGAGCTCGACCGGAAGATGGTTCCATAAATCCAGCACACCCACAGAGAATGCCCTCCCCCTGGGGGCCACCAGTCGGCATTCTTTGACCGGTGGCACCCTGAGGAGGCCCTCTCTGTGGGAGCGTACTGGGCGGAGGGAAGTTGACGCCGGCCGCAGGTGCTCCCCAAGGTATTCCGTGACATTCCGTGCATCCTCGTGACATTTTCCTTGTCTCATCTCAATCCACAGCTGGGTGGGTTAAAGGTGTCTTTAGTTGTTCCAGCTCTAAAGTTGTGTATTCTCTCTTTTCTCTTTTACCATCAACACAATCTAGTATGCTTTGTCAAAACTGAGGATGATGATACAGTTCTGGATTGGGACTAGCCCAGATTCTAATCACCATTTTAGATCATTGCATTGTCTCTGGTCACAGAAAGGCATCTGCTTGTGTGTTGCCTAAACCACATTTTCCAAAATATATCAGATTTTATCCTTTTATACATATTGACTTGGCACTCTTTCTGAAATCTGTTTTTTTTCCCCAACTAGAACTTGCGCTCTTTTCTAAGTATATGAAGAACACAGAGAAAAATGTTTGAACCGGGGAAGAGACCCAGGTTCTTCCAGCAGTGGATTGCTGGTTCTGTCCTCACATTATAGCTATTCCACTGCTTCTACTGAGAAGTGGGTTTACATGGCTATATTTTGTCATTGTTTGTATTGTTGGAGGATGGGGATAGGAACCCTGCACCTGCTTCTGGATTTTGCTGGCCATGTTGACTTACTCTCAACCCTGCCATTCCTGACATAGTTCAGAAACATCTCAACAGAAAAATCACAGATTCAGAAATAACACATTGATTTACCCATAGTTTCAAAATCACACCTGGCAGTATGTCAAGCTTTTTGACAGGTGGATATCTTCCTCATTTAAAGCATCTGTTTAGAGTTGACCAGTTCAGTATACCGTGTATTAAGAAAAATGACTGGTATTTGTTTTAATGGATAGCTCCCAGTGGGAGGAAAAATTAAGTGAGAAACATCCACATCTACACAGCAGGCCTGCATACACCAATCTTTTCCTTAATTTTGTATATACTTTTCAGCTGGTGGTGAAAAGAACCGGTGGATTGAATTTTAATATGGACTATCAGGCTTATACAGTATTTCATCTGACTGGCACTAACTCTGAATCCAGATATTCAATGTTCAGTACTTCTCATTGACAATCACTGGAGATCAACAACCAGCTATAAGATTTGTTTCCCTTGACAGAATGGAGTGGCTGACTGGAATTTGCAGAGGTTGTATTTGTTCTTTATAAATTGGCCTGAGACTTTCAGTGGAACAACAATAATGTAGTTTATTTACAGTAACAGAATTACATAAAATATATAAACTGCTTACAGAATAAACTTGGGTCCCTAGCTAGTTTCCACTTCTTGTCTTTCCAAGCCATTAACTCCTTCTCCTATGCAGTGATTAAGATTCCATTTCCAGTGCAAGTAGTGGGTAAAATTGTGCAAATTTAAATCTAGCAGATTCAAGGTGGTTATGCAGTCATTTCAAATTCCAATTAAAGAAGATAGAATTCCTACTAACTACTTCCAGTATTTGAAACAAATAGATGACTTTTTCAGATACAACTCTGAAAGGACAGAGTAGGTTCAGGATTTGTGGTGAAAGGGCAACATTTAGCCTGTGAGTGTTCCTCCGCACCAAATGCAGTCGTCCTCTCCATTTTTTTTAATTACTGGTGACTGTCATTACAGCTGCAGCTAGCTAAGAAATCTGCAAAACAAATTTAAAAAATCCATGCAGTAGCTTTTTTTAGGAAAAGTCTTCAAAGTTGAGTCAGCAAGTAATTGTGTTGACTCTTGCCTCCCACTCCAATTACTTATATGAATATGATTCAAAGGTGTTGCAAGACTGTGAACATGCAGAATCTAAGAAGATTCTATGCAGAGAATAAAGAGCATCAATAAAGGAAAAACAGTGATCGAAAGGGAATAAAGCAGAGGAGACAAGGGATGAGAGATGTGGAACAGCCAAGGCTCTAGTTCATATTTCTTTTTGACTGTCCTTGTATGCCCAACTGCATACTGTAACTGCACCTGTATGGGTAGAACGTGCTTTTTTTAAAAAAAAAAATTCCATTTATATCCCGCCCTTCTCCGAAGACTCAGGGCGGCTTACAAGCTTAGCAGTAGCCTTCATTCTATGTATATGCCTGCTTATTAGGGCTTTCACACACACCCCCAAGTGGCATTATTACAAAGTCAGCTTAATTGCCCCCAACAATCTGGGTCCTCATTTTACCTACCTCAGAAGGATGGATACAACTCAGATTGCCCTGTTTTTATGGTCCTTTATAACTTTGAATGTTGGGATATTTAAGACCTGACAAGGAAGAACTAATACCTTGAATAAGAGTCAGAGTTAAATAGGCAATGAATGTAGCTGCCTCTTAAAGAACTTCCAAAGTCAAGATGAAATTCCAGCAGCCACCTTCTGCACTTTTTAAAGCTCTTTGGGTTCTTTCTGTGACAATTCTCCACAAAATACATTGCTGTAATCCATGGGGTGGTTACCAAACTATGAAATGGACCATCCACAGGGGAAGTGGGGATGTCAAAAAAAGTCAGGATGACAGTAACGTTCACACAATTGAAACCCCATTCTTTTAAATTGTGTGAGCCACATTAAAAAGACAGACTTTTCACTCTCAAGCCCTGCTGTGCTGCTTTATTGTGGTAGTAGCAGGAGTGTTCCTAGAGGAATGAGACAGTGTAAGCCAAGAATACACAATATAATCCCAGCAGACTTAGATCGTTCAAGGTATAAAGATAGTTCCAGCTGCCCAACTAAAAGAAGCAGGAGGCTATATAGGGAAGAAGCCATATAGGAAAATGTTGCAAGCAGATAAATTGACAGTGACAAAGATATTGTTTCAAACAGTGTAGGAGAATGGAATAGGCCACAGGTCTGCAACCCGTGGCTCCGGAGCCACATGCGGCTCTTTCAGCCGTCTCCTGCGGCTCCCAGTCTTCTGCTATGTGCAGTCCACAAAAAAAAGTGGGACTAAAAAAGTTCAACCAATTCAAATATGCAGGGTAGGTGCATATCTCGCCTTGGCTCCACTCTTCAGTCAAACCCTGTTCTGTGCATGCGCGCATGTACGCGCATGTGCACACATTTTTTGCGGCTCCCAGTTTATCCTTTTGTGAGGGAGCCGGTTCCGAGTGGCTCTTTCACTGTTTCAGGTTGCTGACCCCTGGTATAGGCAAACACTCCTGAATTTTACTAAGAAACATATGGATAGGCAATGTAAAGTGCCTGACAATGATGGACCCCAGATCAGCTGGCACAAAATGTGCCACCAAAAGAGCTAAAGATCTTTCTAAGTGGTGTTCATGGTATGGGTAGATTAAAGCCTTTGGGATCTCTATTTCCAATGTTGCCATGCAGGAAATATATATGAATATATATATATATATATATATATATATATATATATATATATATATATATATATATATATATATATATATATATATATATATATATATATATATATATGAACTTTCAAAGAAAGAATTACAGCAGATACATGGAGCATAAGAAGTATGAACGTGGGGAAAACTCATAAAGATAAAATGAATCAAATGTACATTGACATCTTAGGCATCAATTAATTGAAGTAGCCCAGAATTGGACACTTTTAGACAGAAGATCATACTTCTTCCTTATCTTCTGCCTTTTGTGACTTCTTCCCTGATAAAGGTTTTGGACAACTTGAATGTTTGCCATTTTGGTACTAATTTTGAGACTGCCATATTAAGACTGCCATATTAAGGACTTTAGTCTATTATTCTTATGAAGCAGCATCTCATTTTTTAAAAAAAATCTTGGGATTTAGAACTTTGGAAAATTGCTCTCTTGACAAAAATGATCGACAAAAATGGGAAGGAGTTAGCAGGCTCTGTTTTGCTCATCCTCCCTATGAATAAAAGCTATTCACATTAAAAAAATATCTGGAGAGAGACTATACACTGAAAATGCCATTAATAATTATATCATATGTAGAGAAAACTCAAATACGGCAAAGAAATAGCTCCAATATTTCCCTTTTTGTTTGATTCTTTGGTGTATTCATTATTTAAAAGTGAATTTGTAACCCATTTCACAACTTTGTCAGATGATTTTCATGCATGGTTCACCCTTGATATAGAAGAGGATACATTTGCATGCAGTGATCCAATTCACACCTGCTACCACCTTGCTAATTCTTAAACAGACTTTAGAACAATTTCATTCCTGTTCACTCCGGTACAGGAATTGCATGAATGAGAAGGAGATACCAAAAAAACCCAAAACCTCTTGCATACAGGTAGTCTTTGACTTAGAATCATTTATTTAATGACCAAAGTTATAACAGAAGTGAAAAAAGGTGACTTATGACTGTTTTTCATACTTATGTCTGTTGCATGGTCACATGATCAAAATTCGGGCACTTGGCAACTGGCATGTACTTGTGACAGTTGCACTGTCCTGGGGTCATGTGATCACCATTTCTAACCTTCCCACTAGCTTCTGACAAGCAAAGTCAATGGGAGAAGCGAGATTTGCTTAACAACAGCATGATTCACTGAACAATGTGGCAAAAAGATCCTAAAATGAAATGAAACTCGCCTAACAACTGCCTCGCTTAGCAAACAGTTTTGGGCCCATTTGTGGTTGTAAGTTGAGGACTATCTGCAATGCTACTGACCTACCAAGCACTTTCTAAAATGGAGGACAATCACAGTCAAGAATACAGTCCTAGCAAAAATTTACCATATGATCCAAATACATGTTGAGCAGATTATTCAGATGAAGAAATTTGGCAACTTTTGTGGTATCCTCCTCATTAGCTGAACTGTGTACAGTTCAGACCAATGGACTTAATTTGAACTGTAGCCTTAAATACAAAGCTAATGGCTTTCAGAAATCCATAAAAAATTGAAGATTCCTAGACATTTTTCCTGCAAAGGCAATTGTTTCAAAAAATGCTAGTAAAGGAAGGAAGGAAGGAAGGAAGGAAGGAAGGAAGGAAGGAAGGAAGGAAGGAAGGAAGGAAGGAAGGAAGGAAGGAAGGAAGGAGCAGAACCCTCGTACTAATATTCCAAGTAATAATTTGGCAAGTAATAATTTAGGATTTTGATTTTCTCATTCCAACATAAGGCAGCAAAATATAGCAGCTTGAAGAGATTCATCAAATTTTCCAATATTGTTTATTGTTAGCTGATAGCATAAGCTGACACAGCACAAAACAAAACAAAATTAGAAAATTATTATACTGCTGTAATTCTTTTTATGAAAACATTGAGAAATATATTCATGTCTGAAATTAAAAATGAAGCCATAATAGCATTGTCACTCTAATGGATAACATTCAATTCTGGATGATGTTTAATACTGGTGTGTCAAGTCTTCTGGTTACATTCCCACAATGACTGGAAACTTTTCAGCAAGATAATATTCTTTGCTTGGCATATTATTTCTGTAACATTATTCATTTTTTAAAATTTAATTGCTGCAGTTGTAGGTTTTTTTACATTAGAGAAGTGATCAAACAAGTACATTTAGAGCAACTTTCCACAAAATGGTGTCCTTCTGATATTTTTCCAATATCTTCCAATAATGCTTAATAATTTGGAGTAGCTCATTCATCTAATCACACAATTATAGAATTTTGCAATTTCATGGTTAATGGAATTTTTTTTTTAATTCCATTTATATCCCACCCTTCTCCGAAGACTCAGGGCGGCTTACAAGCTTAGCAGTAGCCTTCATTCTATGTATATGCCTGCTTATTAGGGCTTTCACACACACCCCAAGCGGCATTATTACAAAGTCAGCTTAATTGCCCCCAACAATCTGGGTCCTCATTTTACCTAGCTCGGAAGGATGGAAGGCTGAGTCAACCTTGAGCCTGGTGGGATGCGAACCTGCACTAATTGCAGGAGCTGGTGTTACTTAAGGAGGCATTAGCCCACTGCTCCACCAAGGCTCTTGGAGTTGTATCTCATACAACTGTAGCATACCAGATTGAAGAAAACAAAGACAGACATTCCCTTCCTTGATTTCAGCTGTATGCATCTCCATAAGTAGCTTAGAATATGACCATTCCATGCAATATGACCATTGTGTGCATGCCATGTAACCAGGCAATACAAGCACAGAAAGTTTCTACAAATTCCCAGGAGTTCTCTGGAGTAATGCATGGTTGAAATTCTAGACCAGGTTCTTCTGTCAATTATTCCTTAGTACACCTATCATCAACACCAACTTGAGACCTTCCAGATGCATTGGGGGTATCACAGCCAATCATTCTGGTTAAAAGTTGCCATAGGTGAACAATAATTAAAATTTGTGATCAAACACGTCCAATTGAGATATTCCATTATACTCAAGTATTTCTACACAATTATTAATAAAAGACTGTGGTGCATTAAAAACCCATTCAGTACATTACTTAATTAAATTATATTAAGTTTTCTTTCATAATCAGTGTTTGTCTCTTCATTCTTTTCATTGAAATAGGTCCCTACATTCAGGCTGAAAATGCATGACAAATCAGTGTACAACTTGTATTCAGGGTATATGAATCACCCTATAAATAAGCACAAGGTGGAAATGATTGATTACTGCAATTAATGTTTTTAAGGACCCTCATGCAAGAATTTTAGAAAATCACTTTTTAATCATCACTAGGTTACTACCGTAATATAATTGCCTTTTAATAGTTTTTAAATATGCTGTGTACTGAATTAGTTGTAATTTCTTCATATGGCAGAAGAATACTTCCCTTGGAACAGTTTACTTGGAAAAGAGAATACAGAAGACTTTAAATTTACCTAATAGCCCAGATCAAATTTAAGATTCAGGATTTGAAAAGGGCTTTGTTCAACTTGACAAATAGTAGAATTATATAAATATACACTAGTCCCATATCTTGCCATGTTATTGAATTTGATTTTTAAGGCTGTAATGCTAATATATTTGAAGCTTTCTGCTCCCTAATAGGAGGGCACCAAAAGTAGAAGCACTAGAAATCTGTATAGATTTGAAGATAGAAAATGCTATGAATAGATAGTGCCTTTAACACAATTACAGGAAAATTTCATTTTTTTTAATCTGCATTTTTTTTCTAAGAAAATGTAGTCCAACTTGGGGAGAAAGGAGGTGTCTTTAGATCAGTGTAAATCTGATTTATTTTCCTGTCTATTTGGTAGGGGAACATTCCAGTTCCATGATTATTTTAAGCCTGTTTTTCTGAAGATTTATTTTAAAAAATTATTTTCATTCCAACATTCACCAACACAGAACTAGTTTGTATGCAAGTTTCTATAATTTACATGTTTGTTTTGTGGTATTGAAGTGATTTCTGTAAAAACAGTTCTTTAAAACAGATGTCCTTGATATTCTTTTTAACAATATAATTTGCAATGCTTAGTTCAATAGTTGATTTTGATCATTCCCCCAAACTAGGCAATATTTTCTTTAGAGAACTCCAAAATAGGTTTAGTAGCCATCACACATAGTTTCCAATAACTGTCCAAGGGAAAATAAACAGTTCTCTGAGCAGATTACCATCTTGTGTATAGTTGTTAACCAGAAGTGATTGTTATTGAGAAAACAAAAACCAATGGAAGATATGGCTTTGGTCCATATAATGGTTAATCCAGAAGCCACAGCTGCTTTTCTTCCCTTCCTGTACAAAAATAGTCACAAATGACCTTGTCCATTCTGATTATTGTACTTTGGAATCAACGTTTCAACACATACAAATGTATAGCATGGTTTCATTCCCTAGTGATTATGCAATTTATGGCTTAAACTTGGAAGGCTGCTTTCAAGAACAATCTACAGTATGCTAGATTTATTGTCTATGCAAGTAAAAACTACATGTGATACTTGCTTCATGAGTATAGACATAAGATCAGAGAATGTCAGAAAGCATAGCTTATGGGGAACTAATATTCCTTGGGGGAGTTGTAAATCTTGTAAAGTTATGATGTTTGATCATCTTTCAACCTACTAAATCAAAGTTCTAGATTTTCAAATTTGGCCTCAATGCATACTTTTCCAAAAACAAATCTAAGTTTCAAATATTGTTTGTAGAGCTGCAAGGATAATCTTCTTCACCGCGAGCTGCATTGGCTTCCAGTTGCCCTCCGGGTGAGATTCAAGGTGCTGGTGATGACCTATAAAGCCCTACGTGGCATGGGTCCGGATTATCTTGGGGAGCACCTGATGCCAGCATTAACTTCCCATCGTCCTGTGCGCTCCCATACAGAGGCCCTCCTTAGGGTGCCGCCGGTTAGGGAGTGCCGGCAGGTGATCCCCAGAGGGAGGGCATTCTCTGTGGGCACGCCTGCCCTTTGGAATGATTTACCTGTGGAACTCCGGACCGCCCCTGATCTGCGTTCATTTCGCCAGGACCTGAAAACTTGGCTTTTCGATTTATCAGGCCTGGACTGAAGGGGTTTTAGCTTTTTAAATATTGTTTTAATTGTTGGGCTTAATAAATTTAATTTATTTTAATTTTATATTATCTTTTATATTGTATTTTATGCTGCCCTGTAAACCACCCTGAGTCCTTCAGGAATAGGGCGGTATAGAAATCCAATAAAATAAAATAAATAAATAAATAAATAAAATAATCAAAGTACAACAACTTCCTGCAAGAAACTCTCCCTTTCTTCTCTCAGCTATGGATTAAGGATTCCCTCCTTTTAATTTTTGGGTGGGAAGGAAAGGGATTATTGAGTGCAGCCTTCATTTTCCATGCAAAAAGTGGGATTCTAACTTTTCTCCCAATACCCAGACTGTAATAAAGATCCTTATGAAATACAGGAGCAGAAGAAGGCAGGGTCTAACTCACAAGGTGTAAAGGAGTTTGGGAGGTAAATTCTTATATTTGTATATACAAGAATTTGGAAGCCAGTAGAGACATCCCGACAGCTCAGTTTTCCCAATTTCAATGATTCATTTGATTTAAAACCCATAAAATCCATGGATATTCTCATGCATTAAGTGATAGCTTGGAAGTGTAAATGTTCTATTAGTTGACAGGATGTAATGTTTGTCATCCAAATTCAGTTGCACAGGGGATACTAAAGAGAACTGTATATTGTATATCTGTGATAGCTTGGAAGTGTAAATGAGCCATCACAATCAAGATATGCAAATAAAATAACGATTTTTATTTAAACTATCCCAAAGAATGTGTGGAATATCCTGAAGATTATGTTTTAAAATCATGTATTAGTTGGTTGTTGTGGATCACTTATTTCATTTTGCATACAAATAATTGGAAACCAGTCACCTCCTGTTTGTTCAAAGAGACCTTCTTTTTTTCACCCTTTGGACACTTTGCAGTCTATATTTTGGATCCAAATGATTTCATAAAGGATTTAGGTACCTAAAGTGTGTTGCAGTAATGAAGTGGCTTCCATCTGAGATGAGTTATCGGTGGAAATTTGAAGCCCTTACATTAATGCCTCAACTTTTCCCCATGCTATTAAGTTGCTCTTTTTTGAAAGGAATTTGTCAGGTTGATGTTGTTTGGATGGCTTCTGTTTTCCTGTTTTGTTTTTGTCTTCGTGATATCTAGAAAATATGTCTACATTTGAATTATGACTTTCCTACAGGAACTAACAGCTGTATGGGCCAATCATGCATATAAATCAATTACCAAGGCCTATGTACTATAAATGCACCCATTAATTAAGCAATGTCAGATGCTATGAACTGTGAAGTTCATTACATCTTTAGCATTCAAACCATTTGAAGAAGCGAGACCAAGTTTACCTAATAGTTAATGAAATTAAATCCATGTTGTTGCCAACATTTTTAGTTTATGCCTGATCCAGTGTTTAAATGTTTACGAATAAAGCAGCAACTGCTGAAAGGAGAAATGTTGAAATGTAATTACTGGTAAGTTATAATACACTTGAGGACTCATTATGCTAGACTTGGGGAGGTTTTTTTTTAAGATCACTAGTGTAACATACTCTCCAAAAAAAAAATATATAGAGAGAGCATTTTTCGAGGCTAAAAGCAGCAAAATTATAAATGCTGTCAAATTTATCCTGGCTCAGTGGAAATTCTGATTATCAGGGTTTTATGATTTATGGATAAAATACTTTCCACTCATTACATGGTTGCATTTCAGGATTGTGATGTGATTTGCATATGTGAATATCCCTGCAAATTAACTTCTGATGAGTGCTACATCTGTCTGACTAAAGAAGCCCCTTTCAGGAATAAATCCAGCTGCTGCTAGAATGGGATAAATTGGGGGGGGGAAAGAAAAGGAAAAATTGCAAGGTTCAGAGTTAAGCAAAACAAGAAGCATTTGGAGGCCCCTTTTTAAGGTTTGAGTACTCAAATACAATTTTCCCCCTAAAAATAGCTGATTATATCATTATTGTATTTTTCTACATGTATGTAAAGGGACGCGGTGGCTCAGTGGGTTAGGATGCTGAGCTTGTCGATCAGATGGTCAGCAGTTTGGCGGGTCGAATCCCGAGTGCCGCGTAACAGAGTGAGCGCCTGTTACTCATCCCAGCGTCTGCCAACGTAGCAGTTCTAAAGCACGTAAAAATGCAAGTAGAAAAATAGGGACCACCATGGTGGGAAGGTAACAGTGTTCTGTGTGCCTTTGGCGTCTAGTCATGCCAGCCACATGATCACAGAGACATCCTCGGACAAGCACTGGCTCTTCAGCTTTGAAACAGAGATGAGCACTGGCCCCTAGAGTCGGAAACGACTAGCACGCATGTGCGGGGGAACCTTTACCTTTACCTTTTTACATGTATGTAAGAGAACATTTTTCCTCAGCTTTAAAGTCACATTACATATATGATAAGTAATTCAAGACATATTTCAATGGTTTAAAAAAGTAGATCATAGGTTCTATTAGTTGACGGGATGTAATGTTTGTCATCCAAATTCAGTTGCACAGGGGATACTAAAGAGAACTGTATATTGTATATCTGTATATCTCTCAGTTAGAATTAAATAGCATCCTTCAAATTCCTCACCAAAAGAGGGAGAGTTAAGTTAGAAGTAGAGAATTTGAAAGCAATGGCTGTTATGCCTACAAAAATAATTATTCATTAATTCGGAGGAAATTTTCAAACGTCCCAGTGTGAGACAGGAAGCAAGGCTTCCTTATTCATGATTCTTATCAGGTACACCTATGGATGCGCACTTTTCTGTTCTTAGAATTTTCAAGGAGTTATTAGTTAAAACTAAATCCATTTCTCCAGAGATCCCAACACTGCGACCTGAACATGGACATTTACCTCTCTTTAACACTATATCAGAAGTTATCTCTACTGGTAGAACATGGAATCTGATCAGAAAGGATATAAAACTTGAGTTCCAGGATTACGAAACTTCTCAGACACTGAACAAAATTGATGCTACAAAAGGTTTCTCCAGCAGGAATATTTTTATATGCATTAGCCTACAGATCCCATTTTTCCCCATCAATGTGGCCAAAAGGGAGAAATAAAAGTAGTATTAGTCCAAAAACCTCTAAAGATCTTCTCAAGAAAGAAAGTTGCACTACTGTTCTCATAGAAATTCTAATAGATGAACGTGCAAATTAAATATGGAGGTTCTTGCTCTGACTGTGATCTATCTCTCTTACTCTCTCTTCCCCATATCAATATTTCCACAAAGGGACGGTTTCATGTAAGTATCAACCCTAATTAAAAAAAAGATTTTAAAAAACCCTTAACCTTGTAACTAAATCCTTAATGGTTCACTTTAGCTTGAAACAGCTCCAAGACTACTCGGTGAACTGTGTTATGCAAAACAATTCTCCGTTTCTGCTTGTGAAACAAAGTCTTGGAGTGTTCCTATGAAAATGGGATATCACTAATCTTTCTTTCTATGCACGGATTTTGCAGCAATTTAATGCTGGCCCTGCAGAAGTAACACTTTCATATATGTTTTATTTTTGTAATCTATGAAATGGCCGGTTATCTACAACAGGGGCTGTAGGCAAAGGGGCACCAGTGAATTGCCTCAGAGAGTATATATAGAATAGAGCTGGAAGGGTCCTTGGAGGTCTTCTAGTCTAGCCCCCGCTTAAGCAGGAGAACCTATACCATCTCAGACAAGTGACTGCCTAGCCCTAGACTCTTCTTAAAAATCTCCAGTGATGGAGCGCCCACAATTTCTGGAGGCAAGGTGTTCCACTGATTAATTGTCCTCACCATCAGGAAGTTTCTCCTTAATTCTAAGGTTGCTTCTCTGTTTGATCGGTTTCCAACCATTGTTTCTTGTCCTTCCCTTCTTTGTGGCAGCCCCTCAAATACTGGAATATTGCTATCATGTGTCCCCTATTTCTTCTTTTCTTTAGACTAGCCAAACCCAAGTCCTGCAGCCGTTCTTCGTATATTTTAGTCTCCAGGCCTTTAATCCAGAAGATTAAATTTGTAAGGAAGGATGTTGAAAGTAAAAATCAAGAGAACTTCCTGACTGATTTCTTCATAAGTTGTCATCCAGTGGAACAGATTGCCACATGAAGCAATAGATTCTTTTTTCACTGGAAATCTTCCAACAGAAATTGGAGAGTCATTTGCTAGGGCTGCTTTTCTGGATTTGTACTGAGCAAGAGCTTGGATTGAATAATCTCTCCGACTACTTGCTTTTACTTTTCTATGAAATAAGGTTCAGCAATCCATCTGAATGGTTCCACCAAGGATGATTGCATGCTATGATGTGTGAAGGAAAGGACTAGCATTCTCTCCCCCCCTTTTTTTCCTGCATAGTTCAATTGGTGTATATTTCACAATTTCTATTCTTCCATTATTTTACCTATGTAGGGAAAAATATTCCTTAGTTTTCTCTTTGATTTCAGAAATAGTAAAATAAAATATTGCCATTGTAAACCTAACCCATATGTTCCCATAAAATTTGGGAACATATTACATGTTGGAGGTTATTGGTCAATATTCCAATAATAATAATAATAATAATAATAATAATAATAATAATAATAATAATAATAATAATAATAATAATAATAATAATAATAATAATAATAATAATAGAAAGGCTGTGTCAATAGGAAGCAAGGGTAATCCAATAGTAATAGGCGTCTTGGGTGCAATCCCAAAATAACTGGAGCACCTCTTGAACACCATTGGCATTGACAAATTCGCCATTAGTCAATTGCAAAAGGCGGCCTTACTAGGAACTGCTTCCATCCTGCGACGATATCTGTAATACTATCAAACATCCACATCTGCCTATCCCAGGTCCTTGGTAAGGACTCGATAGGTAAACAAAAATGCCAAATCCAATCTGAACATCTGGCTGACTGTGCAATTATTATTATTATTATTATTATTATTATTATTATTATTATTATTATTATTATTATTAATAATAATAATAATAATAATAATAATAATAATAATCCCCCAAAGCAAGGGACTTTGACAGAAATAATATCGATAAAAATTGCAGCCAAGCTGATCTTAAGTTAATGCCTGTGTCTTACATGACAATGATTCTTGAGCTAAAAACAACACTAGTCAACTAACACACCAGACCAGTGTACACATATATAGTTTGAACTGGAAAAATAATGGCTTATTAAGGTGTGGAATTTAATATCATTGTCAATCTATAAAACTTTTACAACCTAGTCTTATTTGCACAGAGATTACATCCCTAAAGCTCAGTGCCAAAGACACATGTTAATAAGCTCACAACTTTTAATTAAGCAATATGTATAAGTAGATTCCCATTAAGCTGTGATTTGTGGGCAAGTTCATTACAGTGGGTTTCAGCCATTAGACACATATTCAATACAAATCAAGCAGCCTGCATATTATCCAGCTTAATGTGAGGCTACTTGTGATATTTTATCACCCCTTCATGATGGTGGTAGAGAGAACTAAATTTCCTGTAAGATCGGGGGCAGAGACTAAAACCTTTTAATGACCTCTTGTTGGCTCTTTAATGAAACTTATCCCGTGCGTTATTTACATTAGCTGGCAATTATTCACATCATTCTTCGTATTTCCGTACATGTAGCAAATGTCAGCAACTCGGGGCAAAGACCATGCAAGAAATGAGAATCAGGAGGAGGTGAGCAGGTTTCTTTCCATTCTCAGGGGCACAGCAGAAGGTCCTACTGACTGAAAGGAGACGGCAAGTTTTGCCAGCCAGGTCGTCCTTCTGCAGATGGTGTCCCCTTATTCCACATCTGCCAGTGATCCAGAGCAGATTTTCAGGAAGGGTTTGAAAAGGAAGAGGGCATCTTTTCCTTCTGCTCATGGAAACTGCTTCCATCACTCGCTGTCTCTCCTAGATAAAAACCAGGAGACCAACACCACTTGGGTTGGTGAAGAGAATAAAGGGATGCTTCCAATGGTGTAATCACAATGACATCATTGTGGTTTTATTCATAAATTTAAATACGATGTGTACAACAATGAGACAGTTTCTCTCTAAGGAGTCATGGTTCCTCCAGCTCTGTCTCTGGAACTTTTTTTTTTTAAAGAAAAGGCTGGACAATCATATCTCATTTATGGTTTAATTAGGTTTTTTTGCACATTGCAGGGGGTTGGATTATATCATTGTCGTGGTCCCTTCCTACTCTATAATTTTCAGATTCTAGGGTTTAAAAAGAGAAACAAAGGGAAGTGAAGGGAAAGGGGAAAGAGAAGGGAAGAGCCCATTTTTTAAGCAGCAGCTGGGACTAAAAAAATCTGTTCAATACGTGTCTGACGCAATCATCTGAGCTAGCCCAGAAAAGCAAATCAATTGACTGAAATAGGACATGGCTCAGTTTTTCATATTAAAGAACACGGCCAATATGTCATCTCACAATCCACCTGAGAAACATTTGGGGCACTGCATCTAATCATTTCTTTTCCACAGGTAACTTTAAGTTATTGCCCTAAGTAGTTTCGGGACTTAAAACTGCCAAGTTGAAACAGTGTTTATGTCAAGTAGCTCTCAATGATAAGTAAGGATAAGGAGGAATGCAGAAAGCTATTTTCTTTTTTCAGATTGATGTGTGAATCAATCAATTTAGGCCTACTTCAGCACTGGTACTCCAGCTTATTTCTCAGGCAACGTAACTGTTGCTATCGCTATTATCATTCCTGTTTGCCCTGTTCCCCTGATCCTTATTTCTATTTGTTCATTGGTTTAAATAAATGCCTTCCCAAGATTCCTGCTACATGCACTGAAAATTGCACTGTTAATGTCTTCAAGGATGTGTTATCAAAATTGATGTTTTATGTTTTTCTCTTACGGAAGATCCCCTCAGCCTTTGCTGGTGCTCATGTTTTCTTCCACAAAATTGAAGTGAGAGGAAGGACATGTCATCAAGCTGGGGGTATCTGCAAGGCATGGTTAAAAAAAAAGTCAAGATGGCATCCATGATGATATCCAAGCTGCACCTTCTTTATTTCTGCCACACTTTAAAAAGGAATAGAGGTTTGAATACATCATCAGGGCCACCATCTTGACTTTGTCAACCACACCTACAGACCTTTCTTCATCAGGCCCATCATCTCCAGGAGGATATTCACAGAATCATTGTCAGTACACATACCAGAAACCATACCTTCAAGATCCTCAGATTCCTAACCGTGGCCCTAAGACCAGAAACAAACAAGCAAACACATTAAAAGGTGGGGCGGGGGAGGAAGCAAATAAATAAATACCCAATAATCCAAATACACAGATTTCAAAGATGATTTTTTAAAAAAATAGACCAAAATCAGGACAGACTGAAATGGCGATGGGCACCAGTAGAAATGAGTTAGACTGGATTCAAAATAATCTATTCATCCTCAGGCAAGATTCCAAGCACTGTTTAGGGGAAATGACTGAAGCATATTTATTGTGGATCACCTCCCACTTAGGGATCCTTGGTGCTCTCTGAGCCTGGTTGTTTTCTTGCAGATGTTACCTAATTTGGATAATGAAACATCTGCAAGAAAACAACCAAGTTCAGAGAGCACCAAAGACCTCTCATTTCAATGCTGCACTACAAATATTCTCCTTTATTAAGGTAAAGGTAAAGGTTCCCCCGCACATGCGTGCTAGTCGTTTCCGACTCTAGGGGCCGGTGCTCATCTCCGTTTCAAAGCCGAAGAGCCAGCGCTTGTCCGAGGACGTCTCCGTGGTCATGTGGCCGGCATGACTAGCATGGAACGCTGTTACCTTCCCACCATAGTGGTCCCTATTTTTCTACTTGCATTTTTACGTGCTTTCGAACTGCTAGGTTGGCAGAAGCTGGGACAAGTAACAGGCGCTCACTCTGCTACGCAGCACTCGGGATTCGACCCACCAAACTGCCGACCTTCTGATCGACAAGCTCGGTGTCCTAACCCACTGAGCCTTTATTAGCTCCCATTTATTTATTTATTTGGTGATGGTGGCGGTGGTGGTGGGAAGGATATTACTTTATAGTACTGGAGACAGCTCCTTATATTCTTGCTGCAGCAATAAATTTTCTATAGCCATAGTTATTTTGATGTAGGTTATTATAATTATGTGAATAAAATAATAGTTATAAACCATCAAAGAACTATAAGGATTAATTCAGATCTGTTTGTATTTAGAATGGAGTAATCCATTCTCTCCAATTTCTGCATCATTCTGAGAATGAAAGAAAGCAAGAATGCTTATATTTATCTTTGTGACAACTGTCTATAGCATAAATTGATATGCATCTTTCTCTAAAATATACATTTTAAATGTAATTTTCTTTAGAACACAGATTTAGTGCATGATGTTCCCGTAACACCTGACTGTATGGTCTTTGAGTGGAAAACTGCATCACAAAATTTAAAATATGGAATTTGAAGGATGTTCCAATCCCCCAAACAGCTTGAAAAGTAAAAATTAAATGAATTTCCTTAAACATTTGGCCATCTCTAGCCTTAAATAATTAACATATTACCTTAATTAAGCATGAATAACTGCAGGGTTGTAACTATAGAGCAATATTTATATAGGCCAAATCATTCTTTTTTGAAAAATAAAAAAGGAAGTTTATGAGAAAAATTGCCCATTTGGAAAGTTCAGAACAGATTTAATCAATATTTAGCAAGAAAAGAGCAATGAAAACATGTTAAATATGTTGTTATGAAGGATAATAAAGCTGTTCCCAATCCCAAAGCATTCTCAACTAATTTCATTCTATTTATTTATCCACCCTAATTCCATCTTCTGTTTTCTACATAAATTGCTGCCAGTCCTGATTCTATAACATTAGAATGAGGGTAAGGAAAGCTAATCAGACAGCTTTTATCTTTCTTGTCCATATTAACATAGAAATCAGGAAATGGCCACTTTTCACATGAATTATTACTGTTCCATCAAGTTTAGTATCTTGCACCTACTATGCATAACTGTTTGACAGATACCTCATTAAAAGTCAGTATTCCAGAATATGAATTCTTTTTGAGAGGAAGGAAGGAAGGAAGGAAGGAAGGCAGGAAGGAAGGAAGGAAGGAAGGAAGGAAGGAAGGAAGGAAGGAAGGAAGGAAGGAAGGAAGGAAGGAAGGAAGGAAGGAAGGAAGGTTGGTTTATAGTGGATTAATTTCAATGTTATGAAATTTCTGTTCCATGGAACCCTGTTATAGCAACAAAAAGTACCATGGAAATGGTTTTATCAATTTTTGTGTATAGCTGGTTTCTCCCTATTTTTCTTGAATAATTTTGGCAGTGTTGAAAAACACCTTGTTTTGTTCCCATTTTGGAACGTACTTATTTGCTTAAATCAGTTCAGCTCATTATTTAAATGAGTTGCAGTCCAGGACTGCCTTCCTCCCCCCCCCCCATGACCTTCAAGAACCATTGGAGATACAACAGCAGTATCACTTGAATGTTGGTAGAGATAAAAATGAGATTTTCTGTACAGAATTTTTGTCATTGTCTTTCTGGTAGTACGTGAAACTGTATTAATATCTGATACATCTGACCAAAACCCCAGATCTGCCTGTCTCCGTGTGTGTTCACTGGAACTATTTAACAGGATATCCTATGAATGTGATGAATTTTGAAAGCTGGATGTCGAGCTGCATTTAAGGAGTTAACACTGTGTTGCTTTAGAAAAACAAAAACCCTGAAGTCAAGTCAGACATTTTCTTGCAGAGACAGGACCAATGATGCAACTATTAAAATCAAATGTCAGAGAAGAGACTTATTATTAGCTTCCAGAAGCCTAAAATGAACAGTTCCCTGTTATCAAACAAATGGTTTGCACTAACCAATTATTAACTTCTGATAAGCGCCATGTCAGTTCTGAAATTGCACGACTGGGTCTGCAGATGAGGGAAAGCAAATCTACCGCCGTCTCATAAAGATGATAAAGGAAAACCAGGCTATTATGATTGTAACATGCTAATGACACCGATTCCTTTCTATACGAGAGGTAAGAAGAGTAGCAAGTGGCAGCAAGTGATATAATCCTGGTTGTATCTATATGCCAACTCCAGTCTACAGATTGCTTTGCAACACATTATTTTCTCTCCAGCTTTCAAAATCTCTGTGAAATATGAATGACAGAACTTTCATGTCAGGGAGGTGTCAAGGTATCTATTAAAGATTAACATTCTTAAAAGTTTTAATTGATCTCTCAAAATATACACTGAATTTGCAGCTCTCTCTTAAATAGCACTAGAATGTTATTAACCTATTCCTAATTTTTGCAGGCAATGGAGAGCATCTAGCATTCTTCCCAAGAGCAGCTCTATGCACACAGTGAGGTTAAGATACTGGAAAGAAAAGATACTAAATATTTCCTTAACAAATAACTTGGTTTGTCCACAATCCAATTAAATAATATTTTAAGATAGCCTGCTTTGATGCTTAAGTCAGATTTTTGTCATTAGTTCATGACAGTGTAATTCAGAGGACTGACATATTGCATTAATATGCAAAAAAATGACATAACAAATAAGAAGATGAAATTGTGATACTGATGTGAAAGAATGATCCTTCTCAGCTGATTATATTGGCCTTCAGGGGTGAACTCTTCATTTTTAAAATTGTCACGTATTTATTTATTTGGTGGGCTTGAATCAGTGTTAACCTCTGGTGACTGCCTGGAGAAATCTTGGCAAGATTTTCAAAAGTGGTTTGCCATTGCCTGCTTTCTATGGCAGAAAGAGGACTGGCCCAAGGTCGCCCAGCTGGCTTTGTGTCTAAGATGGAACTAGAACTCATGGTCTCCTAACTCCTAGACTGGTGCCTTAACCACTCCACCAGGCTGGCAATACACCAATACTGTATCATGAAAACTATGCATGTAATTTCTCATTCAAAATTCATTTACATATTTTAAAGAGGGAAAATTTCCCCAAAGGAGATCTTTATGTAGAGAAATGTTAGTCATAAAATAACCATCTGCTGTGCTTATCTGCATTAATAGGGCCATTATTATAAACTAGTGTTTTTTTTAAAATGGAATTTTAAATTCTTCTGCAAAATGCTAAGATGGTGTATGAGCTCCAGACATTTCTGAACAATGCAAATCCCATTTTGGATCTGGATAAAAGAGTTTCCTGATTTAACTATTGTAGGAACTGAACTGAAGGAGTTTGCTTCCAGTGGTTTAAATAAACATCCCTTGATATTCAATATATGTGTATATGTGAGTGTGTGTATGTATATATATATATATATATATATATATATATATATATATATATATATATATATATGTGTGTGTGTGTGTGTGTGTGTGTGTGTGTGCGTGCGTGCGTGTGTGTGTGTGTGTGAAATGCTTGTTAACTATTTAGATTACCTTGCTAGGCCCCAAACATGGGACAAATCTTTATTTCCTGTTTCAGCCTAACAGAAGGCCATCGACAGGCAGTAGTCACAACAGTGACAGCTCATATTTGTGTAAATTTTTTAGATTGCTAACAAAGAATTAAAGGGAGACTGATATGCATTTCAAACTTATTTGTTTTCATCAGTCAGCCATACCCTTCTGAGATTTGAACCTGGGCTGATTGCACATTAGGCAGTTGTTTTTACCCAAATATATATATATATATATATATATATATATATATATATATATATATATATATATATATATATATATATGTCCGGAAATGTAGAACTCAATGACATCAGTCTGTTAATGAAAAAAATACCATTTTTCCCATCAAAGTAGCTAACGTACTTTTTGACTGGAATTCAGCATTGGCCATAGACATTTTTCGTTTATTTATAAATGAAATACAAAGCCTATCAATAAAAAAAGACTGCCTTGTCCTTCTCAAACTCCTACACTGCTCTTCACAATGGTGCTGATCAAATATTAAGTATGTGTACAGATTTAGATGTCCTTGTGAAAGCTTCATGGGCAAATACCCCTGTTCTGTGAAAGGATGCGTGGATTGATCCAACAGCTAAAACCTCCTTGAAATGATAATGTATTTGCTTGTATTTGGGAACTGTATGAGTTTGACAAATGTACATTTAGTTTAATTTGGTTTGAAGAAATTTTTGTTGGAATTATTCTCATCAGAAGCAAGGCCTTTTTAAGGAAAAGGTGGAAGAGACAGGATCAGAAAAAGGAAAGGAGGCAAGGTTGTCATGCAGGAATACAAGCTAATTTGAGAGCTAATCCACATAGAGCTCCATTTCCATCTGTCCTGTTTGCCATCGTTCGCTCCCTAGAGACTAAAATGGATGATCTGACACCTGAGCTGACCACGAACAAGGAGTGTATATCGGAGGTGGTGACCCTTTGAGAGCTGTATGCAACGAAATTTCATTTTGATGTATCCCAATTGGTGTACATTCAGAGTGACAATAAAGTTGTTGTTGTTGTTGTTGTTGTTGTTGTTGTTGTTATTATTATTATTATTATTATTATTATTATTATTATTATTATTATTATTTCTCTTTTATCAAAGGGGGGGGTTTATTTGGTGGTCCACATGGCTGTCTTCAATATTATGGTTCTATGAAAACACAAGTTTAAGAAGCCTTAATGAAAACATGAAAGATTTAACAGCACTGGTCTTTAAGTGTATTGCAGCTCATAATGAAATAAGTATAATGGAAGTTGGTTGGTTTACCGCAAATTAATTCTGCGTACTGTTTTCTCCTGTGCTTTCCCTCTTAGGTTATAATCCCGCTACATGTTTTCCATACTTGCACTCATTCAGCTCATTCCCTAAGTATTGCCAATTTATTTATTTAATAAAAAAAAACCAATGGCTTAGCGCTGCTGAAAATACTGCTTCCAATAGAAAGCTCCCATGCTGTGATTGGTGAAGTGGTAAGTAATTTGCTTTTAATGCTAGCACATACCACTTAGCATTATATTTAACTGTATGATGAAAATCTCTAATTTTTCAACAGTTTGCTTTAACTGGTTCTCACTGCAATCCATCTACTTGCAGTGGGAGCTTTTCTGCTGGGTAGGTTTTAATAGACCTGCTCTCCAGTCTACAACAAGCATTTTAATTTTTAATTCATACTTATGTCTTTATCTTATAATAGACTGGTACTGCAGATGAGGGAGTATGTTGCAGATAATAAGAGCACAGTGGGTACCTAGGGAAACTATGCCACTAAAAAGGTTCCTTATTTACACTTTTCAGTAATGACTATATATATTCACTTATACAGGAGGAAATTGTAAAAGGAATTCCACCATAGGCAGGCAATTATTATGTGACTATAACTTAAGTGATATGAATGGGATAGTTAATGGCGGCAGAAGAAAATGCAATTTGTACAAGTTAAGAGCCAAATTCTATTACATATGCATCTTATCATTAAAAAAATAAGAAACAATAGGATTCACACAGGATTTGGAAAACAGTCGTAAGAACTCAATGTACATTTAAGTCTACACTTAGATTAAATGTGCTTCTTTTTAAAAGCCAGAAAGAATTGTAAAGTTCTTAAAGACTGTTAGGCATTTATTCACTAGTCATAGGAATTAGCAGGATAATATCAGGACTAGATTAATCGTTGGATTATGTTAGCTACAAACAGTGGATTTAGTCATGTTGATTTCTTATTTAAAAGATCTGTATACTGTTCCTGTTTCCCTGATTTCAGCTATTGTTATGTTGAGGTGATTTGTTTCATAAGAACATTGAGAACCTGGAGCACTGTTTATCAACTTCAGCAGGTTTAAGATGTGTGGATTTCAACTCCCAGAAATCCCCAGCCTCTAACACAGGCATGTCAAAGTGCTGGCCGGATGCGTCACGCTGAAACTGCGCCCACCCCATTGCCAGCAATGGGGAAAAAGTCCCGATATGTCATGTGACATCATGTGACATCACAAATTTGACATGCGTGCTCTAACACAAGATATCCCCATCCAGTAAGCGTTATTAATATTATTAATATTGCTAATCTTTGATTGGAATAATAGACTTTGATTTGATTAGGATTGATCCATTCTATAAAGTAGCATGAGTTTGCTGCTTAACATGACATATCTTGCTGCATCTATTGCTATGTGCTCCTATCTTTGAGGCAGGCAGCAAATTGGGCATTGGACAAGATTGTTGCCTCACATTCTGCAAATTTGTGACAGTGTTCAAATCAGAAAGGGTGAAGGATTTTATATTGAATTCAATGGACAACGACGTAGGCAGACCATAACAGTTAAAGCGTTGTGTACCTCGTGTGCAAAAATTTGTCCTCTCTTGTGCAAAAAGATTTGCAGGTTGTTGTTTTTTAAAAAAAAACCATTTGAAAACATTTTTCAAAAGAGGTTTGTGAACATGTCATCTCATTCTATTTTTATTTGTATTGAGAATAATGTTCTTATTTTTTCAATGAGCATCAAACAACATTTTCTCATACTTATGCTGCCATTGCCAACAATCATAGTAATAGTATCATGGTGTAGTAAACAGTTAGGATAGTAGTAAAACAGGAAGCATGGTGTTAACAGCCTCCCTAGCATGCAATGCACAGTTTGGCCATGCTGACTAGGAAATCTGATGCAGCCCCAGCAATTTTGAGTACCAATAGGTGGGAGAAGGCTGTGCAGTTTCTAAAATGATTCAGAAGTGCTTCAGAAGAAGCTGGCACACCTTTTTGAAGCTGCCACTTTCTTTTTCAGGCTTCTATAAGCAGCCACATCTTTTTTTCACAGTCAGGCAGAAATCTAATAAAAGAGGGGTTGCTTTAAAAGAGTGTTGCACTGGAGATTTCCAGTTAGGCATCGTAGCATAATGGGCGTAGGAAGATGGAGCTCCGTCTTCCACGTTCAATTTCAACCCACTGGAGACCCTAAAAAGTCAAAAGTCGCCCTGAAGAGGCGATGAAGAAGGAGGGGACCCTCATTGATCACAGAGGGGCAGCAGCCCTTCTGCTGGATCTGAGGAAGCCCTCCAAACTGGCGAGGGAAAGACTGGCTAGATTTGTGTGGCCAGTTAGAAGCTGCTGACAACCGAAGGTAAGCACTAAGTAGCAATGTGGATGGAACTAGGTGAGACTTTATCCTCTTTTTATACTCTTAATACTACTTTCCTGAAAAAAAAAGAATCCCCAAAGCATGAGAGAGGGAAGGGAAGTTTTTGCACCACTCCCTCAGGAAAAGAAAAGCAGTGAATTAATTGCTTTGGAGGGAAATAGAGAAAACTACAAGATCAATTTGGAATTAATACAGATGCATAGCTTTGAAATTTGGGGACTAAAAGTACCTTTGAGACTTTTTTTAGAAAAGATATTTGAAAGTCTGTAAAATAGGCTTGGATTTGGAAAGCTAGAAGACAGTGTCAACGATATCTAGCGGTGAATCACAGCACTACAATTTATTATGCTTAAAGGAAACTTGTCTTGAAGCCTGGACTTAGATAAGACTGTTTGTTGTTCACTTTTGCAGACTGCGACTTGGAAAAGAGAAAAAAAATTCTTGGGCTGCTTATCTGTGTTGGGGACCCTAATGGACTATAAAGACTACATACAAAAGAAAATGGGTGTTCCATACTTAGCCTCAAATTGTTTCTTCCCTACAAAGAAGGAACTAGTAACCCAGAAAACAGAAGGAAAATTAGAAGAAACAGATTCAAAGATAGAGGACCTAAAGGAAGGAATTAACAGACAGATACAGACAAATAAAAAATTACAAGATGCAGTGATAACACAGGAAATGTAAAAGATCTCAGAACACATTTGAGGATAAGGAAGAAGAGCTGATTAAATGGATGACAAAGCTGTTAGGAGAAATGCTGAATATTGACAAACAAGAAATGAAAAGAAAAACTGAAGGAGAAGGATAGAGGATGTTTAATGAATATAAACAGGTTGAGCGTTCTTCCAAAAATACTTCAATCATTCTCTTCCTCATTCCAAACAACATATGCAAAAATAGAGGAAGAATTACTTGATGATTCAAATGCACTGACTTGGAAAGTTATTTAGCAAAGGAAGAAAGCTAGAGTAAGACTGAAGAAAATAGAGATTTTGACCTATTAGATGGGATATTATACTATTATACAAATGTTTGAATATGGTTAAGAAAATAGATAACTGTTAGAAATAAAAGTATTATAATTATTATTTTTTTAATTCCATTTATATCCCGCCCTTCTCCGAAGACTCAGGGAGGCTTACAAACTTAGCAGTAGCCTTCATTCTATGTATTCTATGTATAAGCCTGCTTATTAGGGCTTAGAAGGATAGGATTTTTAACTAGAATATTATACTTTGTTGTGAGATGGGAAATACGAAAATTCTCAAAGGGTTTGAATAAGGGAAGCTTTTGGTTACCTAAATATAATTAATTATGAGAAAATTATAACCGATAGAGATATTTTGAACATTGATGGGAAATTAAAATTTTTAAAAAGCGGGAAAAACAGGATATTGATTGAACAAATGGATTTTAAGTGCAAATGCAATTGTTCTGGCTAGAAAAGTTATTATAAACTGACACTATTGATATTATGTATGATACCAGAAAAATGTGAAGAAGATGTCTATATTTAATTGTATATATATTAACAGTAACAAGAATTGTATTTGCCCAGGGTAGAAAAATGCATACCATTGGAAGAAGAAAGGATCAAGGAAGCACTGGATGGTGTCATATTGGAACTAGACTGAGAAAGTTAATATGTACCGCTGAATTACCAATGGACCCAGACAACATGTTGTTTATTAAGTACTCATGATTGTAAAATTAGAAAATCAATAAAAATTAAAAAGGGCGTTGCACTCATGTACTCTCTCTGAAATCTTCCAAATCATTTTTGAAACATGCACAGCTGGAATACTTGTTTATAGAAGATGCAAAGGAAAGCCAGGCTTTTAGGGAATTTATAGCATTACAAGTTCTTTATGGAAGACCTGAGATTAAATGCAGAAATGCCGAAAGAGAACTCCCTTGCATTCAACACACAATAGTGGATCATTCTGTGTCTTGAGAACATTGATCAATATAGCAGTCGATCATCTTTGATAGTAACATTAAAATTAGCTTGAGAGTCATCATAGCTTGAAGAATTCAGTCTGGTGTTCTAAGGTCATAAAAATCAACAATGTTGAACTTTTAATGAATTTTGAGAACTGTCATTTGAACAAAGGTAGATAGGCTTTGTCTCTGTTCTTACTGAAGGGAAAACAATTGGCTGAAAATGAAAAGAACATTATGAAATTGCTTAGGTCAGTAGTTCTGAAATTCAGCAACTTTAACATGGATAGATTTCAACTCCCAGTATTCCTCGGGCTGCAGATGATAGATAGATAGATAGATAGATAGATAGATAGATAGATAGATAGATAGATAGATAGATAGATAGATAGATAGATAGATAGATAGATAGATAGATAGGCAGGCAGGCAGGCAGGCAGGCAGGCAGGCAGGCAGGCAGGCAGACAGACAGACAGACAGACAGACAGACAGACAGACAGAGATTTGCACTCATTATCTCACCATCTAGCTTACCAGTCTACCAGATACTTTTCCATGCACATTTCTACATTTACTGTAGAGTCCCTCTGTCAGGGAGATGGCTGGTTCTTAAACATGATAATATAAATAAAATAAATGTAAGAGTTCATTGAACTTGTAATTAGTTTTGCTGACATGGAATGCAGGGCAGGAAAACACTTCATTTGGCCCATTGATCCAGGCAACAAAATGACTGCAGCCTTAAATTCCAAAAATATCTCTTCTGCTCACATGTTAGTGATGCATGCCTGAGTTTTACTCCAATGTTCAAAAAATGCACATCGGGGGCAGGGAGGACACAATGAAGGTCCTGTAAAGGACATAAACAAAACACACACACCACCCACCCAACACCCCCACACCCCCACACACATATCATCTTTCCTAGAAATGCTATTTAAAGTCCACTGTAACAGAATGTTCTCCGTTTTTCCTGTGGCAAGATTGCCAGGACATAGAAAGAATCCAACTCATCTTACTGTCTTTTTTAAATAGAAGTGTGCCAGATTTCAACTTGGACGTGAATCACTGCAATCAGCTGACCTATTCCCCGATAAGCCTGCATACAACTAAAGCAACCATTTCTGTTTTATAGGAAGCAAAAAAAAATTGTTCAGCAAACAGTTCTTCTGTTAATCTCCCCAAACAGTACTCAAAAATCAGGATGAAGAAATGAGGGTTTGGGGAAGAAGGTTGAAGAATGTTGGGTTGGTGGGTTTTTTTTTGCTGAACTTTTAATTATAAGGCTTATTCAGCTTGACAGTTTTAGTCATTTCCAGCCACTCAACTATTTCCCTGAAGAAGAAGCTTCCAGCAGAGGATCCATTCCACTTCTGTGCTCCTCAAAGTCTGCAGTGACTTCATTACACGCAAAGCTGATTCCACTGACATCCCCAAATGCCTAGAAAATACAAGATTCAGAGTGACTGACTGTGGGCTAGCTCAGAAAAATATTATGTCAGATCAAAGACAGCTGGAAATAATATATGCACTCACAAATGAAGACTTAAATACATGAAGAGAGTCTAGTCACACCCACGTTTGCTTCCATGGGAAAATTAAATATAGCAGAATAGAAGTCATTGCTTCAGGTCAGTCTTTTTCTTTTCATAAGAGAATTGGCAAGTAAGAAAGAAAATATTTTTTTTCCATGGGAAAAAATGTATGACTTGGTTTGGGAAGATCTTGAAGATCTGAACACAACTATTGCAGTTTCACAACTAAAATGTGAGCTGATCCACTGCCATGTTACATATGGATGGTGATCTATAAGACCTACTGGGAAGGGAATGTATGTGGATCTCAAGACAAATCTAACAGGAAAGTTCTTTCCATGGAAGTGACCAGTTAGTTCATGTGGCCAGACAAGAAGAGCAAGAAATTGCTGGTGATATGGGCAAGCCATGGCAAATTGTCAAAAAGAAAAATCCATTTAAAAATATTAAAGAAATAAAGAATTTTTTTATCATATTTTACTTTCTAAACCAAGGGTGTCCAATCTTGGCAACTTTAAGACTCATGAATTTCAACTCCCAGAATTCCCCAGCTAGCATTCCTGGCTGGGGAATTCTGGGAGTTGAAGTCCATAGGTCTTAAAGTTGCCAAGGTTGAACACCCAGGTTCTAAACCAAAAGCTTCCCAACCCAGTACTCCTGAAGCTTCATCATCCAGGTCATTTTTCAGGCTCCTCAGCAATCTTCTTCCCTAACTACTTAGATGTTCTGGCTCTTGAAGTTCCACATATCCAAAGGGTGCCTGAAATGAGTAATATGCAAGAACTCGCAAACCACTGTTATTAATGTAGTTGGCTGGGATCATCTGACTACAATCCATTCATCCATGGGATGAAGAAACTCTGAAACATATTGATGAATCTGGAGTTTATTAATTTGGATGAGTTTTTTATCGATTGGTTTACGATTTTGGTTTATGATTTACTCAGACTGGGTTTTTTATCCTTTAGTCTCCAGTCTTAAATATTGAAAAGATGGAAATAATACAAGTAAAGATAACTATTTTTAAGCTGTGTTGATTTCAGTGGAAATAGTTCAGTATATTAGTTTGTAAGCCACCAAAAATGGTGAATATATGGCATATAAATCTTTGTAAATAAATGAATGAATAACTTACAAATTCAATTTTATAGGGAAATTAGTGGGTTTAGCAGAGGTTTTAAACCATGCTGAGACTGATCTACATATTCCAATTTAATGGATACTACCACAATGCTTAGATGTGCTATTATAAACATCAGTTTTGTAAGGTTTGTAAAAACTGACATATTATAAATTGTAACATGTCATATAAATATATATCAAATGTGCTATGATATTGGACATAGCCTGCATATTAAATTAATTGAAGGCCAAGTCATTGTTTCTAACAATGACTCAATGGCAGTAACCTTTTATAATTAATCAACTTCTTCCAAAAGTTCACTTCATGGTATAATTATAAAAGTAAGCAAAAATTATAATTGATGCATTTTGTCAATCTGTGTAGCTGGAAGGTACTTTTTGAAAAGGTTATATTTTCATTTAAGTAAATTGAATTAATATTGCTTTGGAACTATCTTTGACGTTTCGTGATTTTTCTAAAAAAAAAAAGAAATCTTAAAACAGCAATACCGTATGCTAAAAAATATTACAAGGATTTATGTGCTTAAAATATTGCTTAAACACATGATTGAGAGTACATATTTGGAAGGAGAATGAAATTAGACCCAAAATCTAATCCATTGTGAAAAGCCTTGAAAGTAGGCCCCAGAGAAATTCAAAAATGTTTGTCGACTATTATGTTTAATGTGACTAAAAGGGATAAATGATTAAATACACAGCTGGGGAGCAATAGTATTAATTGTATTTAATCCTCATTAAATGTAAATGATAATAACATGAAATTTTGTATTCTGCAATACACTATTTTGCCCTGCTCTCAGCTATTATTTGAGGAGTTTAGGACTCAGCATTGCACCCAAGGTCCAAATGAGAGGTTAAAAACAAACATGAATCCTTTTCTTAAGCCAAGTATTATGTTGAGCAGTTCTTCCTCTTCTCCTTCCTACACTAGAACAGTCATATGTTTGTTTTTAAAATTCTTCTATTCATTTTGTCATTATGGGGTAGTGAGTGTAGATTAATGAGAAGGAAAAAATGAATTTCAACAATTGTAACATCAGGCTACAGCATAAAAAGAAAAAAGAAAAGATCATTAGCAGTTCGCTCCCTCCCATCCAGGACATAGCAATGAAGCATTGTTTGAACAGGGTCCGTAAGATTATCTGGGACACTACTCATCCTCTTCACAACCTGTTTTCCTTGTTACCTTCTGGGAGGAGGCTTCGTGGTATCCGCAGCAGAACATCCAGATTCAGCCATAGTTTCATTCCATACAGCATTCACCTCAGGCTTCCTCCTTCCGTTATATATTGAAGATGGACAGCATTTAATATTTTATTGTTATGTATACGTAGGGGTGTGGGTCTATACATATGTTGTATATAGTATGTTTTAGGTGTGTGTCATGTATGGGCTTCACTTTCAGAGCGGGCAACTAAATTTCATTTTTGATGTGTGCCATTGTGCCCACAGTAAAAAAAAATGACAATAAAGATTATCTAATCAAAACAAAACTGACAAAAGTGAAGGGGTTACAATACTTTCTGAATGTGCTCTATACATGTCATCACATACGTTTTATGCTTGATTGAGGGTCTTCTGCTTGAGCACAGGAGGGGGGTTGGACTAGAAGACACCCACCCCAAGGTCCCTTCCAACTCTGTTAATTCTGTTATTCTGATTCTATGTGTGTGCATTGTATTGAAAATATTAGGATAATGGATTCTCAAAGAAGGGAAGATTTTCTGTCTGCTTTTCTACGTGACAGTCAGAATTCTTGAGATATATCTGACAGTTTTCAATGACATTTGCAACTTTACCTTGAAACAGTTTGGAATTCCTCTTTGGGAATTTTTTCAGCAGTTCAGTTGCCATTGAATTAGCTACTGGAAAGGTTATCTAATCATTTTTATTACTCACTGATTTAGAATCGAGTGGAAGTCTTGTGCTTCTTTTAAAATTCACGAACTAGTGATGTCTCATCTAAGGGCCCGAAACCACTGATCTACTGCATCTGACCACAGTATTGACAAAAACCAAGCTTGCTTTATATGTGCCCAATTTCAGTGAAACAGTTTCTCACCAGGCATTTAGTTAATCAGAAACAGATCTTCAACTTTAAACATAGTGCTTCAAACCTAAACAGCATGAGGTTGTTAGGGGTTTTTTCCCCTCTCCAAAATAAAATATCAGATAATGATCTTATTTTTCAAGGATCATCAGTAGCTGCAAACCAGTACCTTATTTGAAAGCTGTTTTACATGCTATTATTCCAGTGCAGAAAAAACAAATAGCTCTTCATTTGATAAAAGCAGTTTTTCTCAAACAGACACAAAATATTCATTGTTCCTGAGATTAAATATCTAAATATTGCTTCTGAAGAAACAGCTGTCAGCTTAAATCTAAAATCTAGTTTGTTTACCAATCGTATTATATATTTGTTAGAAAATGACACCAAATGGCAATAACTTTGAATGAAGTGTTCTGCTGGGGAATAGACATGCCCTTTGGTTATAGTATACATATCTTGATACAAAATGCCAGTATATCTTTCCTAGAATTATGTTAAATATGTAAAAAGCCTTACCCGATAAAGGTAAAAATGCTGGATGAGTCCAAGTTATAATTTAGCATTAGTGTCAAGACCGTTTCAGAAAATAAGCCACCATTATCGTTTCATTCTTTTTAAGTGTCACTCAGCATACTATATCTGATCTTGCATTCCAAATAAGCCCTTGATGAGTTTATTCACTTTTCAAGACAGAGAAAAGAGCTGGAACTTCATTCACAGCATATGGATGGATGTAAACGGTTTTGCAAAGCAATAAGTTAGTAACCTCTCTTTCTTCCCCTCCCTCCAGAAATAAAATAAAAAGAATAGAATATTCATTTAGGAGAAGTTTCTGTTGATTCAAGCAGCACGTACATGTTAAATGTAAACAATCCCCCACGGAATACTTAATCCAGATGATGATGGAGCTTTCCTGGTCAGTCAAAGAAATGATGACATTTTGAAAGATACAAATCTAATAGGGGACTTTCCATGGTTTTCTCAAACTATGCAATGTTACTTCACCCAGCCTGCAGTCCAGTCTCTGCCTCTTTTTATGTAAGGCAAGATACTGAGATATGTTCACTGCAGAATATTTAACAGAAAAATATATCCAGCACTTCCAAAAGAGAGGAACACGCCCCTCACTGGAAAACCATGAACAGAAAAATTGTGGCCTTTTTAAAACACTGCTGTTATTTACATCGTAAGTTTTAATCAACTACCTTTGTACTGCAATTAAATTTGAAATCCCCCACTGCATTTCATCCCGCCAAGAAATTGGATTACGCAGTTCTTCCTGCACCAATGGATAACCTACCAAACTAGTTTTCAGTGCTGGTATAACTCACAGTCTCTCAACCACCTCTCTTCTCTACGATGTGTAGTCGTCCATAATGAAATGGCAGAAAAATAGCTTTCTTTAAAAAGAAAAATAACTAAGCTGAAGAAATTACAGACCCTTCCTGTCTTTGCCCCAGCACAGCTATGCAATCATAGTGGCACCAGAAGCTTGGCTTTTGTAATTGCTTTTATGGGGCTAATAAATACTTTCTACGTGGGAAAATAAAAATCATTCGCCAGCTTTCTTTGTTCATAGTTGCGCGTAAATTGTTTTTCTTTTGGAATGTTTTTAAGTTTGATGTAGCTGTTCTGGTTTGTCAGAATGGTTCCCAATAGAACTTGCTCAAGAACTGAATCATTCTAGAATGGCTTCAAGATGAGAAATCCCCACTTAAGTTCAGGAAACTTCCAGCACAGTTGGAGCAATCCATTTTGGAATCTAAATAGGTTATTTCAGATATGTTAAATATGAAATGCTTTACACATCTCTATTCCTTCATTGTCAAAAAAAAAGTCATACAAAACAGTGGAGGAATGACTCTACATTGTTTCTCTTTCTTGGAAGAAAGGATTAGAGACAAGTTTTTTTAAAAAAAATAGCTGAAAATCTGAGGATTGTGGCTGACCTAGATGGCAACTGCCCTCTTTGTCCCCATAGTGAAAACCCAGATGGATTCTAAGATTTGAACTATAACTAGTAGTGCCTTACCAAATGTTACAGTACCATGGAAGTGACAGCAATTCAAGTCATGGTGGTCCCTGCAAAACATCCCATCTCACTGTTTCCATTTTGCCAATGTACCAAGGAAAATACAGATAGCTACAGTAGGGCCTTCTCTGTTTTCCTGAGACACACAAGGGAAAAGAGACCCCAAACACCCACTCTTTTGGCTTCAAGGAAATAGTGTAAAACAAGGAGCCAACAACTGGAGGAGAAAAAAATTCCCATTATCCAATTTATGAGTGGAGACCACACAATCTCCTTGAGCCAAATTTATGTGAACAGCACAGGGGACAAACTACAAACTGCAACATTCTGCCCACTGAAGGAGGGCACAAACAAACTTTATTTTATTCTGTTTTACTTTACATTATATGTCATATAATAAATGCTGACCAATAATGATATTAAATGTCAATCATAATCAAGGTCAGATTTTCTGTTTATAGTGAGATAAGCAGAACACATAATAAATCTGAGATCGGCATTTGTCAGTGTTTGTATTTAGTTATTTCCTAGTTCTCATTTAAAAATATAAGTGTTGATTTAAAATAACTCACAAGACAGCATCTAGAAATGCCTAAGCAAGCGATTAAGGAGGCTTACTGGAATCCAGGGGCCTGGATAGTTTGAAAGTTTTGGTTCAAGTATTTGTTTCACTCTTTCATATCTCTCTGGGTTTCTAGAAGTTTCCCTGCCCTAAGGGAAAGGGCAGACCTTAATGTTAGGCAGCTAGATTGTTGCCTCAGAGACAAGATTTGATTTATTTATAAAGGCACGGAAAATGATTAATTATTTATTTTGTTTCTACTTTTTAAAAAAAATATGTCCTGAATAGAAGAGATAATGGCTTGCTAAGGCTAGTACAGGTACATGGAACTTGCCTGTCACAGACATAAGTTGGGACAGTCGTAAAGTGAGTTCTCATGGGACCAACCCGATTTTGAACCAATTGTTCACTATGATGTGAATTGTCAAAACCCAAAAGTAAATCTGATTTTCAGCAAAAACATCATAAAATGAGATCATGTGACCATAAATGGCCAAATGTAGGCAAATGGCCATAAATGTAGGCTGGCTGCCAAGTTCCCTTCATGCAGTCATGTGACCACAGGGGGAAGGTGGCTGTCAGAACTTTTGAACCGGGTCATAAGTACCCCTGGTGAGATCCAACCTAACTTCAAACGGTTACTAAGCAACCAGTAAGAAGTCAAGGACATCCCTGCCTTCAGCTTGGTAGGTTGGAGGACCAACTGTTGTCTTTTTTCTCAGGCAGCAAAGGGTTTTTGGATCAGCCCATGTTGGCAAACATTTTTTCAATTAAAATTTCATTTTATTAAACAAGGATGCTTGTACTTACCTCCACAATAGCACCACTGGGCAGTCTAAGGAAGTGCCTGTACAGTTCTTGGAAACCCCCAAGATGAACTGTGTATATCATTACATGAATGGTGATGCCTCTTGAGTTTCCTACAAATTTCAAATTTTCACCTTGGGGATGGACAACACTGCAGGAGATTTGTGTCTGCTCGGCTTGGTCTTCCCAGAAATATTCATAGACAACCACCTTTCAAGATATAGATTCTTGGTTTAATTATTCATTCCTAAGGAACAGCTTATCCATCACCCAATCATTACACACCTTAAGTAAGCCTATCGCCTATAGAAGACAGCATCTATAGCTGTGGTGGCGAACCTATGGTACACATACCACAGGTGGCATGCAGAGCTCTCTCTGTGGGCACACACGCCATCACCCCAGTCCTAGGCCTTCAGCTGGGTTTTATAAAACCTTTTCGCTTTAGGCCTCTGCCATGTGCAAATAAAAACGGTGCAATCAATCAATCAATTTCAACTTCTCACGGGGAAAAAATGGTCTCGCAAAGTTGGAATTGATTGATTGAACTTTTTAGTCCCACCCAATCTGCCATTACCACTGCAGCCACACCCACCAATTGGCCACACCCACCCAATGGGCCACGCCCACCCAGCACCTGAGGAGACATAATTGGGTTTTGGGTTGCAGTTTGGGCACTCAGTCTCTAAAAGATTCGCCATCACTGATCTATAGTGAAGTTGCCATCACTCCCAATTCCTACAGCGTGTAGTGTGGTAAATTAAACCATTTCCCCTTTCTTTCTTTACTCTGGTGAGAGGAAGGAAAGGCACAAGAAGGCTCTAGGTATGGTGAAGCCATCGAGGCAGCAGGACCCATGAAGATTTCTGCAGTCCCAGTAGGAGAAGAGGTAAAGAAGTAAGAACAGACACAGTTCTCATTCCATTCAGTTAGCAGAGAGGAAGATTTGCTACATGCAGATAGTCCTTGACTTAGGACCACATGTCAGCCCCAAGTTTATATTGCTAAGCAAGACAGTTATTGAGTGAGTTTTGCCCTATTTTACAACCTTTCTTGCCACAGTTGTCAAGCGAATCACTGCGGTTGTTAAGTTAGTAGCCCAGCTGTTAAGTGAATCTGGCTGCCCCATTGCTTGTCAAAAGGTCACGAAAGGGGATTACATGACTCCAGGACACTGCAACTGTCATGAATACATGCCAGTTGCCAAATGTCCAAATTTTGATCACGTGGCCATGAGGATGCTGCAATGATCATAATGGTCATGTCACTTTTTCAGTGCCATTGTAACTTTGAATGGTCACTAAACAAAATGGTTATAAACAGAGGACTACTGGACTCTGTGGAGCCTGCCAGGGACTTCCTAACCCTATAAATGTAGATATACAATAAATACATATGTAAAAAAAAGTATTAGGGCTGTATATATTTCAAAAATGATTCAGAATGGGTTCAGATCTCAGTCAAGTCCAATACTATCTCTCTACTATTTCTCTGCTACAACCCATATGTTTTCAGACTTCCACTCAAGCTGGGGGCGGGGGGGGAGTTTTCACTAGCAAATCAGTATGTCCGTTCATTACTGAATAATTCAGAATGCAAGTCTGTTAAGAGGTAGGATGGTTGATATCTAACATGCCTGAATAACCTGAAGTAAGTGCCAAGAAGACAGCTCTGGTGTCATCCGACATCTCTATCGTTTAAGTTAATCAAAAAAAGCCCACTCATTAATTCATAGGCCAAATGTGGCCTCTTAAATCTGCTGAGACAGACTAGTCAAGAAATGGTGCATATCAGTCATGTCAGAGGCACTGAAGACAGTGAAGATCTCAGTTCACAAGAGCTGACAACAGAGCTCAAAATGCCAGAACAGCATCCAGGAGCCCTTTCATGAAATCCATCCTTCAGCAAAAAAACACATTAGGGCAGTAATTCAGTGATAAGAGGCAGGCCGGAACAAGTTCAAAATGCTGAATATTTCACAGTGCTGTTAATTAAACAGGGGTGCCCTGCTTTTAATTGCATTGCAGCCATTTCAATCTGATAGGAAGACTGACACAAATGTCCTTGCCGTTGATTTAGCTTGTTATGATGAGAAAATGTTGTTTGGATCGAACACAATTTAATAGCAGTTAAATAAGGCTTTTCATTTTGTATTTCCTGTTTCTTGGGAAGGAAAAGGTAAGAGAACACTGAAAGCTGTACACACACTTCAGAAATTTGGAAGGTTTTGTTTTCTCCTTCTGTAATGGATTTTTGTCAGGTATAATGCTTTTAGGTCCTCATTTACCTCAGTGGTGAATCGCCAGTGCTCTTATTTCACAAGACGCTCACACACAAAAAAAAAAGAATTTGCATTTCATGTCCTTCTAGCATTCACGTGCTGCTTCTTTGCTACAGTCAACAAATAGCCAGTATTCTTTCTAAAAAAGTTGCAATACGTCGCGACACATCACGTGACATTGAGAGTATGATACCCCTGATCTAAGGCAATCCACAGAGTAGGGATCTAAGGCTAGATCACTCCCTACCACCAACACCAACTTGAACCAACCCTGGAGGAAGGAGGAGAAGTACTGTAACATTGTGCATCTCATTTCCTGAATCAGCTGGAATGCCAAGAAAATAGAAAAAAGTGAAAAAAGGATGATGATGATGATGATGATGATGATGATGATGATGATGATGATGATGATACTTGGAAGGGACCTTGGAGGTCATCTAGTCCAACCCCCTGCTCAGGCAGGAAACCCTATACCATTTCAGACAAATGGCTGTCCAGTCTCTTCTTCAAAACTTCCAGTGTTGGAGCATTCACCGCTTCTGGAGGCAGGTTGTTCCACTGGTTAATTGTTCTAACTGTCAGGAAGTTTCTCCTTAGTTCTAGGTTGCTTCTCTCCTTGACTAGTTTCCATCTGTTGCTTCTTGTCCTTTGGAGAATAGCTTGACTCCTTCTTCTTTGTGGCAGCCCCTGAGATAATGGAACACTGCTATCATGTCACCCCTCACCCTTCTCTTCATTAAACTACAAATACCCAATTCCAGCAACTGTCTCTTATATGTTTTAGTCTCCAGTCTCCTAATCATCTTTGTTGCTCTTTTCTGTACTCTTTTTAGAGTCTTGACATCTTTTTTTACATTGTGGTGACCAAAACTGGATGCAGTATTCCAAGTGTGGCCTTACCAAGGCATTGTAAAGAGGTATTAATACTTCACGTGATCTTGATTCTATTCCTCTGTTAATGTAGCCTAACACTGCAGTTTTTTTGGCAGCTGCAGCACACTGCTAGCTCATATCTAAGTGCTTGTCCCCTAGGACTCCGTGTTCCCTCTCACAGTTGCTACTATTGAGCAAGGTACCCACCTATACTATACCTGTACATTTGGTTTTTCTTGCCTAAATGTAGAACCTTACTTTTTTCACCATTGAATTTCATTTTGTTAGATAACACCCAGTGTTCAAGTCTGTCCAGATCCTCCTGTATCTTAAGCCTATCTTCTGGAGTGTTGGCTATTCCTGCCAGTCTGGTGTCATCTGCAAATTTGATGAGTTCCCCATCTATCCCCTCGTCCAAATCATTAATGAAGATGTTGAAGAGCACTGGGCCCAGAACAGAGCCCTGGGATACCCCACTACACACTTCCTTCCATGTAGATGCAGTTCCATTGAGGACCACACCCTGATTATGGCCGGTCAGCCAGCTACGAATCCTTCTGGTGGTGATGCTGTCTAACCCACATTTTTCTATCTTACATTTCTATTATGGATACATACTATGAATTTTACCAATGTAGCACATTCTTCAAATTTAGTCTCCCGGTGTAAGGGTAGTCACGGTAAGCAAGATAGTTCTTTTCCAATAGCTTGCTAGGTTTATTTTTACTGCAGTCAGCAAATGTTTCAAATTCTCCATCTTTCTCAAATTGCTTTTTATTTTTCCAGGTATTTCTAAGTATGTTAAACCATGGTAAATTCATTTTTTCATTGTACAGTTCCTGTTGTGTCTAAATTCTGACAGCCAGGACGATACGATTCTACTCTGAATATGTAATATTGACCACTGCAACACATGTTTGCAGTTTTCTTCTAGATGCATGCATGCTTTTTATTTCTGAGTCACATTCCATAAGATTTATATGCCTACATAGATTAAGAGAATTCACCAAACTGGGAATTTGCCAGCAGGTATCAAGAACTCAAGCAGAATTCATTTTGGAATGAAGGATAGGAGTATCTTAGGAAAAACAGATGCATGAACAAGTACAGATGGGGATTAAGCTCTTTGACCAATACCAAGATCCTAGAATAGTAAAGTCAACTTTTACCAAAAGAAGGCTTTTTCTGCAAACATCATGATGAAAAAACAATATCAATAGGGTTACCTATTGTTAGTTTAACCCATCCCTTCTGGCTTTTTATAAGTCTAGCCAGTGCTTTTTTTGTAACAGAAAAAGGTGCCAGAACTCACACATGTCATACAACCCGCCTTGCCTACCCTACAAGGTTCCATCCAAAAAAGGTGCCGGAACTCCGTTCTGAGCGTTCTATGACAAAAAAAAGCCCTAAGTCTAGCCAATAAGATGCAATTACATTACAAGCATTTTCTCTTGAAGAAAGAGAACATATTTCTTGTCTTGTACAGCTCTTTCCTAGTTAGATATCCTCTAAAGCTCTAGGTGTATCTGTCTAGATTGCTTGCGGGAGCTGTTCCACTGGTAGAATGTCTGTGCTAGCAAGAAGGTATATGCACAAGAGAGGGAGAATTAAGGATAAGTTTGACATCACAAGACCCTTCCTCTAGATAGTTTCACATCACTTCTAAGGATTGACTTCTGCTCATTCTAAAATGGCTTCCTCAATTCCAAAACATTGATTTTTAAAAAAGATTCAGGGAGTGACTTTGGCTTGGGAAGTAGAGGCAGGTACATATGACTAAGTTCTGATGTCCTTGAGAAGCAGCTTATTGTTCTTTTTGTTACCAGTTGTTTTTTTATTTAATTGTAACATGGATGTAAATTCGTATGTAATTTTTGTGAATGACTGGAATCTTTTTTTTTCCTGTTTGCCTAAAGGCTATTGGGTTGGAAGAACAATTTTAGAGAGAGAGGTTTCCTGAAGATGGGCTCCAGCACGAATCCGAAAGCTCGGATCTCTGATCCCAGTGACCGACCCAGATTGGATCCTGCAACATTATCCTGAGATATTCACCTTCACTCGAGAACAATTTTAGTACAATATTTGTAGCTCAGGGTTGACATGAGGGCTCCTTGGTGCTCTTTGAGCTTACTGTTTTCTTGCAGATGTTTTGTTACCCAAACTAGGAGCCTTGGTGGAGCCTTGGTGGAGCAGTGGGCTAATGCCTCCTTAAGTAACACCAGCTGCCTGTAATTAGTGCAGGTTCACATCCCACCAGGCTCAAGGTTGACTCAGCCTTCCATCCTTCCGAGGTAGGTAAAATGAAGACCCAGATTGTTGGGGGCAATAAGCTGACTTTGTAATAATGCCGCTTGGGGGGGGGCGAAAGCCCTTATAAGCAGGCAGAATGAAGGCTATTGCTAAGCACATTGGTTTGTGCTTAAATTGTAAGCCGCCCTGAGTCTTCGGAGAAGGGCGGGATATAAATGGGATTAAAAAAAACAAAAACTAGAGAACATCGTCTAGCACTGATGAGGTTACTTAGTTTGGGTAATGTAACATCTGTAAGAAGCAACCAAGCTCAGAAAGCATCGAGGACCCCTAATTTTAGTGCAATTATTCAAACCAACATGCTTTCTTGGAGCAATGTTTTTTTTTAAAAAAAATGTGGAAGATACTATAAATTGAAGAAAAAAAATGTTTACAAAACAAAGGAAAAGTCCCTGTTTATATTCTGTTTTCCACTGACATTTGAGAAGGTGACAGTAGTCATTTCTGAAGAGTAGCAAAATCATATTTATGGCAAGCCTATTATAAAATGCTTCTAGCATATATATATATATATGATGGGTCAGTTCTTGTCTTTAAGTTTCCTAAATCTATAACAATAAGGAAAGGTGCTAAGCATTAGAAGTCTGCATTAATGTACAGTAGGAAATATAATTAGAATATCTTCCTCCCTCCCTTTTTCAGTTGATTTTTTTTTCATCTGCTGAAAATTTAAGTAATCCTTCTCTCCAGCCAGACACTTTTTCAAATTGACTAATGTCTTTGAATTATCGTGGGCGGGGAACACATTAGGTTATTTATGCGTCATTTTGAAAGAAAGTCCTAATCATCAAGATGGACAGATGATTTTTACCAGGACTGCTTAAAAACCCTGAAAAATACCTGAGACACAAATGGGTACATTTTTCTTGCGTGTTCCATTATACTCAAATCAATATGGGAACTAGTTAAAAGTTTAGCAGACAGCCCCCCTACATTCCTTCAAACCCTAAGGATACTGAGCAGTGCTTGACTAATGCAGAAACCATTAAAGTGAAATTGTTAATTCTTAGTTGGTGGAATATTGGTGAGAGAAAAAAAATTATGGGCCACATTCGTTCAGCAGCATTAATTAGTCCAGTATGTTAGTTCAGCAGCAGCGGAAGAACCACAGGTTTTCCATGACCTTTGATTTTCATAATCCGGAACAAACAAAAAAATCCATTCCTAAACCATGAAATAGGATTTACTCCCTACGATGATGAAAAAAAAATCAAAAATCAGGGAAACGTGCATTTTACTGTCAAATACTTTCAGACATAGATATAACTAAGCTTCTCTTAGAAAAGTAATATTTTGGGAACATTTCTCACCAAGATTCATGTTCTCAGTTCATGCTGAGAAGGGGCCGTCTTTACTTCTTTGGTGAAGTAAAGAAGTATATAATTAATAATAAAGTATATAATTCATTTGAAGATCTGGAGAGCTGTGCAAAAAATAATAATGATAACCATAATTCAGAGGCCAAGTGAGTCCAAATCCATCTCTTTGTGACTCTGCTCCAAGTCGACATCATTATCAGCTCAGCAGCTTTACTCCATGAACTCAGCTACACTGTTCAATCAATGTCAGAATATTTTGGGTACTAGCTATTGGGGGGGGGGAAATGGCTTGGCAATGTGTCAGCTTGCTGTTTTCCAAGCTTGATTCATCATACAGTAGGTCTTTTCTTGGACCTACTATTCATAGTCCTGGCTTTCAACATCAAAGGAAAAGAAAGGAAAAGGCTGAAATAAACAGCAAATGACTTTCTATCATAAAGAACCATTTCACTGGGCTGGACCAATAAAACATTTGGACTAGGTGAAAGAGGAGACTTTACAGGGAATGCTTCTGGGGTTTCCCTTCCTATCTTTCCTTAGTGTAAGAATATTGGGAAGGTGTGGGACATCCGGTGGCTCCGCGGCGACGGAGACAGCCTTCCCGGGCTGCCCGCGGCTCAGCTGTTGTTTTTTCGCCCGAAACAGCGCCGATCAGCTGTTCGGGCGAATTTGAAGCCCCCTCCTCGGGAGAAGAGGAGGGGGTGAGGCCCCAGGTAGGGGTAGAGTTCTCCGGGGCCGCCTGAGCTTGCAGCTTGGGCGGCCGAAGGATTGAACTCCCCCGTAGCCTGGGTCGCTCCCAGCTGGCCAGCGCCTCTGCTCCTGACTTTATGGAGCAGAGCCAGGCGTCTGCGACCACCCCTGCCTGAAGGAAGGACTATGGAATAAAAAGAGCAGGCAGAGCGGTACAAGAGGAAAAGGTGAAGAGGATTATTTTATTCTACTCTCGAGCTTGATGGACTTTTTAAACTCTAAGTGAAAGTGCGTCACAATTGAAAGTAAAAGATGGCGGCTAAACCTCCCCCTAAAACTCTTCGGAGTGCTGGAACTTCCCCGGTGCAACAATCATCATTGCAGGCATTGCATCCTCCTGATGTAGTGACATCGAAGGACTTACAAGTTGCTCTTGAAAAACATACCCAGGTAATCTTGGAATCAATTTTGGAATCAATGGGTGATAAATTTGCACAGATGGAGGAGAAATTGAAGAAGTTGGAGGAGAGAATGGAGGAGAGGATGGAACAGAAGTACAGGGTGATGAAGGTAGACATTTTGTCTTCAGTGTATAAAGTGGCTGAATGTGTGGAAGATTTGGATGAAAAAGTTAAAGATTCGACTCAAAAGAATGCCATATTAGAAGCAAAAGTATTGGAGAATGAAGATTTAAGACACAAAATGGATAAAGAATTGAGCCTTGCTCAATATTTCCAGATGCAGTTTGCCATTAGAATCAGAGGTTTAAAGGAGAATATTAAGGAAGATCTAAAGCAGCTGGTTTCTGAGGCTCTCGAAGTGGTATTGAATCAGCCAGCATCTGAAATAAAAGGAGGCATGGATAAAGTGTATCGTGTGAACTCATGGATTGCTAGACAGAGAAAGTTGCCTAGAGATGTGGTGGTTTATTTTACAAAAAGGGAAATTAGAGATGAAGTTATACAAGCTGCCTATGATACTAAGGTCGTGATTGCTGATCAAGAAGTTCTGGTTCTAAAACAAATTCCTCCAAAGATTTTAAGGAGAAGGAAGGATTTTACATTTCTTGTGCAAGAGCTCAAGCAACGAGATATAAGGTTCAGATGGGAGATTCCAGCGGGGTTGATGGTGATGCATGAAGGTAAAAGGTACCGTCTGGTCACTGTGATGCAAGCGCGTGATTTTTACAATAATGTTTTAAAAGCAACCCCATTAACACTTTTGGAAGCTGCAAAGGGATCTGGAGAAGGAGAATATCAAGAGGTTGAAGATGGACAGACAGAGGAGAATGGTGCTGGAGGAGATCAAGTTATAACACTTTTGGATGATCCCAGAGAACAGAGGGTGACGCGTGCTGCTTTAAAACGATCAAAAAAGATAAAAGAACAAGACCAGCAGAAGTCTATGGAACTTTCACAACGTACTTACAGTCAAGTAGTGGGAGGTGGGAAAAGATTTGGGTGAGGAATGTAAAATTTATACAAGTTTGAAATCTAAGAGAGAATTTTTATAAAATGTTTTATAGATGGTATTTAGATTTTAAAAAGCTAAGCATGTATTTGAATTATTAGCCTAAATGTTGGAGGTGTGGTGATAAAGATGTAATATATTTTCATATTTTCATATATGGTAGACTTGTAAAAAGGTCAAGGCTTTTTGGATAAAAGCCTGATGGAATATACTAAGTTGATGTTGAATTTAATTACGGGGATAGTACTGGAAAGAGGAACTGCCGACTATAGAGGAGTGGATTTTAAAGGTTTCTGACCTGGTCGAAATGGTGAAGATTTCGGCCTATTTGAAAGATTACTCGCAGGAACGTTATATTATGGAAGGGAGAAAATGGCTTGGGTTTATTCAGAACAAGTATAGGGGTAAGAAGTTTTATATTTGAATAAGTTTTCTTTCTTTGTTTTTTTTCTATATTAGTTTTTTTTATATATATTTATATATATTTAATATTATTAAGGTTTGTTTTATCCTATATAAGCTAGAGAGTGATAGATTTTAGAGTTTATGGTTGTTAGTATATGGTTGTTTATGATTGTTTTTTTTTATATATACCTTGTATTTAGCTCTGGGAAGTCGGGGGGGAGGGGGGAGGGGGGAGAGGAAGGGGGGGAGGGAGAAGGGGGGGAGGGGGGATTTTTTAAGGGAAAAATTGTATGTAAAACTTTTCAATTAAAAAAAAAGAATATTGGGAAGGTGTGGATGGGAGATTTGGGGTATCAGTGGGGTCTGTGTGGTCTGAAATTCTTTGTGGGCTTGTTGTGGAAATGGTAGAGGTAGTCCTCGACTTACGACCACAGCTGAGCTCAAAATTTCTGCTGCCACATGAGACAGTTGTTAAGCGAGTCTGGCTATTGACTTTGCTTGTCAGAAGGTCACAAAAGGGGATCACATGACCCCGGGACACTGCAACCGTCATAAATATGAACCAGTTACCCAGCATCCAAATTTTGAGCACGTGACCATGGGGATGCTGCAAATGGTTGTAAGTGTGAAAAACGGTCATAAGTTATTTTTATTCAGTGATGTAACTTTGAATAGTCACTAAGAGAACTGCTGTAAGCCAAGGACTACCTATACAGATAGGAAAGTTCATGCAGGATATGATTTGGATATTACTGCTAATTCTGTGATGGAGGAGGTCAGTGCCAGGCTATTCCATAAGGACAGGTTAGGGATTCTGCTGGTATACCAGCTTTTTAGCTGCCTGGCAGTGGCCCCGCATGAGTCCTTGACTCACTGTGGGATTGGGATGAACTATCAAAGGCCAATGGGTTGGGAGAATCCAATCTCCATGCCTTAGGAGAAGGTTCTGGTCCAGTTTGTGTTTTTGTGGCCTGTCCCTGATAACCTTGGCTGTTACATGCAGGGGTAGACCTATGCTATATCTGGTCTTTACTTTGGAGCAGATGAGACATGATCTGGAGATGAAGGACGCTAACATCTGTCCACCTCAAATTGTACCTCATGAATGCCTGGACCTACAGGGATGGCAGGCCCTTTAAATTGGTCCATTATAAGTACCTAATAAATTCTGAGGAATTTCAATGGGCTCTTAGGGGATTTCCTGACAATTACCATATTTTTTGGACCATAAGACGCACTTTTTTTCCCAAAAAAGTGGGGGGGGAAATGAGGGTGCATCTTATGGTCCGAAGGTGATCCGTTTGGCCAGCCCCAACCTCTGCAAGTGTAAACGCCGATCTTGCGCTCCTGCAATCTCCCTCGCTCCATTTCAGCTTCCCTTGCTACAAGAGAAAGGAGGCTGAAACGGAGCGAGGGAGATTGCCAGGAATGCGAATTGGCCGATCTCGCTCCGTTTCAGCTTGCTTTCTGCAAGAGAAAGCCAGGCCGCAGGGCCGCCTCCGCGGGTACTGCTCTAATGCGGAGATGGAAGGACAAAGAGGGAGGGAAGGAAGAAAGGAAGGAAGGAAAGAAGGGACAATGGGAGAGGGAGGGAGAGAGATAAAGAGAGAGAGAGAGAGAAGGAGAAAGAAATAGGGAGGGAGAGAAAGAGGTAGAGAGAGAGAAGGAGAAAGAAAGGGAGAGAAATAGAGGGAGAGAGAAAGAGGGAGAAATAGAGGGAAAGAGAAAAATAGAGAGGGAGAGAGAGAGGGAGAGAGGGGGAGGGAAATAGAGGGAGAGAGAGAAAGAGGGAAAAATAGAGGGAAAGAGAAAAATTGGGAAAGAGAGAGAGGGAGAGAAAGGGAGAGAGAGAGAAAAAGGGAGAGAGAGAGGAGAGAGAAAGAAAGAGGGAGGGGGAGAGAGGGAGAGAAAGAGAAGGAGAGAGAGAAATTAAATTAGTAACATGATTGTTAAGTGAATCTGGTTTCCCCACTAACTTTGCTTGTCAGAAGGTTGCAAAAGGCAATCACATGACCCTGGAACAATGTGACCATCATAAATATGAATCAATTGCCAAGCATCCGAGTGTAAATCACATGACCCTGGGGATGCTGCAACGGTCATAAGTGTGAAAAATGGTCATAAGTCACTTTTTTCAGTGCTGTCGTAACTTTGAACAGTCACTAAGTGAATTGTTGTAAGTCGAGGACTACCTGTACTTTATTTATTTTTTCCTTTTTTGGGGGGGGGGGTCAAGTTTTTGACACCTTGCTGGGCAACTGGTGGTACTCGGACATTGCCTTGTCCTAAAAGTGGTACAATGGGTGAAAAGGTTGAAAAGCTCTGTTTTAGTATACCGGTACTATTTGGTTCAGAATATTTTTTTTCTTGTTTTCTTGCTCTAAAAACTGGGTGCATCTTATGGTCAGGTGCGTCTTATGGTCTGAAAAATATGGTAGATGGGCAGCTCCATTTTGAACTGGTTAGTTTCTGGGATGCATTGTACAATATATGTGAAGCCCCATGCAGGTAAGCAAGATTAAAATAGCCCAAACAACACATCTTTAATGCTAATTCTGAGGTAAACACAGAATCTTGAAACTGTAAAAGGAATTTCCCAGCCTCATTTGTAGTGAGTTAATTAAGGGACCATCTTTTTGAAAGGCTTTTTCCCCTGTATTTAAAATCAGGGAGGGACTAAGATCAAGACAGAATTTTTGGATCGATCTCAGACAAATGAGAGTAAGGATTATTTATAAGGTCTTTGCCCCCTAGGTGTGATGTAACTGTTAAAATTTGCATCTGGGCATCTGCTGGAGAACCATACTATAGTGAGTAAGAATAAAAAGCAGAAAGGATGGTTTCAGGTGTTAATTGCTTGAGATTCTTATATGAAACATTCATAAAGTGCACAAACTCAAGTGTCCTATAGACTAGAATGATGGGAAAACTAAGTCTTAATTAACTCCTGAGATGATTTATAAGTATGTTCATCACTCCAGTTGCCCAGCCTGATAATAAGATCCTTGATCAATGGCATGTGCTCAGAAAAACTGGTTAATACATGACAGATAACAGGCAAAGATGAAGGAGCAATCAGAAACAACCATGCTATTGGGCATACAAATATATTTCTAATACCCAGCCCAATAATTCCATTTTCTCAAATATTATGGATATGTTTGGGATGCTTATGTGATTCTTACAATTCTTCAGTTGTTTCTTTTGGGGAAAACTTCTGCTAAACTCATAAGCAAAGTTAGATTTTACCATTGAACTCAAACATAAGTAATCAATCTATGATTGGACTAGAAGAATTTAGTCTATTTTTATGATCTAGGTTTCTGTAGAATCTCACTCCTAGCGCAATCTTATATGGATTTGTGCATTTAACAGGTCTTAGTCCTTGGCTAATATAGCAAAATTAGATGTTCATCATGTTATATTGTAATATCTATATTAAAGTGGTTGGAAACACCTTCAGAGTAAACTAGGAAAGTACAAAAAACATGAAGCTAATGATCTCTGAATGAAATAAAGCTGTATGGCCTAAAAAGGTGACAATAACAGCAATTTTATTTAGGATTTAGTGGCAAGAATATTGGATAACTTCCATTTACTTTTATTCTTTGAACAAAATATGGGGAGTTTTAGCATTCAAGTAAAACTGCTTGTTTATTCTAGCTGTTTAGCATTTGTCAAGAGATTTACCAACCTCAGGCAACTTTTTCAAGGCTCATTAAAACCAGACCACAGACAAAACTTGTGGGCTAAAGTTAGGCCAATGTAAGCCTACAGTCTGCGATAGTTTTACAAAAGTTGAAAAAAATTGCTAATCTGAATAATGCTTCTTGGGGAGATATTTTGTTTGTGTCTTCTTTGCATTCAATCATCTTCTTTTACAGGTATGTTTGCTGTGAAATTGTGAGATCTAGTGCAATTTCATGAGGTTAAGCTCACCAAAAGACAATAAATTTGTAGTCTAATGGCATCTAATGATACAAACTATCCTTTCCCCATCTTTCCTTGTCAATGTCTCAAATAACTACTGGAATTTATATTTCTAAAAATGATGGAATCAGCTATTGTCTTTTTCACCTCCAAATCCTATATATTACTTGAAAGGTGGATGAGATCTTCTAGAGGCTAATCCAATTAAATCTGAAAGTTTTCCTTTATTCCATCTAAAAATTCTGCAATGTGAACATCAATATTATGCTTGCTTCTTTCTCTGCTACTCTCTCCATCCCATCTACTCTCAGTTTTATGGATATCTAGTTAGTCTTCAGGAAAGTATTGCAGCCTGTGTAATTTGGCATTAAGGAGTATATTTCAGAATGGAAATCAGGGTGAGTTAAAATTAATATGTGGTATATCTCAACTTTTTATTTCAACATTTTATGGTTTAGGAAAATATTTTGAGAATCAAGGAAGTTGTTTCATTACATTTCTTCTTCTTGACTTACTTTCTACATTTTTTCCTCCTCTTTCTCATGCTATCCCTATCACAGCCACATCTCCTCCTCAGCCAAAAGAGATGATATGCCAAATAGGGGGAAAAGACAGGAAAGGTCCTTATAAGATAAGCTGGGGTTTTTCTTGCTTTCAATCCTTTTCTCATCTCAAATTGTTATGTGAGATTTTCCCCTTTATTGCTATGGTTATTCTGTTCCTGGACTTTTTATCTCCTGACTCAATCATTGCAGTTTCTTAACCTGCTTCTCCAATATCCAACTGTCCCTAATTCTATTTGTGTATACAGACTGGATACAATTTCCTTATGTTTACAGTTGGATTTCAAGTGACATATGGAGTAGAGAGTAGAGTCAAGTCACTATTAATAATATTGAATATAATTTTGGTTAAATAATGATACAGTTTCTTTCTAGAGCAGACATGTCAAACTTGCGATGTCATGTGACATCACGAGACATATTGGGACTGTTTTGCCATTGCCGGCAATGTGGGGGCATGGCTTCCAGATGACGCGTCTGGCCCACGGGCCAGCAGTTTGACACCCCTGTTCTAGAGGATTACTATCTTGATGAAGTGGAAGGTTTCAGTAGCTTTACCACCTCTGAGAATATTGCTAACAGGAGCAGAAGCTTCTGGAATAGTTACCATTTTGGTAAAGTTACCATTTTGCTAAAGTCAAAAGGAAGGAGTAAAACTAATGGACATTCAACATGGAATGAAGACATGTGCTGTTGCCCAGCCTACAAGAAACAACTGAAAAAATATACAGAGTTACCTTGGTACTCAACTACTTTGAAACTCAACAAATTTGGTTCTCAATGCATTTTGACATAAAAACTTTGTCCCAGTACTCATTGTTTGTTTGATACTCAATGCACAAGCTAGAACTTGTCAATGTTGGCTGCCTTATGATTCACCTTATGGGGAAAATTTGCTTGGTACTCATCGTTTTTGGTACTCATCGCACCTCCTGGAACAAATTAACAATGAGTACTGAGGTACCACTGTAATGGAAAAAAAATAAATTGTTGCCAAGAAACAAATGAGAACTTGGATGATAAGAGCCTCCAGTTGAAAATCAGATTTCTAGTTAGTGAGGAATAGATCAAACTTTCATGAATAGCTCTTGAGCTGATGATATGGTCATATTAAAGCCACAGAAAAGTCAGGACACTTAAGTCCCAGTGTAAATAAGAGGATTTTCTTTTTGCAAGGATGCATAAAATGAAATATGAAATATAAGAAGAATAGACCAAGAAAAAGTGAATTCTTTCAAGAGGAAAGGAAATTATTTAAGTGAATGATTTAGAGCAGGGATGTCAAACTGCCAGCCTGCAGGCTGGACGCGTCATCTGGAAGCCGCGCCCACCCCATTGCCAGCAATGGCAAAACTCTTCCGATATGTTGCACAACATCACGTGACATCGCGAGTTTGACATATCTGATTTAGAGATAAGTGAACTTAGCTGGACTGGATGATGATTACACAATATACTATTAAAGTATCAGACTATATAAAGAATAAAAGGGCAATGTACTATATTGCCCTTGCTATATATGAACTCAGCCATTATCCACTGAACAACAGAATATCTATTTTCATTGGCTGATAACCAACAAACATTATTTAAATGTATACTCAAAATTGTAGATGCAGTGATGGTGAGACTGAAGAATTCTATAGCAAATCACCAAAAGTAGTAAATCTAGAAATGATTTAATACTACAGAAAGATGACAGGCAAAATTGGAATTACAGGACAATTATATCTATGTGAACACAATAATATAGGAGATAACTTAAAAGAGTTTTCTGAAGAGAATTTTTTCTTCATTACCAATATCTGCTTCTAGCAACATAAATGCAGATTCTACAACTGGATATCACTAGATGAACTGTAAGGGAATCAAAATGATTACATAACAGGAAACAGAAGCTATAGGATGAAATCCAATTACTTAGGACACTTCCAATTATGATGTATGGAATTGATCAGGAATTACTGGTATCAGATATCCAGGTTTACTTTCTAACTTTAACCTGGATATCTGATACCAATAATTCATCATCTATACATCATAATTGACTACCTGGATTGGTGTGTCAGCAAAATACAATCTGGGGGTCATACAATTAATATAAAAAGATAACTGTAAGGAATGTACTTTCTATGCTTAATTTGTGCCAAAGGTGTTCTGAGAAGGTCTGGGAAGAGGTAAGAAAAATTGTTAAAGCTGAAAACAGGGGCAAAAAAATCCCACAAAGATCAAAGTGCATTTAGGATAAACTACGATGATAGCCAGGGAAAAGCAAAGAACAAAAGCCTTGGGCAACAAGAAGGATATGACAACCGAATACCAACTTTCAACATCAAGCAAATGAAGAGAAGGAAAAGATATCTCAATCAGGAACATCAGTAAAAGTAAAATGAGATCTTTATTAAAGATTAGAGAGTTGTAAGAAAATGTATAGCTAAGGAGTACAATAAAGTAATTATGGGAGAGATGAGGCAGAAGCAAATGGGTTAAAAGATGGCGGACGTGCTCGACTGAGCTCCGCGAGCTCCAGCTCCAGTTCCAGCTGATAGGCGTCCCTTGGGAGCCCCTCACAAGCCCTATGGCTTGCTGAGAAGTGATTGGTGTTCGTGGTGAGTGGCAGAGTGGCAACGTGGAGGCTGACGAAGCCGGCAGTGGTCTATTTGGACTTGTGTCTTTTTCGAGCTACCGGCTGTTGGCTACCGGCTGCTGGCTGCTGGCCCTGCCGCCCTGCCGCCCTCCGGCTGCTTCTTCTCGCCTTTTCGGATCGCCGTTTTTACCTTTTACTTTCTCCGGGGCTGCTCGTACCTGGCGTGGCGCTCCCTGCTGCTTTCGGGCCGTCCGGGCCACTTTGGTGTTCGCGGGCCGGCTCGGGTTGACGAGGAGGACGCCCGTCGGTGAGGAGTACGCCCGTGAGGCTGTTCGGGCGGCGGCGGCGATGATGGCGGCGACGGCGTGGGCGTCGGCCCCGGCGCGGGTTGTAGCCTGCACGATGATCCTTTGGGCCGCGCTCGGCGGTGTTGGCGGTGGCGGCGGCCCGAGTCTGGCGGCGACGGTGACGGTGGCATGCCCCGGACGCTTGGGAATTCACCAGCTTGCCTTAGGGCTGTTCCTAGCTGTACCGGTGTTTCTGGGACTGTTGCCCCGTCTGCGGGAGCCGGCTGCTGGCTTTGGTGCCTTTTTTGGGCTTTTGACCCCTTTCGCCGGCGGCGGGACCCCCATGTTGCCCCAGGCCGCCTTGGCCCACTTCGGTGGTGGTGTCGCCCTCGGGCCGTTTTGGCGGCGGAGAGGGCGACTATTATTCATCCCGGCGGCGATGGTTGATCTTTATCCTTGCTTCAGGCCGCCTTGTATGGCGACGGCATCTTCGGACCGCTTTGGTGGTGAAGAGGACGACCGGGGGTTATCTTACCAGAGCAAGGACGACATGGGGCTCCTGCATTATTTCCGGACTGCTTCTGCAGTGACGCCGGTGATTCAGACTATCTCCTTTATTCTGGCCTGCCTACCCTCTTTGCCTTGGACATATTTTTTACCATCTGCCTGCCTACTCTCCCCCCCCTCTCCCTTTGGACTTTCGACACACCTGGGTATCGGCCACGGTGGGAGAGTGGCTGGACTTCTCCATTCGCAACCTCATAGAGGTGGGAGCTCTATGGGGTTTGCCTACCCAGAGGATACCTGGTCCACCCCCAGGAACGGAGTCTCATCCCGTCGTGAGAGGGCGGGGAGCGGCCTGTCTCTGGGGGCACCCAACTGAGTGGCAGTGAAGTTGGGTGGGGACCCAGATATCTGTCTTCATGTTCAATCCTCCCATGGACAATTAAGGGATGCCTATCCTGGACTGCCTGGACTTTCTAGACTCATGCGGCAATATACTAGCACGGACTTGTACGCCCTCAGGGGTGCCCCCCTCTCCTGGGTGCAACCCGCCTCCTTAAACATTTTTAACCTCGATGACGGGCCCGAGTTTTGGGTCTCTGAGAGTTGGCTGGGCAGGGGCAGGGGCCGTCAATGTAAATCTAATAGAAGGCCTCTGATCACTTTTTTATCAAAATTTTTTATAGGGTTAGGGAGCGGGGTGGGTGATAGGGGTTGTCTGGCTATGGGGGGTGGCCATTCAACCATGGTTCAGGCCAGACTTGGGTCTGACCGCACGGGGGGAGAAAGGGGTGTCGTTGTCGCCGGGGCTCATGAGCGGGTCGTGGGATTATCAATTCCCACGACGGGAAATGGCAGCAGGTGGATAGACAGGGGGCCGTATCGCTACTGGGAGGGCCGTCTCCGCTACTTGCAAGCGGTGAGGCGCTCCGACCCTCTGCTTCTTCCCCGAGGTCCCGGGAGCGAGGATGTGCAGCCTCCTGAGCTCCGGCTGGTGTACCTGAATGCCAGGTCCGTGGTTAACAAAGCTCCCCTCGTTAGGGACTTAGTTGAGGGTAAGCATGCGGACCTGGCTTGCATCACGGAGACTTGGTTGGGCCCAGAGGGTGGGGTCCCTTTGGTTGACCTCTGCCCACCAGGCTTCCGGGTGCTACACCGGCCACAAGCTCATGGCAGGGGTGGGGGAGTGGCGGTCACTATTAGGGAGACCTTATGTCTGCGGGAGACCACCGTTTCTCAGATAGTCGGGTGTGAGTCTCTCTTTGTGAGATTTGGTTCTGGGGCGCAGTTGGGCTTGCTGCTGGTGTACATTTCGCCTAGTCGCACAGCGGCAGCCCTGCCCGAGCTGCTCGATATCCTCTCGGGGTTGGTGGTTGAGTTTCCCAAACTTATAGTTTTGGGAGACTTCAATCTACCATCCCTGGGAGGTTCATCTGAGTTAGCTCGGGAGTTCATGGCTTCCATGACGGCCATGGACCTGACGCAAGTAATTTCTGAGCCAACTCATGAGGGAGGCCACACCCTTGACCTGATTTTTTTATCTAGACGGTGGTTGGATGATCTTGGTGGGGGCTCTCCATTTATTATGCCCCTGTCATGGACCGATCATCACCTCCTGCGGCTGGTCTTCCGTTTTGCCACCCCCCGCCGTGGGGGTACGGAGCCAATTAGATGGTACCGCCCCAGACGCCTAATGGATCCCGATAGATTCCAAGCGGCGCTGGGGTCCCCACCTGCCTCCATTGCTCACAGCTCGGCAGATGCCTTAGTGGAAGCCTGGGAAAGGGCAGCCACTGAGGCACTTGACCGGGTTGTACCCTTGCGGCCCCTGACCCGGCGCAGATCCCAGCGAGCTCCATGGTTCTCCGGGGAGCTCCGGGAGATGAAGCGTCGGAAACGGGGCCTAGAGAGCCGTTGGAGGTCTAGCCGATTCGAACCCGACCGGTTGCGGTTAAGAACCTACATTAGGTCTTATCTCGCAGCGATGAGGGTGGCGAGGTATAATTACTTCTCCACCCTCATCGCGTCCGCAGATAATCGCCCGGCCGCCCTGTTTAGGGTGACTCGCTCACTTCTTAATCAGGAGGTGAGGGAGGATCCCTTGCAGGGTCGTGCCGAGGAATTTAGTCAACATCTGTCGGATAAAATCGCTCGGATTCGGACCGGTTTGGACTCCAACTGGGCAGAGTCAGGCGATCAGGACACGGGCGGTCTTGTCAATGTTACCTGGGAAGAGTTTGATTCTGTGACCCCTGATGAAGTGGACAGGATTATGGGGAGGCTGAGCTCCTCCACATGTTTGTTGGACTAGGGCCCTTCCTGGCTGGTTTATGCAGCTAGGGAGAGGACACGAGGCTGGCTCCAGGCGGTTATATCTGCTTCCTTGAGTGAGGGTTATTTCCCCACCGTCTTGAAGGAGGCGGTGGTGAGACCTCTCCTCAAGAAGCCTGCCTTGGACCCAGCTGTATTGAACAACTTTCGTCCAGTCTCCAACCTTCGCTTTCTTGCGAAGGTTGTCGAGAGTGTGGTGGCGCATCAGCTCCCTCTGGTCCTGGATGAAGCGGATTATCTGGACCCCTACCAATTGGGTTTCATACCCGGGTACAGCACGGAGACGGCATTGGTCGCTCTGGTGAATGATCTCTGGAGGGCTCGGGACAGGGGATATTCCTCTGTCCTAGTCCTATTAGACCTCTCGGCGGCTTTCGATACCATCGACCATGGTATCTTGCTGCGGCGTTTCAGGGGATTGGGAGTGGGAGGCACAGTTCTTCAGTGGTTCTCCTCCTATCTCCTGGGACGCTCGCAGTCGGTGTTGGCAGGGGGGCAGAGATCGGCCCCTAGGTCTCTCGTTTGTGGAGTGCCTCAGGGGTCGGTTCTCTCGCCTCTCCTGTTCAACATCTACATGAAACCGCTGGGTGAGATCATTCGTGGTTTTGGAGTTGGGTATCATCAATATGCCGATGATACCCAACTTTTCTTTTCGACCCCAAACCACCCCAGTGATGCCCTCGCTGTGATGTCCCGTTGCCTGGAGGCGGTTCGGGTCTGGATGGGGAGGAACAGACTTCAACTCAACCCTGACAAGACTGAGTGGCTGTGCATTCCGGCATCCCGGGACATTCAAAATGTTCCATCTCTTTCTATGGGGGGTGAGCTCTTACCCCCCGTGGATAGGGCTCGCAACTTGGGAGTCCTCCTAGATTCACGGCTTACCCTGGAAGATCATATAGTGGCCGTGACTAGGGGGGCTTTCGCCCAGGTTCGCCTGGTGCACCAGTTGCGGCCCTATCTGGACTGGGATGCCCTGTGTACGGTCACTCATGCGCTCGTGACCTCTCGCCTTGACTACTGTAATGCTCTCTACATGGGGCTTCCCTTGAAGACCACTCGGAGGCTCCAACTGGTACAGAATGCGGCTGCGAGAGTTGTCTTGGGAGTTTCCCGGTACTCCCATGTTACACCTTTGCTCCGCGAGCTGCATTGGTTACCAGTTGTCTTCCGGGTGAGGTTCAAGGTCTTGGTTATGATCTTTAAGTCCTTACATGGCATGGGTCCGGGTTACCTCAGGGACCACCTGCTGCCGGCGTCAACTCCCCTCCGCCCTGTGCGTTCCCACAGAGAGGGCCTCCTCAGGGTGCCTCCGGTCAGGGAATGCCGACTGGTGGCCCCCAGGGGGAGGGCCTTCTCTGTGGGCGCTCCGGCATTATGGAATGAACTGCCGGTGGAGCTCCGGATGTCATCAGACCTCCGAACCTTCCGTCGCGGCCTGAAGACCCACTTATTTGAATTAGCTGGTCTGGCCTGATGGGGGAATATGGGTTTTAAATTGTTGTTCTTAGTATTGTATTATTGTTTTCTTTAACTGGGCATTGGTTTAATCTTTTTTAACTTTTGTATTGTTATTTATATATGCCCTGTGAACCGCCCTGAGTCCCTAGGGAGAAGGGCGGTATACAAATTAAATAAAACCTAAATAAAAACCTATATTAAAATACTTTACCAGAAGGATTAGCCACTGAAAGAAACATTTATAGAGAGAGAATTTGTTCAGGAATTAACAAAATAACAGAGTTGGAAGGGACCTTGGAGGTATTCTAGTCCAACACACACACACACACACCGCTCAAGCAGGAAACCCTATATATTTCAGACAGATGGTTGTCTAGTCTCTTTTGAAAACCTCCACTGTTGAAACACCAACAGTGGAAGCAAGCTGTTTCACTAATTTATTGTTCTCCCTGTCAGGAAATTTCTCTTTAGTTCTAGGTTGGTTCTCTCCTTGATTAGTTTCCTTCTATTGCTTCTCGTCCTGCCTTCAAGAGCCATGGTGGCACAGCAGTTAGAATGCAGTATTGCAGGCTAATTCTGTTGACTGCAGATTACCAGCAGTTTGGCAGTTCGAATCTCACCAGGCTGAAGGCTGACTCAGCCTTCCATCCATCCAAGGTTGGTAAAATGAGGACCCAGATTGTTGGGGACAATATGCTGACTCTGTAAACTGCTTAGACAGGGGTCCAAAGCACCAGGAAGTGGTATATAAGTATGTGAACAACCGGTTTTCTGTGTGGATGCCACTTCTGGAAGTCCATTCTGGACCTGGGCAACAAAAAATTAGCTATCGGTTCTGCTGAAGTGCTGCAAACCGACTGAATCCCATCACTGGTGCTATTGCTGTTGTCTCTCTTCTTTGTGGCAGCCCCTCAGATGTTGGAACGCTACTATCATGTCACCCCTGGTCCCTCTTGTCATTAAACTAGACATACCCAATTCTTGCAACCGCTCTTCATATGTTTTAACCTTCAGTCCCCTAATCATCTTTGTTGCTCTTTTCTGCACTCTTTCTAGAGTCTTTCTAGAAAATGAAGTATAATAGGATGTATATTAGCTGTAAAATAAGGCAAAATACCAACTAAACCATTTAAATAGATCAAAGAGCTAGCAGAAGATGCGTAATGAAGACAGCAAAAATTATACTTTTCCTTTATTTGGAGAAAGATATTTAATGATGTATGTATATAGGAGTACCAATCTGGTCTTGTGATTAAGGTACCAGCTAGAAACCAGGAGACTGTGATTTCTAGTTCTTCCTTAGGCATGAAAGCCAGCTGAATGACCAGTCACACCCTCTCAGTCCACAGCATCAGTCTCAGGAGATAAGCATGGATCAACACTTAATTGATCTAAAAGCAAACAGGACCCTGAACTTGCAGGAAAACTCTAGGAATAAAACAAATTGATCATGTAGATAATATGTGCATCTTAAGGCTAATGGTTGGATCAGAGCACCTGATGATTATTTTTTTCTGACGTAACTTTAAAATGAAACTGTAAAAATGAAATTGGAAGGTATTTCTGTGACAACAGATAAAGCAGTGATTTTATATGTATGGCTATGATAGGTAGATGTTAAGAAAGAACAAAAAAAATGAATACTTTAGAATTATGATTTTAGAGTTCGCTACAAAGGCAATAGTGGACAGCAAAAACCACCCCCTCAGTCAGTCCTGGACAAGAAAAAACACCAGCTGTTTTCTTGATGTAATGATCAACAAATAGAGGGTTATTTATGCAACAATGCAGAATACCAGACATTTAGACCACAGCTGATTAACCCAGAAAATGGACAGACTAGATCAGTGAGAGCAGCAGTTACTATAAATGACCTTCCAGGTGTGTATTTAACAGTTTCCCTGTCTCTCCTATTAAAAGAATTTGCCATTTGCTAATAAATTTTGGTGATGTTTGTGAGTAGCACGCAAGATTTTTTGGGGGGGCGGTCTCTACTCTAATATGGGACATGGTGGCTCAGTGGGTTAGGACGCTGAGCTTGTCGATCAGATGGTCGGTAGTTTGGCAGGTCGAATCCCGAGTGCCGCGTAGCAGAGTGAGCGCCTGTTACTCGTCCCAGCTTCTGCCAACCTAGCAGTTCGAAAGCACGTAAAAATGCAAGTAGAAAAATAGGGACCACTACGGTGGGAAGGTAACAGTGTTCCGTGTGCCTTTGGCGTCTAGTCATGCCGGCCACATGACCACGGAGACGTCCTCGGACAAGTGCTGGCTCTTTGGCTTTGAAACAGAGATGAGCACTGGTCCCTAGAGTTGGAAACGACTAGCACGCATGTGCAGGGGAACCTTTACCTTTACCTTACTCTACTCTAATATTTAAGTTTTGCTCTTAATAAATAGCGACATAATTAGTAAAGAACTTTTCTTCTTCCTAGTGGGCCTAGCCCAGAGAGACAATTGAACAGGCAGAACTTCCATGGAGGTATTTCATATCACCCGATGTCTGCTTGGAGCAATTCTATTAAATGAAGAACTTCAAGCCACCTGAAGTGTTGAAATGGTAACAATGTCAGAAAACTAATTATCATATTTACACTTGCACACTTCAGACCTGCTTGCTAATTAATCTCTGTGAACAGGATGCCAGGAATCAAATAATAATGTCTGATCATATGAGCTGAAATCTGTAAAGTAACCCAACCTCTGAGCAAATACAAATGCTTGCAATAGAAGTGACACAAAAGTCCTGCTTTATACTGGGCTATTTTTAAAAAAAAATCTTTTGAAAAAAGACATGTCAGTGAAGTGTTGCAAAATAAAAGTCAGGATGTTTTATTATTCTTAATTGCCCATCAATTGACTAAATCTGAGGAGAAAGTTATGTAATTATTGATTTCATTTAAATAATAATTAAAATAATTATTCTATACCTTAAAAGTATCTGCCGTGAACAAAAAGTATCAGGATCAGAAAGAATACATACAGATATCAAGGAATCATCTTTAAAAATGTAATAATATACTTTTGAAAATATATGCCAGACCAAGGATATTGAATCAGAGAACTATTCTGAAAGGTTTCTTTTAATTTTTTTCTTTGATGTTGATTCCACCATTGGAACAAATGTTTCATTTGCCCAACAGACAAGCCAGGATCAAAAGCTATTAGCTCATGTCAGTTGAACATCCTATTAATTACTACAAAATGCAACCACACACATACGAAGCAGAGCAGTACATGTCTTCTTTACAGCTGTCCAAATTGCTCAGATAAATAGTTTGCATATCTGCTTGAGCATCATGGAAATTAACACCTTGATTCCAGGTATGAGAATCCAAAGCCTGGCAAGATGACAATTGATTTGATATATCTGCATCAATGCTTTACATAATCAATCTTCTCATTAGAATTTCTCAAAGTTTTACTTTTATCAGATTACCCCCAAATTTTTGGAAGCCCAAATATTTCTATCATACTGAAAATTTTATTTTATTTATTTATTAAATTTATTTGCCACCTATCTTGTTTCAAAGCAACTCTTACAGCACTGAAACCATAAGATAAATATTCCTAAAATGATAATAACGGAATTACAATAAAAATAATAGAATTATAATTAAAAGACGGTGAGCAAAGGAGCAAGATGCACATGGGGAAGGGGAATGGGTTTGCCTCTTAATTCATCAACCATCTCTAATGTGATTCTTCCCCATTGGGGCACCAAGCCATCTAGGAAAGCCAGGTCTTCGGGCTCTGAAGAAATGTGCAATAAGCAATAAACATGTTTTGGGCAAACTCATAATGTTCACAAATATTTTGCCCAAACTATGTATCTTGGTGTTTTACCACAATACTTCATTTTGGTTTAAACTGTAGTAGTGTGGAACAATTGCATTGCCCAAGTATCAGATTTCATGTGGAAAAAGTAAAAGTCCTTTGAGTACTTTCCAAGAGTTGTTCTGTCATCCTCTCTTTCTTTCTTTTTTTTCCTATTTTTCCTTCCAGAATGTTGCACCATGTAATCATAAAGCATAGAGATCTTGCCTTATTTCATAGAACTATTTTAGTCTAGAACTTTAAATTCTTCCTTGATGATTTAAAGAAAATCATGCCACCAACATTGGACAATGTCTGGCTATATTACCACTGGAAATCTGAAGGATGGTTTCCATTAATTCACTAATGGACAACATTCATTTTTCATTAGGATAATTTATTAAAGTAAACCTTTGTGTGTCCCACATCTGTTAAAATATATATTTTTAAAGTGCCCGCCTAATATGTTCTATGGGCAAATGAACCTTGGTTTTCATCAGGCCTGTATTTAATTTTCTTCTCCTAATCTCTATTTTCTCCTATACAGATGTAAAAAAAAGTGTCCATAGACTTCAGTGCCAAATATATTACCATACTGATCTAGTTAAATCCAGGTGCCTCATGGAGATGCCCTCCTACCTCTTAATGTTATTACTTTTTACATTTCTGGACCCAGAGGCAAACACCAACCAGCAATGGTGAAGGACTGCTCACAATGGTGGCTTTGTTGTTTGTGTTTTGTGTTCTATTTTCCTTTACTTACTCTTTAGAGTACTTTATATATAAACTCTATGCTACTATTAATATTGCTATGGCTAATTATTTCCTTTTATACCTGAGTTCATAAAAGGATGCTGTTACTAATATGGGAAAAATACCACCAAAATACCATCCACACTAGAAATTTAATGCATTATTTATTTGCTAATTTTCTACATGTTTTCCATCCAGGAGTTCAAGCTACCATACACAGAACTTCCTGTGTCAATTTTCCCCTAAAAACCCTATGAAGGGCACTGGAATAAGAGACAATGATTGGTCTAAAACCACTAGTGAGCTTCTCATTACTGAGCATAGAAATAAACCAGGATCTCCCCTCTCCTAGAAGAAGATAAAAAGTGAACCCAATAAAGATTGATAATTGATTCAGAATACTGGATGGAGCCACGTCCCATAGAAGTTGCATGCATGTAAGTGATGGCTTCAATTACTGCCAAAAGCCTGGGCTCATGATTGAAAAAGAAACTATCCTGATCAGATAATAAAACCATCTGGTTATTTCACAAAGTTATACTATCTATGCAATAAATCTGTTGACTATGCTGTTGTAAAACATAATAAATAACAAAGCAGTTGAAAGAAATAGAAGCGGCTTTTTGCTGCACCCTGTTTTTGTATGCTTTTAATATAGTTCAAATAATCCACAGTCCTCCATTCACTCCTGATTATGCTGCTTCTGACGTTTCTCTTTATAAACTGCTGAAGCCCGTTAATAAAGATTGGCTAGATATGGCATGGCTCTGTATCAAATATTTGCAAAAGTGCTGCAAATATGCTTCAACTTGTGGGGATGTCCACATGGTACATTCCCACATAGAATTGGTAAAATCCACCTACTATAGCTTACATATAAAAGCAAATATTGAGAACAGACCTAGCTAAGCTATAATATCTAGCTGGTTTTGAAAAGTTCAGCAGGTAATCGGAGCAAACTACTGTAGATTGGAAGTCAATATCCTAAAATAGTGTTTTCAATCTTAGCAACTTTAAACTGTGTAGACTTCAACTCCCAGAATTCCGCAGTTAGAATGCTGGCTGGGGAATTCTAGAAGTTAAGTTCATGTAGCTTAAAGTTGCTAAGGTTGAAAAACACTTTTCTAAAACAAGACACATTTGATTGCCCAGAAAACTGCATGGATTAAATTCAGGGTTCCCAAAGCTAAGGAGAGCAACTCCATTTTGTGAGATGAAAAAAATTCAAGGACAGGTGTAAGAAAGTGATATTAAAAAAAATCTGCATGAAAAATAGAACTCTTCAGTGAAGAATTAAATGAACTAAGAAAGATGGCATAAATAAGTGGACTAATAGAGAAAATAATAAATTCATTTTATGTTTATGATTTTTGTGTTAAGTTACATTTTCGGGTTGTTGTTTTTTTTAAAAAAATGCCTATTTCTAATTACAAACCACAGTGACATATCAGATTTTTAATCTTTATTTTTATTTTTAATGAATGAAGCGATTTTTGTTGTTGTTTTTGTTCAAAGGGACAAGAGCTTGAGTGGGAGAGAGAGGTTCAGTTATTGAACTGCTGAGAGTCAGACTGATCGTGAGATAGAAATGTAATGAAATAAAAGTATCTGTGAACCCCTCTCAGAATGGCTACAGTGACAACAGACCCGCCAAAATCAATGGTTTATTTCTAAGTATCGCTGAGTTTCTTCTAAAGCAATGTTCTTGGGAAGCTTGAATTTGTTTTTATTATTTACAGAGTTTAATTAACATTAGTGACCTTTTTTGCAAAAACATATTATTCACTTTCCTTAGCATTCTCCTAGAAAAAAAACATGTTCTGACATAATAATGTGTCTTATAACTGGGCAATGAGAGGCATTCAAGGCAAAATTACACTCCTTTTCCAGTGCAGGGTCTGAATCTCTGTTAACAAGTAATAATACATAATAGAAGATGAATAGCAGTTAACATATGGTAGTTAAATAACATACCAATGACTTGTTCACTAAAACATTAATAAGTTTGCCTGAGAGCAATAAATGTAGGTTACAATGACAGAAACTATGTTTATTACAGATTTCCCCTCCCCCCAAAAAAATCTTGTGTGTTCAAATTATTTATTTATTTATTTATTTATTTATTTATTTATTTATTTATTTATTTATTTATTTATTTATTTATTTATTTATTTATTTATTTATTTATTTATTTATTTATTTATTTATTTATGAGACTTATATGCCGCCCTATCTCCTGAAGGACTCAGGGCGGCTAACAACAATAAAACACAATAATACAAATGTTAAAAAAGATTAAACTAACAAGCCCCAATGATAAAATGATAAAATATTAAAAATATTCTACTTAAAAATCCCTATCATGAGTCCAGGTCAGCCTGATGGAAGAGAAATGTTTTAAGGCCGCGACGAAAGGACCGGAGATCCGGGCCCATCCGGAGCTCAAGGGGAAGTTGATTCCACAGGGCCGGCACTCCCACAGAGAAGGCCCTCCCCCTGGGGGTCACCAGCCGACAATTAATTACAAATACATTTTCCATTTTAAAAAACCCTACTGCTGACTAGTTTTTCAACTTTTCATATAATGTCATTTAGAATGACATTATAGATAGAATGAGGAAAATTACTCTTACTCTCATTAAACTAATTTTTCCACGAATTGATTTCATTTTCCAAATATAACAATGGGATTTTGTGGGGATGATACTTAAGCTGCATGGTATGAAACTCTTCAAAAAGAATAAGATATCTCGGCATTTAATTGCAGTTCTCATATTGTTAATTCATTTCTATTATTTAATTGCCAAAGTCAATGATTCACATATAAACTTCATCATCACCAGGTATACGTTCCCTGTGACTCTATTTCCTACATAGGAGCCACGATGGCACAGTGGTTAGAATCCAGTATTGCAAAAAATATGCTGACTCTATAAACTACTTGGAGAGGGCTGTAAAGCGCGATGAAGTGGTATAAAAAGCTAAGTGGTATTGCTATATGTTCTAACACTAAAACAGCTATGAACAGTGACTTTCTGCAATATACCTTTGAGAAAACACAACCTGAGGACTAAAAAAAACCCCAAAACAACCCAAAACCCTACCCTATAACTTTTGTTCTAATTTTTGTTATGTAGGAACAGAACTACTTAAGAAGTGCTTTATGTTAAAAGCATACAAATAACAGTTGCTTCCAAAGATTTGGGACAAATGTTTTCCCTCCCATTTTTGAAACTGTGGAGACTTTAACCTGTAAACATCTGCACAAAGGGCAGATACCTCCAACTAAAATGTAGCCATGTTTTCTGCATGACTGTCCCCAGGGTATGGTCAAAAAAGTCAATATGGGAGCTGCAATACACATAGAAAAGCTTGTGGCTAACATCTTGACTTTTCTGTGACGACCTTGGGTTCTTTGATATTGAACGATGCTATATTCTTTTTCCCAACACAAGTAGAGTCAAATGATGAAAAAAATAAAAATTCCTGATCAACTTTTGCCACACATCCAAATGAATGAGTAAATTAATAAATTTGTGCAGGCACTCAAATTGCATTCAAAATTCCCATCATAAAGCAACAATTATACCATAAATACTTTTGAGGATATGCAATCTGCGTAGTTCAAAATGATATTATCCTACTGCTACTAATGAAGTCCTAAGGCACAAATTTGTTAAACATATACTTTTCCATGGGGAAATAATTGGGTCAATAATATAAAATTCATTGTCCTATTATTTAATTGCAGAGGAAAACCATGAATATGTGTTCTACAGTGTGGCTTAATGGAAACATTATATCCTGACCTAATCATATCAACCTTATGCTGTCTAATTAAGAATGCAAAAACCACCAGATTTGAAAAGATTAGTTCCAGTTTTAGCTGTTTGTTGCCTATTATCACTATATGTGATAAACATAATGATGGAGGGGAAAAGCATTTGTGTCTTGGAAAACGACTTCAACACTGTGAGTCTTGACTACAGAATGTAACCCTTTTCCTATTAGATAGATAAAACTAAAAAAAACACCTTGTAACTTTTCTGGAATGTGGTTGTCTTTTCACCAATGACAAATTGTTCTTTTGAGACGTAGCATACTTAAAGAGAAAAACCCTGCATTCTCATTCTATTGAAAATATATCTTGGCCTACTTTAATGCTAGAATGGAACAGTATTATTTTAATCAAAGGCAATTACCCATATCTGGAAGTATGTAGTTAAAAAGGACATTCATTAAATACCCTAAGCTTAAGACTAGGTGGGGTGAAAGGTTGATCTTTAGTTCCTCAGCAAGTTTTTCAGCAAGAACCTGATTTTAAGTCCTTCAAAGGTACCTTCAAGGACCACAAATATTGCGGAAATTATACTATACTGTTATAGGGTAGACAGTAATAATATAAACTGGAAACTATTTTCACCAAGTTCTGGGTCCAATTCTTTCCATATTTAGGAATGACTAAATATGACAAAGAACCAGGAAGATAATGGCAGGGTTGGGATAGGTGGGCTGAGTGTCTCTCTACACTTAAATCACACTGAAATCTGATCTAAATTTATTCCCTGTCATTAGCAAGAGGACACAACAGATCAATTTCAAAATGGCAATGATCTACAATGATGTATAAATTTTGTCTGTTACAGAAATGTGTTTTATTAGGTAGTTAACATTATGTATCAAATTTTCCTACAAGAAAACATCTCCTACTCCTATACTAGGGAAATACTTTTGCATTCTACAAGTTGAGGACGTGAAGGTCCATCAGTGTGTGTCATCTGGTCTTCAACAGTCCTGAAGCCAACAATTTGCTAGACCTAGCGTGTGCCTCATACCACAATTAATTTATAACATTTAAGAGGCATTGAAGCATTAGATAAGTGAGAAGGGAACTGCATATTTGCAACCTAGGAAGGTGGTTCTAACAATAGAAAGAACTGATGTTCCAGAATCCTCCAATTGTGCAAATTTTCTCAGGATCAGAGAGACATGCCACATTTTTGAAGGGTAGTTCCTGTATCTCGGGGAACACAATAAAAAAGGCTTTGGATCTCCATAATAATTAACAGTACTTCTAATGTTCCAATGTTTCTTCCACTATCCGCAGATAATTATAGGATGCAGATATGTTAGCAGCTCTTATCTCCTTCCACTCAGTGTAACCACAATGCACAGGAATGGGTGGGGTTGATTTTTTTTCCATTATGAGATGCTGTTTGATATTTGTTTAATAGAAAAACTCCTGTGAATGGTTCCATTTCATAAGCAACTCTTATTTATCTCTTGCAACTCTTCACAGTCATGTCCATGTAGTCTCTGATTGAACTTGGAGTGTCTTCCCCTAATTTCCTTATTGATATCTGTACTCTGAGTGTGCCATTGATTGGGTATGATTTATGGTGTATTTTATACCCATTTTCTTTTGCTTTCTCTATTGCTGTAGTCCTCGTCTTACAACCATTCATTTAGTGACTGTTTGAAGTTAGAACTGCACTGAAAAAAGTGACTGAGGAGCGTTTTTCAGACTTATGACCTCTACAACATCCCCATAGTCAAGTGATCAAAATTCAGACGCTTGGCCGCTGGCATAAATTGATATTTGCAGGTTCCAGTTGTGGGATCACTTTTTGTGACCTTCTGACAAGCAAAGTCAAAGGGGAAGCCAGATTCACTTAACAATTATATAACTACCTGAACAAAAGCACAGATTCACTTAACAACTGTGGCAAGAAAGGTCTTAAGAAGGGGCAAACCTCAGTTAACAACAGAAAATTTGGGCTCAATTGTAGTCATAAGTTGAGGACTACCTGTATTTACCAATTGCTTCAAAGAAATCGCTTGAACGTTCATTCTTTACGTTTACACGAATTTACATTTATGGATTTGTTCAACCCCACCGCATTCCTTATTACAGTATTTTTCCTTTGCAAAAGTCTTTCAAGCTACATGTGTGAAATTTGATGCATTTTCTCCCTATAGAAAGGCTCCTCTGAAGTTTTTTCTTGGCAACAGAAAACAGAAGGGGTTTGCAAATGGTTTGCCTTCTTCCTAGACAGCTCTTTTTTACGTCCTTCTCTGGTCTACACCCATGATAATTCTGGGGCTATTCCATTCTAGCCTTAAAGAGGTTCCACTTTTCTTCATTTTTTTGAGACCGATCAAGGTGAATTGTGCCCCTCATCCCACCCAACCAACTCTAAAAGCACTCTAAACAAAATCAACACAGATTTTAAAATAGCACAATTTTAAAAATCGAATTATTGTAAAAAATAAATACTTTTATGAACTTTGGAGTGCTTTACCCAGTTTGTCAACAAATATTCATTCTGCTGAGGGGAGAAAAGCTGCAGACATTTGTATTTTCTCCCATGCTAGTCAATAAGATAAATAGAGCTTTCACTTCAATAAATCTTTCTTTGGATTCAGGCACTGGATTGACTGAACAATCTGTAGTTCAGTCTGGAGAGAATTAGGCTGTATATGAAGTTCCAGAGTAGTCCCCTGAATTAAATCCTGTGGTTTATACATGGTCCAAATCATGTCGTTTATTGACTGCGATACCTAAAAAAAAAGCCATGGACATTTTGCTGGAAGAAAATGCATTTGAGAAACTCTTCCACTGCCTCGAAAACATTTGTAATTTGTACATTTAGCTTACTTATATCAATCAGCCACTCACAGAATTACCAACTTTTTGTCTTCTAGTATGAATGACATTGTTCAAATTAAAGCAACTATCTTGCAGCTTAATTCCATTAGTGGGAGGGGGGCAAGTGAAACCTTGCAGAATGAAGAAGCTTATTTCAACCACCCTACTCACCTTTCGTCTTTCACCACCAATTCCCCTCCATTGTTCTGCTTTTTTCACAAGGTAGCTTAACTCTTGGATAGAGATTTCCAGGTCATATGGGACAAAGAAAGAGGTCTCATCACCTTGAATCCTCTGGAGCAAATCTAATAACCAGCTTTCATTGTATAACCTAAACAAGAAGGGAATTTTTTTTTACCTGTCTGCATATTCTCTCTTTCGCTTTGATGGCATTGCTCCTCCAGTTTATCTGTTTAAAGGGAAAACTTATTTGTTGGGGCTGTTTGTGTTTCTAATAAAGAAAAATAAAATTGCACTTTAGCTTGTTGAAGAATATTGCTTGATATTTGATGCACTGAATGTCTGCATTTTTTACTTAGAAGTAAGTGCAACTGGTGTATCTTGCAAGTACATATATTCATTTAAAAATATAATTATGCCACAAAAATGTGTTTGGGCTTTAAAGTACCATAGAGCTGTGTATTTTGAAACAACATCTCTTTAAAGCTGAAGTAAACAAATTTATTGTTCAAGAACCACAGTTTATAATCAGAAAACAAAAACATGTGTTCTTTTTTTTTAAAAAAAAGACTGGTGTTGAAAGCATATCTATATCTAGTACATCTATATCTAACAAAAAAAACCTGTAACTGTATGAAGGAAAAAAAACGCTATCGTACAATAATTGTGCTGATTAATAGGCCTAATATAGAAGTGCTCTTGTGGCTAGTTCATAACATGGAAATTAAAATTTGCTTATGTTGTCCAACCATGATTCATAATTCCTATGTGGATGCTTTGACTTGAAGATTCTTTCTAAAATATGGCAAATGTGAGCCGTTATTCATATTAACAATGTAACTTGATTTCCCACTTACTGTCCTACTGGATGAGAAAAAGCTTTTCCAATTATAACTGCTTGGTTAATGAAACATTTTTAATTATGAAAGTTTTAATTTGGCCTGATTATTTCCATCTTCCTGTCATTTTCTATATGATGTTTTAAACTGTATGACAGATTTTTTATTTTTTAAATTCACAATGAGGAAATTTAAGAAAGCATGTAGAAAGTATTCTAGAGATACATCCAGAAATACGTGCCTCTTGCCACATTTTCATTCTTGTTTTGTCCTTGTCTAGATTTATTTCATAATATTTATAGCCCTGCCCTACCTCACACTCAAATAGACTCGAGAATAAAAGAACAAACAGCAATCAACAGTCCAAATATTATTAATGAATAGTCAAAAACATTTTAGATCCTTTAAACTAATCTGACATCTACTACAACAAGACTGCTCTGTTTTTCTAATGCTAATGGAGAAAGGGACCATCCAGTTTCCTATGTCCCACAAAATAGAGACTGTTATGTATGCAGGCATCTGCATAGCAACAGCCATCAGGGGGCGTTGGCCTGGACAGTTTCGGCGGGAAACCTAGGGCCAACCCCATTGGCTGTTAGCTTACCTGGCCAGGTATATAAGGAGGCCAGGTAGCCCTCATTCCCCAGTTCACTTCCCCTTCCAATAAAGAGCTGAACTCACACACCGGCTGGCATCTCTCTTGCGTCGGACCCACTACACAATAGTGGCGACGAGGATGGGATTGCTGCCGACCAAGAGCTGAAGTCACTGGGGAAACGCTCCGCGAGCTGAAGGGAAAGGCATTTTTCCTTCTTCCCCCCACGACCGCCAGCCGAACCGGCAACGCCAAGCGCCACATCCACGACCAACTGCCGCCATGGCTAGAGCCGGACAACCCCACGAATTCGAGACCCGCCGTCCCGAAACCTGGACCCGTTACCTGGCTCACGTTGAACTGTACATGCGGTTCAATCAGATATCGGAGGACGGTGCAAAGGCGGCCGCCCTGCTCTGCCTTGGGGGACCAGCGCTGCTGGAAGTCGCTGCGAACCTGTTCCCCCAGGAGGCCATCAACACCGTCGCGTACCGAGACCTCGTGGCCAGGCTCAACGCACATTTCAGGCCCCGGCGCTCCAAGGTGGCCGCACGGTCACAATTCGAGAAAAGGGACCAGCGCCCCGACGAGACCGGCGCCGACTTCCTCGCTGCCCTGCGGGAAGCTGCCGTCGCTTGCAGGTTCACAAATTTGGAGGAGCGACTACGGGACCAGCTGATTTGCGGCCTACGCGACAGGCGGTTGCAGGAGCGCCTGTTTGAAAGAGAGGAGGTCTCTCTCCAGGAAGCTGAGGACGCCATCCTAGCCCACAAAGCGGCCTGCGGGGCAGTCCAAGCCTGCCAGGGAACCCGGCCCGGCAACCAGGCAACCAGCGTCCAACGGCAAGGGGCCACAGAGGAGGACGACCTGAGCATCGACCTCCTCCAGCGGAAGTCGACTCCCGACCAGCGAGCCAGACGCCCAGACAGGCCCAGGCCTCCCAGCAACACCGCCGTTCCCCAGAGGTGCGCAGGGTGTGGTGGGAACCACATGCGCAGCCTCTGCAAGTTCCGGTCCACCACGTGCCGGGCCTGCAAGAAAACAGGCCACATAGCCGCCTTCTGCCATAGCCGCCGCCCCCGGGAGGAGATCCACGAGCTGCAGCCGGAGGAACCGCCGTTCGCAGGTACTGGGGCCCCCACCAAAACAAAAATTGGCTATGTCGAGAGCCGGCTGGCCATTAACCACACGGGTAGCCGCCGGCTGCTCAAACCCAAAATTAGATTAGCAATCCGTTTGCAAGGCGTCCCTTGCAGCATGGAGCTTGACTCCAGATCAGCGGTCTCGATTATTTCGGACGAGACCCTTAACCACATAATTAGCCGGAGCAAGCAACGGATTAAATTACGGCCTACTAAATTAACCCTGACCGATTTTCAGAATTCGCCGGTCAAGGTGAAGGGGGAGGCCACCATTTCAGTGGGGTTTAAGGGTCGTGAAGGGCACCTGGACATTGTAGTGGTAGAGGGCCGCAGAGCCAGCCTGGTCGGGCTGGACTGGTTTGAGGCCCTGGGAATCTCAGTATCCGGGATCCATCGGATCCAGGGGGACTCCATTGAGGCCGTTTGCCGGGAGTTCGCCGACGTCTTCGACGGGTCATTAGGCAAGTACACCGGGGCCCCCATATCGTTCAAGCTTAATTCGAACGTCTCCCCCGTTAGGGTCCGGCCGCGGCAAGTCCCTTTTGCGCTCAAACACAAAATTGAGCGTGAACTAGACAAGTTGGTGGCCCAGGGAATCTTAGAGCCCGTAGATGGAGGGGAGTGGGAAACCCCCATCGTGACCCCCCTCAAATCCAACGATAAGGATCTGCGCCGACTATAAGTGCTCGGTTCCCGCGGTCAGCCACGTTCTCGCTTCCCTCCAAGGCGGCACCATCTTTGTAAGGCTCGATCTTGCACAGGCGTACCAGCAACTCACGGTCACTAGGGAAACAGCTGACATCCAAACCATAGTAACCCATAGGGGGGTGTTCCGGGTGAACAGGCTGCAGTTTGGAGTCAGCGTTGCTCCCGGCATTTTCCAGGAGGTTATGGAAAAGACACTCAAGGGCATTCCAGGAGTCTGCCCCTATTTTGATGACATCCTGATCGCAGGAGCATCAGCAGAGGAACTGGCAGGTAGGCTTAGGGAAGTGCTGGCAAGGCTGCGCACAGCTGGCCTCAAACTCAAAAAGGAAAAATGCAGCATAGGCGTTCCTTCCACAGAATTTTTGGGGTTCAGAGTAGACGCCAGGGGAATCCACCCCACAGAATCCAAGGTGAGGGCCATCAAACTAGCACCCACACCCAAGAACAAAGCAGAGCTTCAGGCATTCCTGGGTCTGCTGAATTTCTACCATACATTCCTCCCACACAAGGCAGCCATCGCTGAACCGCTCCACAGGCTGCTAGACAAACAGGCAACATGGGCCTGGATGGCCACCCATGATCAGAGCTTCAAGGCCCTGAAGGCATTGCTGTCGGACAAGTCCACAGTAACCCATTTCATCGAGTCCAAGCCCATTTGTATCGCCTGCGATGCATCCCCTTATGGTGTGGGCGCTGTCCTAAGCCACCTTGAGCCCAACGGGGCACAAGTCCCCATAGCATACTATTCTAGGACACTGTCTGGAGCAGAAAGAAACTACGCCCAAATAGACAAAGAAGCCCTGGCAATCGTGGCAGGAATCAAGAAATTCCACGATTACTTATATGGCAGGGAGTTCACTGTCTTCACGGACCACAAACCACTCCTGGGCCTGTTCACCACAGACAGGCAAACCCCCCAGATTCTGTCCCCCAGGATGCTCCGGTGGTCCATCTTCCTTGCAGCATACAATTGCAAGCTGGTGCACAAGCCAGGGAAGGAGATGGGCCACGCAGACGGTCTAAGTAGGCTCCCCTTAGACACACACGACCCAGACCCAGCACCAGCCACACAGATCCTAGCCCTGCAGGAACTACCCGAGTGTCCAGTTCTTGCCAAGGACATTGCCAGCCACACAGCCACAGACAACATCATGGGCAGGGTGCACTCATGGGTTTGCACAGGGTGGCAGGACAAATCCCCGGGACCAGAGTTTCAGGCCTATTTCATTAGACGCGATGAAATCTCCACACACAAGGGGTGCCTCCTTTGGGGTAGCAGGGTCATCATTCCACCCGCACTACGCGCCATGGTATTGGACTCCTTACACGAAGGGCACCCGGGGGTGGTCAGGATGAAGGCACTGGCTAGGAGCTACCTCTGGTGGCCCGGGTTGGACAAGGAGGTTGAGGATCGGGTCAAGGCCTGTTATACGTGCCAGAGATCCAGGCCAGAAGTGCCACATGCACCAGTACACCGGTGGGAGGCCACACACACGCCATGGTCCCGCATTCACATTGTCTATGCGGGGCCATTCCAGGGTCAACTATTTTTAGTAGTGGTGGACAGTCACTCCAAGTGGTTAGAGGTAGTCCCTGTCCCCAACATGACCTCGGGGAGGACAATCCAGGTGCTCAGAGCTCTCTTTGCCACACACGGCCTCCCCGACGTAATTGTGTCTGATAATGGGCCTCAGTTTACTGCTGCTGATTTCCAGGCGTTCTTGAAGGCGAACTGGATTAGGCACGCCACCTCCGCACCTTTCCATCCATCTACCAACGGGCAGGCCGAACGGATGGTAAGGACGACCAAAGACGCACTCCGGCGCATCATCAGCGGGGACTGGCACCACAGACTGGCCAAATTTTTACTAGCCCAACACACAACACCATGCGTGGCTACCGGCAAGAGCCCAGCAGAACTGCGATGGGGACAGCGCCTCATCACCAAGCTGGACCACCTACACCCAGACCGGGTAGCAGCCGAAACCGGAAGGGCAACATCACCATCATCACCATCATCACCATCACCACCAGCATCACTACCATCACCATTGCCATCATCTCCCACACACAGGGTCCTCAACCTGGGGGACCTGGTCTGGGCAAGGAACTATGGGGCTGGACATCCTTGGGTTCCGGGGACAGTGGTCGGGAAAACAGGACCCCTTTCGTACATTGTAGGGGTGGAGGGGGACAGACGCATAAGGCGACACATCAATCAGCTCAGAGGAAGAGTCCCTGAGCACATCACACATGCCCCTGAGCGCGTCACACACGTCCCTGAACTCAACGCACACGATCAACAGGAGGACCACACTCCAGGAGGGGTCAACCCAGCTGAGGACGTCACAGGGCAGGGACCAGAGGAGGAGGACTTCCTGATACCGGCTCCTTGCAGCCCTGCACAAAGGCCTCAGGAACCCACGGTCCAAGCCCAGGGGCCAAGCACACCCAGACGATCCACCCGTCCACACAGGACACCAGCCTACCTGTCGGACTATGTGTGCAAGTGACCCTCACACAAGGACACCACTGTTTTTTTATATATATACTCATAGTTAAAGTAGTTGCATGTTGTTGTTGTTATGTGGGTCTTCTCTAAGGGGGGAGGGGTGTTATGTATGCAGGCATCTGCATAGCAACAGCCATCAGGGGGCGTTGGCCTGGACAGTTTCGGCGGGAAACCTAGGGCCAACCCCATTGGCTGTTAGCTTACCTGGCCAGGTATATAAGGAGGCCAGGTAGCCCTCATTCCCCAGTTCACTTCCCCTTCCAATAAAGAGCTGAACTCACACACCGGCTGGCATCTCTCTTGCGTCGGACCCACTACACAATAGAGACTGCTACTAAGCAGGTTGGCCCATGTCTCTTACAATGGGGAGACATCCATAATTGGTTTTCACTTTATGGCCAGACTAGATGGCCATCTTTGACTTTAGCATAGAGAATTCTTGGAGAACACCAACATAAAGTTGGAGCAGGGTTCTTGTATGGTCTCAACCAGAACACAAAATCAATAGTAGGTGGTTCCAGTTTATACAATAAATGGTGCTAATAACTATATTTGCGTACTTTTCCACAATGTAGGTTAAACAGTTGCATGGAAAGGTGCTTATGTGCACATTAAACCTAAATATCTGTGTACAATGAGATATAACTGTAGCCACTCAGAAATAAATTTATCAATAGACATTTCAGTTCACAATAACAAAAAGATTATTTTTCCAAATTCAGGTATAATTATAATTTACGCTCTGAGTTTTACATACCGCAATATACTTAGAAAGCTGTAATGTAACCAGTGTTGCTACACATGCTTTGTTTTATTATTCTGTTATGAGATTTTTGAAAAATGCATTGTCCAATGAAGTACTCTTGTTCTTTATTGTAAAACATTATAGAAAGATTCAAAAGGAAAAATAATTGTTGATGATCCTCCACCTGTTCCTTAGACAATAAAGATGTTCATAATATTCTGATTGAAAATCTGTCTTACGAATATTTTAATTTAAATTAATTTTCCTGAGTAATAAATGACAGCAGCTAAAACTTATAAAACTGTCTGAAACTATGAAGTTGGTGATGAAGAAGACATTAACATCTACAAAAAATTGAATTAATTAGACTGCCAATAGTTTGAATTTGCATACTGCTTCCAGGAATGTGGATGATTTGAAATCCTTTGATAGGATGTTAGATTGTCCTCAAAGCTAAGAGCAGCTATGCAAAATTTCCCATTCTGCAAAGGCATCTTATTATTCTTACTTTCAATGTGTGTCTATACCAATATTAAACTTTAGTCTAACGTTCACTAGTTTAGAACTAAAGGATAGTAAAATGTGGATCCTGCAACTGAATAGAGTATATGAACAATGCATGACAGTCTCCAACTGTATCTCACATGGTCACAGGAGAAATTTCTCATTGTAGTTAAGGCACCAGGCTAGAAACCAGGAGACTGTGTGTTTTAGTCCCACCTTGACCTTGAAAGCTAGTTCAAGGGTGACTTTGGACCGGTCCCTGTCTCTCAGCCCACAATATTAGGTTCAAGCGACAAGACAGTTGGCAAATTCCTTTTGCAACCTATGGATCAGTGGATCTGAAAAAAGGAGAGCCTGCAATGAAGGAAAATGCTAGAAAAGAAAAGAAGGGATGGGGATCATTCAGCTTGTAAAATTAACTAACAGAGTAAAAAAGAGAGATGCTTCAGAGGTGGCCACAGACTGTTCCTCTTACGTTACAATTTTAGCATAAATAAGATCAAACTCTCTGGGAAGTAGGCAAAGCTAGCATCACTCTATCAATACAGATAGTCCTCAACTTACAACAGTTCATTTAGTGACTGTTCAAAGTTACAACAACACTGAACAAAGTGTTGACCTTTTTCACACTTAGAACAGTTGTACCATCGTCATGATCACATGATCAAAATTCAAAAGCTTGACAACTGAGTTATATTTATGACGATTGCATTCTCCTGGGGTCATGTAATCCCCTTTTTGTAATCTTCTGACCAGCAAAGTCAACAAGGAAGCCAGATTCACTTAACAACCATGTCACTAACTTAACAACTGCAGTGATTCACTTAACAACCAGTGGCAAGGAAGGTCGTGAAATGGGGCAAAGGTCACTTAATGAATGTCTCACTTAGCAACAGAAATTTTTCGGCTCAGTTGTGATCGTAAGTCGAGGACTACCTGTATGTTTTCTGCATTCAGCTTAAGGGAGATCCAGGACTTACCTGAGCCAATATAGATGCAGTGTTGCAGATGAAAATAAAAACAGGACTGCATAAAGCAATGTGGTGATCAATGCTCCGGGAATTCCAGTCTGTTCCGTTCTTAGAAAAAGCCAATACAGCTTGGCACAGTCAGCGATGGGATTATCAGCAGTGTAATAAAGCCGCTGAAATTAGATTAAAAGGATCAAGGTAAGAAAACAGTAATGATGAGAAATAGTACCAAATGTTTGCAAAGTATTGCTACACCAGGGTCTGTGGTAACTCTACAAATAAGGGTTAATTAAGGACTGTTAATGACAAGACTCCTTGATGGGCAATTTTTCACCTTTTTTACATTCCTCTATTAGAGGATTTTTTATTATTATTTACTATTCTTTAATCTGGTACGGTCCTGATGTTGTACCATGAAAACACAATTGTGGTCAGTTATTTTAGCATCATGTGGATGAATCAGCTTCTGCACTTTATTTTAAAATAAGCCCCAATCTCACTGACTTTAGTGGAATTTAGTTAATTTATTTATTTATTTATTTATTTATTTATTTGTTTGTTTTTATATACCGCCCTTCTCCCGAGGGACTCGGGGCGGTGTACAGAGCAAGGTAAGTATACAGTTAACAATAATAAAAACAAATGAAACCCCAAGATCTATCAGGCCAGGCCGGCTTGCTGGAACAGGTAGGTTTTTAAGTCACGCCGGAAGGTGCGAAGGTCGGGGGCCATCCGGATTTCGGTAGGCAAGCAGTTCCAGAGGGTTGGCGCACCCACTGAGAATGCTCTCCCCCTGGGGGCCACTAGCCGGCATTCTCTGACCGGTGGCACCCTAAGGAGGCCTTCTCTGTGGGAGCGCACAGGACGGAGGGGTGTTGACGCTGGCAGTAGGTGCTCCCGTAGGTAATCCGGACCCATGCCATGTAGGGCTTTGTATGTCATCACTAGTACCTTGAATTTCACTCGAAAGGCAACTGGAAGCCAATGCAGCTCACGGAGCAGAGGTGTGATATGGGAGTATCGGGAAGTTCCCAAAAGTGTTCGTGCAGCTGCACTCTGCACCAGCTGAAGCTTCCGAGTGATTTTCAAGGGCAGCCCCATGTAGAGTGCGTTGCAGTAGTCAAGGCGAGAGGTCACGAGTGCATGGGTGACTGTACGTAAGGCATCCAGGTCCAGATAGGGTCGTAGTTGGCGCACCAGGCGAACCCGAGTGAAGGCCCCCCTGCTTACAGCTCCTATGTGATCTTCCAAGGATAGCTGTGAATCCAGGAGGACACTGAGGTTGCGGGCCCTATCAATAGGGGATAATAACTCACCCCCGATGTTGAGGGGTGGAACGCTCTGAGTATCCTGGTATGCCGGTATGTACAGCCATTCAGTCTTGTAATCTTAAGCACTCCCGACACAGTAATGGAAGCTAATTGTAGGGACAATTTGGTTTGGTGGATAAAATCCCCTATTTTACACTTCATAACCCAGCTGTGTTTCCATCTTGGGAACACCCAGCATATTTCAGGTTCAGGACTCAGGGCATAATACAATTATTTTTCATACCTGAGCAGATTTATTCTTTTAATTAGAGCCAACTTTTCTCTTTATCCTTTCACCTTGAGGGGACAGAGAAGTGGGTGAATGACAATAGATAGGCCTGTCTTGACAGCCCTGTGAAACTAGTGTAAAACATTTTTTTTGCCTGTTTATGTATATATGAATCTTTACAGTCTGTCATTGTATGAGTGATATTATAATGTAAGTGAATCAGAAATCTATCTGGAGCGAAGTGGCTCTTATGGTTAAGGTGCTGTGCTGGAGATTTGCAAGCTCGCATTTGAGACCTGAGTGCTGCTGTGTGGTGGGATGAGCTCCTGTCATTAGCTCCAGCTCCTTGACAAGGACATGAAAGGAGCCTCCATGGGCATCCTCTGGGCAACGATGATGTCACTGGATAATCTTTTCAACCCAGAAGTGCCTTAAATGATGCCTCTGACACGAACAGGACGGGGGGGGGGGGAAATATCTTATCTTTGCTACAATGTATTTGTGCAGGTGATTGTGTTTTACTTAGTTGAAGGACCAGAGGTGGAAGCCTGAGCAGCACAGCTGAGAAGTAATGAAATAAGCCTAAGAAAACTACTTTTGGAGTTGACTTTCAACAATACAAGTTGTAGCTAAAGAGCAGGGGGTCTTCATACTTGGCCCTTTTATGACTTGTGGACTTCAACTCCCAGAATTCCTCAGCCAGCATGCCTGGCTGAGGAATTCTGGGAGTTGAAGTCCACAAGTCATAAAAGGGCCAAGTTTGAAGACCCCTACTAAAGAGAATCTGGGGTTGAGCTCTGAATCTTTAAACAGGCAGCTGAACCCAGAGCTGAAGGCTTCAAGTAAAGATACAAGCAGAAGAAATGGAAGACATCACTTATTTACAGTAATGAGGAATTTGCAAGGGTGAAGTTTAAAGAAATATGGTATAAGAGGGGGAAAGCTATTAAAGGATTAGGTCACTGAAGAAAACTTCCTTACAGATTAGAAACCATAACAAGCATATTTAACCCCAGAACTATGTGTGCAGATCAATTCCATGCCCAAACCGTAACAATCAAACGTGTTTCTATTCAGAGTAGTGGATTAATATTGACGGGTTAAAAGTTTTAGAATTAAAACAGTATTCTCTCGCTCTAATTTAAACTTTATTAAATTATGCAAAGAAAATCTCAAATGCAAACGTCAGTCTCAGATTTTTTAAACAGGAAACAAAGTGGAATCGCTTCATAGTTTTCTTACAAACTTGCTATGTTAACCGTAACAAGCGTGTAAGGGTTATGTCACACATTATATTTAGAGGAAAACAAAACAAAGCTCGTAACTTTGTCTTCATACTAATAATGCAGGAAAAATTGACAATATTTTAGTGGTTTCAGTTGAACAAGAAAACTATATTCATTGAGTCACTAATGTGAACTTAACATTATCATGAAAGAGTAAGCTGTTTAGTGCCTGCATTTAACCTGGTTATCAAACCAACCAACCCATTTTCTGGGTTTACCTAATACATTAAACCCTAAATTAATCAAACAGATAGGTTTTACAGAGAGTTGTAAAAAACAAAAATAGCAATCCAAGCTAATTCCAACCAAGACTAATATACCGAATAACCAGGTCTTTTAATAGATCTAGTTGTGTGACCATAACCAGTGTCTTGATACCTGACACTCACTGGTGCTCCTCTGTCCTGATTCAGGTCCCCCATCACATACACAAAAAGAGATTATTCTTGAAACAGCACTCCTAGTGATATACAGTCATTCCAAGACTAAATGGGAATCATGGATGCCTCCAGCAAAATGGAGGTTAGACAATCACAAGTAACTGTTGCAATTCTCCCAATGAAAATGCAAACCTATCGAGGCACTTTCATTCTCATTTTTCCCTACCACTAAATCTTTCCAAATTCCCATTAGAAAGGTTGTCAGGCTCAGTTGTCACCCAGTGATTCTTCTTAGCTTGTATTCTGATCTCATTCACGGATAGTGGTGATAGATTTTTCTTTTTAAAATTCAAAGTTGGCACCTAATCTTTTAGGTTTATTATTATCATAATCAAGGAACATTTAATGTAAAAAAAAAACCACTAGATACTCAAGGCAACAAATAAATTGCACAATATCAAACTAGAAGGCAACAACTATGCAAGGTATCCAAGGATCAAAATCAGATGGTTAATAATGTCAAAGCAGTATTTATTTAATAAAGCATTTTAAGACATATTTCTACAATCAAAACGTGAATAAACTTACAATTATTTATGATCCACTAAGATTTCAAATATTAATAGGGCAAAACTTCAGTTTATAGCCGTATTCTTTATATGTTTCTGTTCTAAAATACACTGTCAGGTGAGCTATATCTTTTCCTTTAATAATAAAAAATAAGAGTGAGTCCAGAGGGGACCCTATTTTCCAAGACTATCACTCTGTCTCCTTTCATAAGCACTAAGTCCACTTAAAATTTAAAAGATATTAGATCATTAGAATAGTTCATGTCATATTACTACAACATAATACTTTAAAATGCTTGATCTAAAATAAATTGATTGGCAAGTAATCTAAAATAGCAGCTGAAAGAATGCCAAAGGCGGGAAACAAAATCGCTAATGCAAATATGGAAAACATATGTAAAGGATTCAGTTTCATTTTGAAATAGAATATGTCTCTTTGCATGGTATTCAGTAAAATGTGTTCCTTGTGAGAATAATTTCTGATATTGGTAGGTTATTTCACAAGATAGCAAAATGTTTTATTCAGAACTTTTCCAATTAATCAAATGAGAACTGGTTTGGGGCATTCAAATCTTAGATCTTTGAAACATATTCACTGATCTTTTGTTTAAGTATCTGTAGGGCAAAGCTGATCTCCTGACATCAACCACAGTTAAAAAATGTATAGCTATCATTTGTTCAAATTAATCTGAAAAAAAATGACAATGAAATAAAATGGTTTCTATGATCACCACGTGCAATTCTTAGCAGTTCAAAAAATCTGGTAATAAATCTGACTTCCAGGAATTAAGATTCTTCAGCTTTGCTGTGGCTTATAGTGTTCAGGTTCTCTGCAACAGGTCCAAGGTAGTTCATTGAAGGAGCAATGGTAGAACCAGTGCTTTTTTTCTAAAAAAAAAAAAAAGTGCCGGAACTTAGAGGTGCTGTCACTGGGAGCGATGCCAGTGTCTCGCTACAGCATCGCCGCCTGTCCTTTACACCCCCGCCCCTGCAGCTTGGAGCCACAGGCCATGGGATTCCCCTCCCCACAGCTGCCATGGGGATTCCCCTCCCCGCAGTTACCACACTGCGGCCCATGCTGAGCCCCCACCTGGAGCTGCTCCGAACCCCGACCCAGAGCTGTGCTCCTCGTGGCAGTGGTCTCCGGTGCCAAACAGCTGATGGCCTCGTTCATTTACTCACCCATCGCTTCCAAATGCAGTAAGTGAGCAAGCGAGCAAGTGGCGTTTGAAAACATTTGGAAGCAACAGGGCAGTAAGTGAGTGTGTGAATGAGCAAATGGCATTTGGAAGCAACGGGGCAGTAAGTGAGCGAGTGAGCAAGAGGCCTTTGAAAGAGATGGAGTGAGTGGGGGAGAGACTGAACGAGGTGCCTTTGAAAGAGACGGAGGAGTGAGTGAGAGCGACTGGAGGCTTTTGTGAGCAAAGGGTGAGTGAGTGGGGGGGCTTTTGCAAGCAAAGGGTGAGAGAAAAAGGGAAAAAGAAAAGGCACTGACTTCTGACTTCCTCTGTTGCAGGAGTAGAAGGAAGCATTAACACTGAACCTCAACTTTTTGCTTTTCTATAATATTATAAACTAGCCATTTCTATAACAATAAATAAATCTAACCAATGAAACCCAAAATACCCCCCCTTTTTTAACTCAAGTTTTTGACACCTTGTTAAGCACTGGTGGTACTTGAATATTGTCATGTCCTAAAAGTGGTACAAAATCTGAAAAGGTTGAAAAGCCCTGATGTAAATGCAGCCTGAATTGTTTATTGCCATCCTATTTGCAAATAATATCTGACTTACCTAGTTGAGATGGTGTAGTTGGGCAGCAGGGAGGGGTGCAAAGTTCCTGTCTTCTCTGCAGACAACTTGCCTGTGCAACATTTGCTGGCCAGGTTTTTATGGCGCGCTCAGCAGCAATTCCTATTGGCTTTTGAAAGCCAATAGGCCCGGTGTAAGCAACCTTGGTTCATTTATGACTCATGGACTTAAACTTCCAGAAGATGTTACATAACATAACATCAACTGGAAGATGTTAAACTGTCCTTCTGTTTCTTTCCTTCCCAAAAATTGTGTTAATGAGTCCTCTCTAAGCTCTGCTAATCAGCTTGTCCTGGATTGTTTTGCCACAAAACAGAACGGTTTGCAAGTTGCAGTTGAGACAGCTTATCTCATTTTAGATATATCACATATAATTGAAGATTGTAATTAGTTGCGTGTGCACATTCAGCAAGTGTGATGTATTTGTGCTGGCATTTCTAGGCCTCTTTCCAACCACATCCAGAAAAATTTGTAACAAACATTGGAATTCTCAAGGCCATGTTTGGTATTTCCCAGCAATCTGTTACTCGAAGGAAAAATCAATCCCTGCTGAGTTACTGATCCCAGAGAAGCATTTGCATGTATGCAGGTATCCCTAGGGTGCCATAGTTATGGATGAGAAATATTGGTTGCAAAGGTGGCATTTCTGGATGTAATACAGATATTTTGGACATCATATATTGTTATGTATGTACTAGATTAATTATTTAAAGACTGAAGTGCAACATAACTAGATTCTAAATAATCTATTTTTCAAAACACACAACAGTCCAAACAATAAAAGTAAAGTCCAAATTAAGAATATTTCATTCTTAAGAATTGTTTAATTTAAAGTGGTTTAGTTGTAACAGAGTATGTACAAAAGATACTATTTTTTTCTAGCATCAGCTAAATTAGACATATTACATTGAGAAAAATGTTTCTCATTTCTTTCCTATTAACTTTATTGATTTCATTGCAGAGATGTTAACATAGGAAATAGATTATTTTGTTATCTAATTTTACCTTCCGAAAGACAGAAGTAGATGAAAAATGTGAGGTTCTTTCCTCTTGGCTTTTTTGAATTAGCTGTTTTAGATTCTAAAAGTTTAGTTCCCAAAGAAGTAACCTTGTAAATAATTTTAATGTCCTCCTCTAGTGCAGGGTAGGCAACCTTGGCTCTTTTATGACTCAAGGACTTCAACTCCCAGAATTCCTGAGCCAGCATGGCTCAGCTTGGAAACCTCTCTCTTTCCCCTCAGCGTGGCTGGCTCAGGATTTCTGGGAGTTAAAGTCCACGAGTCATGAAAAAGAGCCAAGATTGCCTACCACTGCAATAGGCTTTCGAAAGCCAATAGAGGGAGCTTTTATTTTTGCAAAAAAAAATCCAAACAAACAAAAGTGCCGGAACGCTGTTCTGAGGATTCAGTTCAGTTCTACCAGTTCTGGGTAGAACTGAACTGTAGAGTTATACAGAAGACTGGCAGAAAGAGAGAACAATGGATGTCCTTTAGCTGCCTCTGTGCACTTGAACACCTTACTGCCATCAATTATAAGCCCATTACAAATACCACTTTACAAATAAAGCAAATAAATAAGCATCTTCCAAGGTTGGTCTTCTCTTCTCTTCCTTCCAAAGCTATTGCAAAAAAATTGTTAGCTCAGATTTAAACATTAGCACCCCACACAAATGGTGGATTTATAGCTCACCAGTTGCTGCCAATGATTTGATTGGATAGAAATTCTGTTAAAGCATGTAGACTTTATACCAAGATTGATTGACTTATACTATCTCTAACTTGCATTCTCATATACCTGGTCTTTGTTGACTTATTATAATTTTGTCCTTTGCTGCACTTTATTATTTGCTTTGAAGGAGCCCAAGATATGGGCTAATATGAGCGCAGAAAATCTTGATAATGGCTGAAAACATACAGTACATAACTTATGAGAAAGAAAGAAATGAGAAATATCTAAGATGGACTGATCAATCTGTAAATGTCTGGAGAGCTGCACCTAAGAACTAGTTATGTAACTTTTTTGGATCAATTCTAGGATGGAGTCAACTATTGTGGATGAGCAACAGTCAAAAAACTTGATTTCAAAAGATGTCAACTTACACCCTGCAGATCCTGATCAAGAATATATAAAGGACTTGGCATGTTTGAGATAGGATTTGCTGATATATGTCTGGCATGTTTGAGATAGGATTTGCTGATATATGTCTGATTTCTTCTCTTTGTTCATACTTTCTGCCTAATCATCTTCTATTGCTAAGCACATTGATTGTGCTTAGATTGTAAGCTGCCCTGAGTCTTCGGAGAAGGGCGGGATATAAATGGGATTAAAAAAAAAATTGTCAGCCAATAAGTTGAGATCTGTATTCTGGTAAGCTATAGTTTGTATTTATCTTTTGAAACAATGTTCATTTAAGAACTCATAACTGGTTTCTATAAAACATTTACTATGATTTGGCTGAATGAAATTATACCCAAACTAATGTTAAGCAAAATGTTTAACTGCAATTTTGCTTCTGTATGGTTTTATTGCTATAATTTTCTAAAATGGAAATTTAGCTGGGAGTTGCCAGTTGGTCTAAAAGAAAGCGAAAAAAGTGTTTTAGGAATTGATAATAGGTTTCCCCTGGCTGTAGCTCTAGCAACACATTTGGCACTTATTCAGAACCCGATAAGGTTGTACATACAGCATTTGGAACTCAAGCAATATCTGAGGCAAAGTTGTTGCATATGTTCTAGCATGAGAGTGAAGACTTCCACAGGATCAATAAGCTAGGACACAAACAAATTGAGGATTAATCTCAACACCTCTGGCAAGGATATTGTTTAACTACAAGTTGCCTTTGTATAGTCATTGTGTTTGTCTGTCTGTTGAGAATAGCTTGACTCATCCATGATATCCAGCCTGGTAATCAGCACAGTCCCAAGCAACCAAAAAAAACAAACCTTCTTGGATGAGTTAAATGCACAATTATAAGGAGACTGGACAAATGAGCAAGCAAATAAAGTTAGGATTATTCATTGGATTTAACAAAGTAGAATTTCCAGCAACCTTTGCTACTAATCATTCTGGCTAGGCTAATAATAGCTACAGTTCAGCTATATCCAGAAAGCTACAAGTGCCATTCTCTTCCTGAATTTTTTTTAACTTCAGGTGATGTATCTGAAATGTTATTTATGAATAAAGTGAAAATATTGAATGAGCGCTCCCTGTGTGCCATTATCTAAACAGAATATACATCATTTCCATAACTAAAAAATGAAAACATTGTACTAATGTATTAAGATTAAAAGAACAAGGAAGAAAGCAAACACTCTGAGCAATTTGTAGCTGTATATTATGATGCAAGAAACAAAGAATTTAACATGAATAAGGAAAATGTATTCCCTAAATATTCCAATGCATCTTTGAGTAGTAAAATATCCTTGAAATTTAGCTACATTTGCAGCTAGCAACATAGTGATAATCCTGTTTACCTGAATCACAAGCTAATCTTATCCCATGGGGCAGATATAGGATTTCCATCCCCCCCCCCACAGTTAACTGTTATAGTAAAAGATGTCCAACTGATAATTAAGACCCAGGTTTTCCTTGAACAGCTTTTATTTCAAGACATTGATTGGGATGGTACAAAAATATCCAAGCAAACAGTCGATTTGCCTCAGTTTTTATCTTAGGAAACATGGTTAGAGGGAAAAAAAACCCTACCAAAGATGAATGGGCAGGCTTTTAGAACCTTTTTACTCACTATGTACAATCAGCCACATATTGCTGGATGAAGTACTAAAGATAAAATCAGTATAATAAATACAATTAAATATGCTATCTGCATATCTTAGGCTGAGATTTGGAAAGAGAGAGGTTTGACAGTCCTTGAATGTTGTCTTTCATTCTTTAAAAATATTCTTTGATTCCCTAAACTATTGCATTGCTTCTAAGACTGTTGGAATAACTTTTATCCTTCATTAAAATATCGATTTATATGTATTCTCTTTACATTCACTGAGTATAATGAATCCCTAACAATTTATTTAATTATTTTTACTTGGCCTGCTGTCAGCAGAGGTAGGATTTTATATTATTTGGTGACTCGTTGAATAAAACAAACTTCTGTATTGAAGTTATTTTAAGTGACTTACCCCCAGGAATGCATCTACCACAAACACCGCCAAAGGGTCTAGTACTGTCCAGAATCCCCAAGCCATGATCAGCTTTGACAAGTAAAAAGGGAAGGAGTCAAACAACAGTTGACAGCCCCATCTCATCAGAATCAAAAGAAGCATCCCTGTGTTCAAGGTCAAAGGTCCTACCACAACCATCGCCATCTCTTCGCTGGTGTGTACCAAAGAATTCTGGTAGCACAAATCTACAGTATAAAAGTAGAACTGGAATCTGAATAAAAGAGACAGGGCAAAGATTCAAGAAATAAGATAAGGATCCTTGTTACAGAAAATCATTTTTTCTATGATTTATTTTATGCATTAAACCTGCAAAAATGTTTCCACTAGAACTGCTACTCTACTAGAATTTCATGATGATGATGATGATGATGATTTGTATTTGCATATGCATAATTATGTATAAATGGGGAAATTAAAGTTTAAAACACAGAACATAGAAAAGGTGTAGTCCAATAAAGGTCACACCCACCAACCATCAGAAATCAAAAATGCAATATTATAAAAAGATGTGGCTTTTTAAAAAGAAAAAAATCCTTTTGTGCTAATAAATCCCTTCATAAAATGACAGAAACAATCAAATTCCAGTCAAAATACTTTCTGAAAGATGTAACAGTTTTAGAAGTTTATAATTTTAAAGTTATTTAAATATTTTCAAATCTCTTCTTCTGCAGTCTGAGAAGAATAGATGCTAAGGTTCATAAATGTGCATACAGTTACTAATTTACATTTGCAATCACAAAGCATCATAACTATGTCCTCCAGAAGTTCTCATCATGTCTCAACACTGACTATACCAGGGGTAGGCAACCTTGGCTCTTTTATGACTCGTGGCTGGCTCAGGAATTCTGGGAGTTGAAGTCCACGAGTCATGAAAGAGCCAAGGTTGCCTACCCCTGGACTATACTAATTAGTGTTCTGGAAGCCAACATGGATTAAGTGAATCCCTTTACCTATACTCTTAAATTGATTCAAATGATATGCCAATTTTCCTCTTAGACTTGATACAGTTTACAACATTTTGGTATGTCTTATAAAACTGAACTACAGATTTATCCATACTTACTTTGTGACAGGAACTGCAAAAACCTGAAGTAAAATCCATTGGCTAAAATAATGCAGATATAGACGTATAAACCAAAGGAAAGTGATTAGCAGCACACTGGACCAGAAATCCCAGGAATACCATTGTCCTCTTCCAAGTTCAAAAAAGGCATCATACGCTCCAAAGTAGAAATGCTTGGTGAATCTTGTGGACACATTTGCGTCAATGGCAGGGTGACAGCTGTAACATGAGAAACCATACAATTAAACGTGATGCAATGTGCATAATTAAGACTGGATTACTGCACGGTCTCATGATAAAGGGTTAGGCATGTGAAATACAAATAAATTAAAATAAAGATGGACTTACGTATTAACTGCCGTCTGTATGCAACTTTTAGATTGCTATCACCAAAGTTTGAGGTGTCCACTCAATTTAATTACATTTTAATTGGGATATAATGGAGAGTAAGCAGTAACCAAATTTGTCAAGAGAAGAATGTTGAGCTTCAACCAACCTTGAAATGTAAAGATCTTTGTCTAAGGGACACTCCTGAAAGCTGAATCAGCCCAGAGATCATCTCAGCGTAAAACTTACATCTAGAATTTGGTGAGCAATATGGAAAGAAGAAAAGTAAACCAGCAAATGAGAATTAGTTAATTACTGCAATGGTATGTGGGAAATGACGTTGAGAGACTGAAGAAACAGCTGCAGACTAGACTCAGTGACAAGTAGCACTGAGCCTACAGAAGATTTGGGATATGGCAAATGTCTCAGAATGGAGATTCCCTACTTTCTTGGACTGTACATTCAAGATTCTGTCAATATAACAGTACAATAAATTTAGAGCTAGTATTTCTGGGTGTGCCTCTTTTTTGAACTACCTGCCTACTGGCAATTTGCCAACTCAAAGTATTTGCAATAAAAACTTGTAGCTTTTCTACAAATATCCCATTAATCTTTTTGATCTTTTCCACTTTTCTTATCAGATATCTTTCCCTTCTCTTAATTCCTCAATTTTGCCAAACATAATAATTTTTTCTAGTCCATCACCAAGATTAAATTTCCTTCTCCTGTTATTTGAATCTGTTCAGTATTTGTCCATGTTAGCTAACTGGTTTCATGTCTATGTATCTGTATTTCTTCTTTATATATCCCTTTTCCTCAACTATATATATGTGTGGGTGTGGGTATGTGTAACATTCCAAGCATCCTATTAACAAACAGCCTATTTTAGAAATTCAAGCAGTTAAACATTTATATGTATGCGTGCGTGTGTGCACACACACATATACACACACACACACACATACATACATATTGTATGTATATATATATATAAAAGGTAAAGGTTCCCCCGCATATGCGTGCTAGTCGTTTCCAACTCTAGGGGCCGGTGCTCATCTCCATTTCAAAGCCGAAGAGCCGGCACTTGTCCGAGGATGTCTCCGTGGTCATGTGGCCGACATGACTAGACACCAAAGGCGCACGGAATGCTGTTACCTTCCCAGCGGAGTGGTCCCTATTTTTATACTTGCATTTTTACGTGCTTTCGAACTGCTAGGTTGGCAGAAGCTGGGACAAGTAACAGGCACTCACTCTGTTACGCGGCACTCTGGATTTGACCCGCCAAACAGCCGACCTTCTGATCGACAAGCTCAGCGTCCTAATCCACTGAGCCACCGCGTCCCTCATATATATACATATACTGCTCAAAAAAATAAAGGGAACACTTCAACAACACAATGTACTGTATTTAATAGTAGGATGTCTTATCTCGTGTTCCCTTTATTTTTTTGAGCAATATAGATATGGATAGATAGATAGATAGATAGATAGATAGATAGATAGATAGATAGATAGATAGATAGATAGATAGATAGATAGATAGATAGATATTGTGAATACACACACACACACACATACACACACACGCATCATATCAAGGCTATCTTACTAATCAATAACAAATGCCGCTAGTATTATATATATAGTAATTCAGATTTTATATGCCACCCTCAATGCAAAATTGGCTGATAAATTAAGCCACTATATACTGTATTATATTCCCCCAAAAAACCTTATTTCTGTAATGAACATATACTTGCAATTCAGCCCATCTAGGGGAAAAAACATTGTAGCAGTGTTTGGATTTTTGTTTCATCATCAATGAATTAAGGGTTTAATAGTTCTGTGATGTTCATTGGCATATTTTAAATATGAAAGAGCAGAAAGGAGCTGTGAAATTAGCTATGGTGGAAGAAACAAAGGCAGAAAGGAACTTACTCTGTATAACCATTTATGGCTCAATGTGGTGTGATCTGCCCTTTAGTTAATTACAAAACTTTTTCAAAGAAAGGGAAATGGCAAGACATGCAGACACAAGCTTGGCATTCTGATTCAAAGCTAAAAAGGCAGCCACTTCTTTGACCTTAGGAAACTTCTAACTCTTGTGTACATCTCCGCTGAATAAATGCTTAAGCTGCTCAGGCCACCAAGCAAAACAACAACATGCTCACACCACACTTTTGACATGGATGAAGAATGTAAACATTCCCTGAGCATAAAAGCCTTGCTAATGATGTAATTCACCCCCTTCAAAGTTTTCAAAACTTCAAAGTTTTCTATTTTTTAAGAACTGCTTATTTGTCACAATGTCTTTCCAGTTTAGATAGTCCTCGACTTACAAGCATTACTGAGCGTGGAATTTGGGCTGTCAGTCATTATGGTTGTTAAGTGAGGAGCCTACTTGATTGCTTCTCTCAACCAACCACAACTCTGGAACCCCCAGATGTGGTTGTTAAGCAACTATGCAGGTCATTAAGCTGAGCAGGGGATGCCTAAGGGAGGTGGGGGCAGCCCTGAACAGGCCTTTGGCCAACTACAGGGTTCACCAGCACACACAAAGTTCCCTCAGGCCGGGAAGCTTTGGGCCTCTTCCCTTCCCAACCAGATAACTCAGGCATTGGGCTTCCTCTCCACCCACTTCCCTCTCCTACTCCCACAGGCCTTTGTCTTGCTTCCTGGCCTGCTTTTTTTTAAATCCCATTTATATCCCACCCTTCTCTGAAGACTCAGGGCAGCTTACAATTTAAAGCACAAATCAATGTGTATAAAGCACAAATCATTATATGTATATGCCTGCTTATTAGGGCTTTCGGGGGCCCCCAAGCAGCATTTTTACAAAGTCAGCTTATTGCCCCCAACAATCTGGGTCCTCATTTTACCTACCTCGGAAGGATGGAAGGCTGAGTCAACCTTGAGCCTGGTGGGATGCGAACCTGCACTAATTGCAGGCAGCTGGTGTTACTTAAGGCTCTGCGCAGGGAAAGCTTTAGAGTGAATTAGGAAAAGTGAAAAAGTGAATTAGGAAAATAGGAAACGGTTGCTGGAATTGGGTATGTGTAGTTTAACGAAGAGAAGGGTGAGGGGTGACATGATAGCAGGGATCCAATATCTCAGGGGCTGCCACAAAGAAGAGGGAGCCAAGCTATTCTCCAAAGCACCTGAAAGCAGGACAAGATACTATATCATAAGAAGGGAGGTGGTTTAAAATGAAAATGCACTTTCTGTAAAACTGATAACATGAGGTTCAGTACTGACTATATCCTGAAGATCTCTAGAGTGCATTTCCTCAATTTACGAGCACATTTTCCTGTCCCTAAATGCTAGGCATGTAAACTCAGCATGTAATCTGAAACTCAAGCTGTGTTATTTCTTGCTCATATTTCATCAACTCTGTTAAAGATCCAGAGAGAGAAAGTATGCCCTCAGTTACACTACAGGGACCTGGCTTTTTAAAAATGAAATTACACAGGTATAACTCTGAGCATTTAAAGTGGGGAGATGGGTATTTGTACATGTGGACCTATAATTCAGAATATTGGCCTTGAAATATGCTTGCGGTTCAAATGAAGACTAGGAGAAACTGAAAGGTGAGGAAATTTAGAGGGTTCAATTCACACACAGAGACACATACAGAGAGACACACAAATATACCAATGGCAAAGAATTTTTTTTCAAAATAAGGAAGACATGAATATTACCAAGATGCCTTGAACTGAAAGCTGTTTTTTTCAAAACAACAACAACAGATTTTTAAAACTGGTATTCAAAGCATATAATGTGTGCCCCTATTGACAATGTTTCAGTTTTGTTTGTATGAACCATTATGAGAATTTGAAGCAAACATTATATGCTGAAATAATGAATATGTTACTTCCATGTTAAGCTCCTCAATTAATGGGATGTAGTTCAAAGGTGCTTATAAAGGACCTTATTCATAGCATAATGAGTCCATATTGTACAAAGTTATGGTCTTATTCAACAATAAATAGACCACATTTACTTTGTGTTCCCCTTTTATCTATTCTCCTGACTGCCCTTTGTAAGAGATGGCTATTCTGAGGTCACTTCCTTCTAACCTTCTTCACAGGCACATATATACAGAGCACAAGCTCTTGGACTCTTATCCTGTTAGGACATAATTCCAATTATCCCTATATTACATTTCCTGTATATAAATCTCCTTTCTATTATACTTGTAGAATCTGTTTCATTGTTGTTGTTTTTTACCCATTCCCACTCTCAGGAATGCTCAAACATCATAGAGAAAATGCTTCAACCTCCAGCAGTACTGAGAATTATAAAATCAATGACCTTACCAAGGAGGTAACCATGAGGATCCATGCCCCCATGGCAGCTATGACATAAATCCAATTCAAACATTTCAATATATGTTCTGCACTACCAAAGGAGTCGATGAATATCTACCCTTCAAGACTTAAGCAAGTATCTATTCTAAAACAATGCCACAGGAACAATGGAAATGTAATCAGTTGGGCTGTGCCTAAAGAGAACATAAGTAACCCATATCTATTATCTTATAAATTCTTACCAGAAGCCTGTAAGATAGGCCTCTATTGTTATTATTATTCAGTTACAGTCACCCATTGAGTTGGTGATTAATAGACAATTTGGATGCCTACACTCACATTTTGTTCCTTATGTGACATCAGCTGTTATGTACAAAATTGAAATAGTAACTTTAAAAAATAGTGAAAGGCACTGTGCACTTGGAAAAGAATATTCAAAAAGACAGGTTCTTCCTCAAATCAAAACCAGGCACCTTTCCAAGTCCATTTAAATAAGCTGATGTGCTAGTATTGGAGAAATGTCAAAGAACCCAGGCTCAACAATATAATATTGCACTTCTAATAACCGTTATCAAATCAGTTAATTCTAGAAAATTACAGCCAGGTTCAAAAGAATATGTTGCAGTGGGAAAGGACGGTAATATGTTCTACTTGGAAAAATAGCACAGCTCTTTCACAAATGTTTGCAAGCATGCCGTATCTTCTCAATATTGTTTGTGATGATTTGGTCATAAATGAAAATGAAGAAGCAGACAAACAGACAAATAGATAAGCATAATGAGGGTTTTAATAGTGTATAGGTTCTGCAGATTTTATTGATCTTAGAAACAGAAATTCAAAGCACCTCTTTAGAAATCCGCTAATAACAGAAAGAAAGATGGACTATTATATTAAAATGTATTATAAGACTATCAACATTATATTTTTCTTTCCCATGTTTTTGTTTAGGTAACTCTTTAGGGTGTGATCTGTGTTGATGGTTCTAGAAAAAAATCCAGCTTTTAAAAATTTCATTTCATTTCTTTTGAGCCACTCTGACTTTCAAAAAAAAAATGTTTTCAACATATCCCAGCCCTGTAGAAATCCACCTTTAATGGTGTGCACTTTCTCTCTGTCTAGCTCCCTGCACTTCCCTAAGGCACAAAGATCCTATGCTCGGCCAGGTTTTTATGTATTATAAAGAACTCATACAGAATGTACCTGATAGAACTGGATCAGAATGTCACCCCTGATAGAAAATGTAATCAAGACATGGTAGATACATAATGAGAACCTTATCTGTTTTACGGGGGTGGGAGGGGCTGCTATTGGGAGAATAGCTTTGGAAGAAGGATTGTTTACAAAAATCAAATTTCCTTCATTAAAAGGTGGAGGATGGAAAAATGTGACTTTGTTCGGAATGTTTTGATCTACTATGTTATTGGTGAAATAGACAAATTCATATTACAGTATTCCATTAATTTAGGAGTAGGGAATCTTTCAGCGCTAGTATAATATTTGTAACATCAATAGCATGTCCAAGCTTTCACAAAATGGCAGTCATAAGGACAAGCTGGTGAGATTGTTCCCTCCCATTCATTTTTCTTTGTTAGTTTATATTTATTAAGAATTTTCTTATATAATAAAAGACAAAAAAGGAAAGAAACAAAAAAGTGCAAAAGAAGAAAAAGAAAAAAAAAACTGAAGTCAAGAAATATGTCAATGACTTCTAACCTTCTTTTCCATGTTACAATTACAACTAATTAATTACAAATATTATACTACAAATAGAAGCACATTAGAAATACGGTTTATTCCAATCTTATTGTCTCTTTTCCTCCCATTCACAATTTACCCACTAAGATCTTCCCCACTCTAGCTCACATTCTGTTCTGTTTTGTTGTGGATGATGTTTCCCTAGTTAGACACACTTCCAAACAAAGTTGTGGACCAGAGTCAGCCATTTTGTTTGAATATTTGGGGCAAAAGGGAATGTGTACTAAAGAAAAAAAACTTTGGTAGAAGATGGTATTTTTCTTGGAGCATGACATCTGTTTCAAAGTTTTTTTTTAAAAAATATCTTAAACAGAACAAAATAATAAAAAAAAACATGTAGGGTGGGGAACCTATAAAGAACATTCCTAGGGATATATTGATGCCTAGAGCCTCCATATAACTTACTGTTGTTGAACAGACATTTTCTTACACATTAATTCAACATTTAAAATGCTTTACCCCTACACTATTTTGGCTCAGAAATGAATAGCTTCGTAGTTTAAAAATAGAATAGTCCTTCTAATATTCTTTCTAATTTTAAACCTCTGAGGTCAAAAGCTTACAGGCAACTGGAAACAAAAAAGGACATCTAGATATAATACTTGTGAAAAATTCTAGATATGTAGATTCAGAGAAGAATGCAACCCAATGGTTCATGAAGGCTGCAAGTTTCCAGGATTGTGGATTTGGAAGTAAGGAAAATATTGGAATAAGTAGCTTTATTATCTGTGAAGGAATACATGGGTCTTTGTTCAGATTTTATCTTTTTTGGTAAAACTGTTGCCTAATTTTAGCTAAACTAAAATTCTGGATTTTTCTAGGAGCAGGAAAATTGACAGTCTCAATTGCCGATTGTGTTTGGAAAATCAAGTTGATTTAATTCAAAAGTTTATTTTTAGAAAAATAAAATAAAAGAAGCATCCGATTCAATTCTGTTGTTTGATCCAAATCACTGGTCTGATTAAGAAAGTTGGCTCAATTCAGAGTTTCTAGTCATAATGCCTTCGAACCAAATTTCTAAGCAGGAGCTTCCCAAGCTCTAGTTTTTCCTTTTTGGTTTTTTTTTTTGCCTTTTTCTCTTCAGTGTCCCATCTTTTGTGCTTTTTAAAGTTGTGAACTACACTACAAAATTCAGAAAAAGTGTGGATTTTGGTGCGCTCACACATTCCAATTTTGCCTGTAGGTTCAGCAAGTGTGAATTAGTTAGTTTGAATTTCTCATCCATCTCAGGCTAGAGAGTTAAGTGACAAAAAGACTTGGCTGAGAACTAAAAAGTCCCAAGTGAAATCAGTTATAAAAATCTCTAGTAGGCTTTAGGCAATTTTTCCTGGGCTCATATCACCTGGAATAAGAGGGTGATAATACTGACCTATTTTAAATGTTTTAATGCATACTGACATAATATATACCAATTTCACCCACTACTTGTTGATGGTAAAAGAGGGCTACAGAGACACGAAGTCTTTGGACATCCTAAAGTAGCATATAAATGCTAACTATTCCTATTATATCAGAACTGCTTTGTTGTTGTTGTTGTTTGTTGTTGTTGTTGTTGTTGTTTGAATTGACTCTAAAGACCACCATGCTAACTGGCCTATATTCTTCTACAACTGTGAAAGAGTTGCCTCTTTGAACAGAGCATAATTAAAAGCAAACTCAGCTATGAATCAGAATATAAAGAGTTGTTTAAAAAAAATATCACCCTTGCCCTTCAGATTTAGTTCCCAGAAATGTGTCTTTTTCAAGAAAAAAAAATGTCAGTGTTCATATTTTAAGATAGGGAGGGGGGAGGAGAGGGACAGACAAGAGAGCGCACAAAGCTGAAGACCATACATACATAGAAACCCACAAATGCACACATACTCAGTGTGTCAATACATTTTATTTTTACGTAGGAAAGTGAGAACACACATTTTATCCCTATAGTTGGCTGGTTTTTCCCACAAAGTTTTTAAAGAACTCAGCAAATTCCTAGAGCAAAAGAAATACAAAGGCAGCGGGGAGGTCTTCCATACCGATACATACAGCTTTTTGTATTTGGGGTCTCAGACCATAGGATTTCAGTGGGGGTTGCCTGCGTTATCACATTTCCCAGAGCAGAGCAGAAAGCTGAGAATAATAGGATTTTATTGCAAAAGAGAGAGAGAGAGAAAGAGAGAGAGAGAGAGAGAGAAAGAGAGAGAGAGATGGAAGGAACAGTAGAGGAATTGTGATGCACTACTATTTCCTTCTCTAAGGGAAAAAAAGGGTAATACAAGATCAACTCTGATTCTATTAAACTGGATTGCAATCCTGAATACACTCAGTAGCCACCATCAGGTTCAGTCCAAGTGCTAAGCTCCACTGCACACTTTTGACATGAAGAAATTGGGGCAGTTGAAGCTGTTAAGTCCGGATTGACGAGCAGAGACAGCGAGGTTTAGCAAGGAACATTTATTGAACTCACATATGTCAACTGACTAACTAACGGTTAAACACTACCTTATATACTAACTGCTATTTCAAACATAACCAATCCCTGGCTTGGAATCTGTCACCGAGGGTAACAGCCAATGGCTGCTCTGAGTCTTCCCTCTGAAGGAGAACCCTCCGTAACTAAGGACACAACACCCCTTCCCCCCTGGATGAAATTTACCATTGGATATAGTCCTTCAAGTACCCAGGAGGCTTATGCTTCCTGACTGGGTATCTGCTGACCATACTAGCTGCTGAATGGGTTTCAGTTCCACCATCGCCAATTGCCTCTGACCCAGGTGTGTGTATTGGTGTTTCAGATGGTGAATCCCTATCGGGCTGTTGTTGTTGATGGTGTTGTTGGGGTTCACTGGACTGACTGGACGACTCTGTTGGGCTGTCAGGGAACGCAATTTCTGTTTCAGCATTGCGAATCTGGGGGGTTGCTTCTATTGACCTGAATTGTATTTCCCTCCCATTACCCCCTGGTGCTGTGTTTACCCTGGCTGGGGAAGGAACAGTGTCTGCTGTGGTGTTCTCACCTACTTTGTTGGCTAGTACACATTCGGGGGCCCTTTTCCTTAACTGATCAATGTGTCTCCTAAGCAGTTGCCTCCCTTCCCCCTCAATTAAATATGACAGTGGTCCAGTTTTGTCAATTACTACCCCAGGAACCCATTTGTCCCCTTGTCCGTAATTCCTAGCCCACACCATATCCCCAATGTTCAGAGACCGGGTTGAAGCGTCCAGCTCTTGTTCAGCAGGTAGCCTGTCAGGGTGCAGCCTGTCCACTTTTGTTGTTAAACATCTGCCCCACCTCATTTCGGCTGGGCTCTTTCCTGTGGCCGTGCAGGGTGTGGTATGTTGGGCCAACAGGAACTGAGCCAGTCTCTGATGCCAGTTGCCGTGGATGAGTCTTCGAAGGGCGTCCTTGGCTGTCCTGACGTTTCGTTCTGCCAATCCGTTGGAGGAGGGGTGGAAGGGTGCCGATGTCGCGTGCCTAATCCAGTTGGCCTTGAGGAAGTCCTGAAATTCATTAGATGTGAATTGGGGCCCATTGTCAGAAACAATCACGTCAGGTAACCCATGAGTGGCAAAGAGTCCCCTTAAGACCTGTATGGTTTTGGCTGATGTCATGGACTTAACAGGCACGACCTCCAACCAGCGGGAGTAGCTGTCCACTACTACAAGGAATGTGAGGCCCTGGAATGGGCCAGCGAAGTCAATATGGATCCTAGACCACGGGTTTCTTGCCTCTTCCCATTTATGTACTGTTGTATGTGCTAGCTCTGGTCTGGATCTCTGGCACTGATAGCACCCCGCAACTTTGACCTCAATGGCGTTGTCCAACCCTGGCCACCATAAATGGCTTCTAGCAAGAGCTTTCATACGCACAATACCTGGGTGCCCTTCATGAAGTTCCCCAATCACTGTGTTCCTATGATACTCTGGAATCACAACCCTGTTTCCCCATAAGATACACCCTAAGTGAGATGACAATTCATCCTTCCTTCTAAAGTACGGTGTGAACTTGGGGTCAGGATTTTTGTTGGGCCATCCCCCTTGTACCCATGCTGCTATCCTGCTGAGTATGGGGTCTCTTCTGGTAGCTGCTGCAATGTCTCTAGCCGTCAGGGGGCACTCAGGAAGTTCTTGTAGGGACATGATCTGTCCCACAGGTGCAGGGTCTGTGTCACTATCCTCTAATGGTAGCCTGCTGAGGGCATCAGCGTGCCCCATCTCTTTGCCTGGCCTGTGTTTAATTGAGAATGTATAAGCCGATAGGAAGATTGACCATCTGAGCATTCTTGGAGACATAATTTGTGGTGTTTGTCTATCAGTAGTGAATAATCCTAGCAGGGGTTTATGGTCAGTGTAAATGGTGAAGTCCCTACCGTACAGGTAATTGTGGAACTTTTTTACGCCTGCCACGATGGCCAATGCTTCCCGGTCAATCTGTGCATAATTCCGTTCTGCCTTTGTTAAGGTTCGGGAATAGTAAGCTATAGGCCTCTGTTGACCCAGATCATCCATGTGACTGATGACAGCTCCCACGCCATAAGGGGAAGCATCACAGGCTAAGAATATGGGTTTATTTTCTATAAAGTGAGTGACAGTGGAGTTACTGGACAATATGTCTTTTAGTGTTTGAAAACTGGTCCTGTGTTTTTTCTGCCACTGCCACGGGTTCTTCCTATCTAAGAGTCTGTGTAGGGGCTCAGCTATAGCTGCTTTGTGAGGCAGGAATGTGTGATAAAAATTAATCAAGCCAAGGAAGGCTTGTAATTCCGCCTTGTTCTTAGGTTCTGGAGCTAATTTAATTGCTCTAATTTTTCCTTCCGTTGGGTGGATGCCCTGGGCATCAATCCTGAACCCTAAGAATTCTGTTGATTTTACCCCTATGCAACACTTATCTTTTTTTAATTTCAACCCTGCCTCTCTAAATTTCCCCAGTACCTGTTCTAGCCTCTCCGCTAGGATGTCCTCAGTTTTTGCAGCGATGAGGACATCGTCAAAGTAAGGGCATACACCTGGAATGTCCTTCAAGGTCCTCTCCATCACCTCCTGGAAGATGCCTGGAGCTGCAGCTATCCCGAACTGAAGTCTGTGAACGCGGAACGCCCCCTTGTGGGTAACTATCGTTTGAGCCTCGGCGGCTTCCTTAGACACAGTAAGTTGCAAGTACGCCTGTGCCAAGTCAAGCTTGGCGAAAATGGCACCGTCCTGGATCGTCGCGAGGACCTGCTTCACCGTCGGGACCGGGTAAGCGTGTTTTTTCATTGCGAGGTTTAGGGTGGCTTTATAGTCGGCACAGATCCTCACATCCCCGTTCGGTTTCAGGGGTGTGACGATCGGTGTCTCCCAAAGGCCCCCTTCAACTGGTTCTAAAACGCCCTGGCCTACTAGCTTATCTAGTTCGGCCTCGATTTTCTGTTTAAGGGCGAAAGGCACCCTCCGGGCCTTAAGCCTAATGGGCCTGACTGCTGGGTCTAAATTAAAGTTAATGGGGGGTCCTTTGTACCTCCCTAATGACCCATCAAATACATCTGCGAAGTTATCACAGACGGATTTGAGGGTCTTCCTTTGTATAGAGTTAATTCCCCCAACCCAGATGCCCAAGGCCGAGAACCAATTAAGGCCTATAAGACTAGTTCTCTGGCCTTCAGTGACTAGAACAGTTAATACTCCTCTAAACCCCTTGTATTTAACCATAATGCTAGCCTCTCCCACTAATTCAATAGGTGTTTTTTGGAAGTCAGCTAGTTGCAGTTCGGTGGGTTTAAGGGGAATTCTATGGCCACTTCTCCTTTCTATGTAACTCAGGGTGTCCCTTGAAATTATTGATACAGAGGCCCCTGAGTCCACTTCCATCTTGCAAGGAATGCCTTGCATTTGGACTTCTATCCTCAATTTAGGCCTCAATATGTGGTTGATTCTTGGGGTATAATTAAATTTAGGTTTTCCCACGTGGTTGACCCTCGCCCCAGCCCCCGGGTTGGAAGTGCGCGCCACTAGTCCAGGGACTTCTCTACCACTCCGATCGGGGTTTACCTCACCTGTGGGCCAAACATCAAGCTCGTGGAGACGGTTGTTGCGCGGTCGGCTTCGGCAGATGGCCTGGATGTGGCCCGTTTTTCCGCAGCCTCGACATTTTGCATTTCTGGATCTGCATGTCGAGCGTTGGTGATTTCCCCCGCAGCTTCCACACTTCGTTTCTGGGTCGCGAGGTCTGTTTGGAATGTCCCTCTGGGATCGTTGGTACGCTGGCGGATGCTGTCTTCTGCTTTGGTCG